>NC_091117.1:161350187-161707687 GCF_040183065.1 Periplaneta americana
GACATGCCACACAGACAAACATAGTGTACGCAGTACTGCACTCGTACCGACCTCAACGCAGAAAACTTTTGAACTTTTCCTAAGAGACCCGTGACTCAGAGTCTGCAGCTTTCTCTTCTGTGTGCTTTTTCTTACATTTCGTAATGAATCTGCGTCTTTTAGGTCTTAATAACTAGAGTAAACGTAAATTTTTAACGTCAATAAAAGTATCTGATGAAGAATGGACTCACGATTTGTACCAACGTAACTGCTGACCTTTGGACGGAATTTCTGGAATACGCAGGTCTACGCAAGGAAGAGTTTCCGGATCTACTGTAGTTTAAAAACACCTTTCTCCCACTGGGGAATAGGCCTCCAAATTTTTTCAGTGCATTTTAGTTACAAAGAATACGACCCAAAACTTCTCAGTTGATTCCTTTTTGCTTATACTGTAAATTTATTTGAAGTTTCTCAATCATATGATTTATCATTTGTGGCAAATTAATATTTGCTAATACATCTTACTAAAGAAAATACATTAACGTTTTCGCCTATACGGCCTCATCAGATATTCCAATGTTATAAGGATATCTAAAACGTAAGTCCAGTATAGTTTACTGTGATAAACATAACAGTAAATTAAAAAAAATTAAAATCATGAGTTATATGTAATGACTAATGAGAGTCTAATATCGTTGTAAGAAAATGTCTTCAGTTTAACTGATTTGTGTATGATTTTTGCTGATTTTCCAAAAATGTAATATGTAAAGTATAAATTTAATACAAAATACATAGAACTCACGTTACATATTTTGTGTTTGTAGCATAGCACTATTAATATATAAAATTGACAAAATATAAAAAGTTTGTACTTATGTTTATGTGATACAGTTGACGTGAATTTTATGCAAATATTGCTGATTTGTAATTAATAGTTACAATGATGTAATAATGTATGTTTTGTATGTAATACAATTTGTTTTGTTGGAGTCTTCTATGTATGATTATTTATCAGATGATTTTTGACTTGTATTATGTACGTGTGGAATGAGTGTAGTGTTCATTCTTATTGATACATTTTAAAGTATGCCAATTTGTTGTTGGTCGTGTTTGATTCGTTATCAGTGTGTGTATGCGATGAACTTATGTGAAGGTCGACTCATGCTTAGATCATATAATATGTAACAGATAGGTCGGCCTTATAGGCTTTGACGCTTCCAACTTTTGTCAGGTTTACTACGCTGCCATCTAGTAGTTACATAAGGAGTCACGTCATAATTCCCATTTGAATTGCATTAGGAACTGTACTGCCATCTCGTGTTTATTTACGGCAGACGGATGGCGATCCTGGCGGTTGTTCTCTTCAAAGTGCTGCCGATTTTAACATAGCGATGAATTATGAGTTACATATATGATCTAGGACTCAAGTTAGTATTTGAAGAGATGAAAGAATTTGACGTGATTATGTTATGTGTATGTGTGTACTGACGCGTGTAATGATGTGTTCTCGTTGTGGCTTTTCTGTGTACCGGGTATTGAATAACCATTCAATCACACACATATATATATATATATATATATATATATATATATATATATATATATATATATGTGTGTGATTGAATGGTTATTCAATACCCGGTACACAGAAAAGCCACAACGAGAACACATCATTACACGCGTCAGTACACAGTACACAGTATATATATATATATATATAAGTACAAACGTTTTATATTTTATCAATTTTATATATTAATAGTGCTATGCAACAAACACAAAGTATGTAATATGACTTCTATGTATTTTATATATATTTTACATATTACATTTTCGGAAAATCAGCAAAAACCATATACAAACCAGTCAAATTCAACACATTTCTTACAACGATATTAGGCTCTCATTACATATAACTCATGATTTTAATTATTTTAATTTATTGTTATGTTTATCACAGTGAACTATATTGAACTTATGTTTTAGATATCATTATAACATTTGAATATCTGCTGAGGCCGTATAGGCGAAACGTTCATAGTAAGATGTATTAGCAAATATTAATTTGCAACAAATGATAAATCATATGATTGAGAAACTTTAAATAAATTTATAATCTTGAACTGATTTATCTGAAAAATCAAAATGAATTGTAAGATACTTTTTTGTTTAATTCACATTATTAAGCACTGATTGTTTTCATTCCACTAATACTCGTCTCAGGGAGCAATACGTGGTCATTATTGTATTATCTCGTAATCGAAGTGACAAAAGCCTTATGATGATATAGTTCGATCATTGTTTAGATTTTATTTAAGTTGATGACAGATACATTAAAAAAAGAAAACAATTCCAACGAAAACCTTCGAGAATGTGTCCTGTATACAGCTACTACAGTACAGCCATCATAACAAGAAGTTCGTCACATTTAACGTAAGCACCACTTTAGGAGGAAGCCTTGCATTGCCAAGTGCATCCGTCTCTCATCGCTGTAATTGTTGCTCCTTGCTGTGAGAGTGGATGAAGTACTACGTCTAACCGAGCTAAGGCTATCCAATGAGTCAGTCTGAAAGAGACCTATGCAAACGTAAAAATCCAGTTCCAAAATGAGGGCTGTGGAATTTACAGAGGATGTAAACAAATGTTTGTGTGTGTGTTACAAGATAGCGGTAAGAGTGACAAAATAATGTCAGAAGTTTGTATGTTGAGTCTGAATTCTTCCGAATGGACAGTAATTGCGGGAAATGTTATTCGACCCAGTTTTGAAACTGCGAACACCAGACTAACGGCAACAACCAGATCATCAAGGACGACTGGATTACATGGAATTTGTCACACATACAGAGGCTTGTTAGACTGAATCCTTTCTAACGAACAATAATTACGTGGAATTTGTCACATGCATTAAGATGTTAGACTGAATTCTATTATTCTATTAATAATGGAATT
This sequence comes from Periplaneta americana, assembly GCF_040183065.1. Lineage (NCBI taxonomy): Eukaryota > Metazoa > Arthropoda > Insecta > Blattodea > Blattidae > Periplaneta > Periplaneta americana. Next base: position 161,353,116 of record NC_091117.1, read on the forward strand.
CCTCAAGGATCAATATTAGGTCCCCTACTTTTTCTAGTGTTTATAAATGATCTTGCTCCCCTTATAAAAGATGTAGGTCATCCCATATTATTTGCAGATGACATAAGTATAGTAATTACAGCCAATAACTCCAACACATTCCAATCTTCAACAGAGGAAATTCTCTTCAAAATATGTGACTGGTTCTCAGTCAATAAATTAGTATTAAATTGTAACAAAACTAACATAATTCAATTTAAATCCTGTCCAAATTCAACGTCGCAAATTTCTAGCGCAATAATTAACAATAGATCCCTATTAGAAACAACAACAACAACCAAATTTCTTGGCTTAAAAATCGATAATGTGTTAAATTGGAAAAATCATATTAAAGAAATTACCCCCAAACTAAATTCAGCTTGTTTTGCTATTAGATCTATACAAAAGATGGTAAATATCAATACCTTAAAAACAATATACTTTGCATATTTCCACTCGGTAATGAGTTTTGGAATAATATCCTGGGGAAATTCCACAGATAGTAACAATATATTTCAATTACAAAAAAGAGTAATTAGAATAATAGTAGGTGCCAATCTAGGGAATCGTGTAGGACTATTTTTAAAAAACTACAAATAATGCCCATGGCTTGTCAGTATATCTTTTCATTAATAGTCTTCCTCGTATGTAATCGTGAAAACTTTGTAACAAATTCAACAGTTCATAGCATAAATACACGTCAAAAAAATGACTTTCATACTCCATCGGCAAGTCTATCGTGCTATCAAGAAGGAGTGCGTTATATGGCAGTAAAAATTTTTAATAGCCTCCCTATCGATATAAAAAATGAAACTCAAAACCTAAAATTATTTAGGGCCAAATTAAAGAAGTACTTAATTTCTCACGCCTTCTATTCTGTAGGTGAATTCATGACATTCAATAACACTTCATGAAATTGATACTAAAACTATGTGTTGTACTAGTAGACTATATTGTAAATCTCGTCTGTATATATTTCATCTAGACTGTGACTATAAATTAAGATTTTATAATAGTATTAAGTTTTTTGACTTGTTCCATATTCTAGCTGTAAGCATGTATGAATACCATGGAATGTTAATAAATACAATACAATACAATAGAATACCCAATGAACAATAATTTTACCGGTACGTGGAATTTGTCACACATATAGAAACATGTTGGATTGAATTCTTCCCAACGGACAATAATTATGTAGCATTTGTTACACATAGCCTATAGAGACGTGTTAGACTACATTCTTCACAACGAACAAATAATTGCGTGGAATTTGTCTCACATGTAGAGACATGTTAGACTGAATCCTTGCCAGCGGACAATAATTACGTGGAATGTCAAATATGAGCCGTTCAGAGCAAAAGTGGTGTAAGTCAAAATTGGATAATGAAGTTTGAAGTAAAAATTCTGTAAAATACAGCGCAAAGTAGCAATTAAAATGTCTTCGCGCTATCCACTGACTACTAATAGTTTAAATAAAGTGAATGTTAATTGCTACTTTGTGCTGCATTTTACAGAATGTTTATTTTAACCCTCATTACCCATTCTTGACTTACACCACTTCTGTTCTGAACGGCTCATATATAGAGACAATGTTAGATTGCATTCTTCGCAAAGAACAATAATGGCGTAGAATTTGTCACATATATAGAGAAATACTAGACTGCATCCTTCCCAATGGACAATAATTACATGGAATTTGTCACACATATAGACAGGTTAGACTGAATTTTTCCCAAAGAATAATAATAGCGTGGAATTCATCAGAAATAGAGAGACATGTTGGAATCAATTCTTCCTAATGAAAAATAATTACCTGGAATTTGTCACATACATATAGAGAAATGTTATATTGAATTCGTACCAACGAACAGTTATTTTATTACATGATATTTCTCATATTATGTGTGCAGTGAAATAGCTCAACGCTCCAGACGCCTTTAATCCATAGTTTATAGGAGACCTGATGAAACTGAGCCGTACTGGAAATTGTGGCCAAATAAATTCTGCATATATCTCGAATTGAACGCAGACTCTCGGAGAAAATTAAAAACAACTGATACCCTTAGCAAAACTTGTTCCAACATTCACTACGTTCTTCACAAGTTTCACTTGGATTCGTTGGAATTTGAATCTGAGTATCTGGTGTGGAAACAACGTTCTAGCAGCTTTCCCTTCTACTTCATTTCATGGTGTTACACCCCAGTACTTATAGGATCCCACGTGGTTGCTTGTTTCGTGGAATGGATTTGACCTCGCGGGAATATGATACGGTTCAGCTAACTCTCGTTTCATTCTGCGTAGTTGGTAAAAACGATTCAGAATTATGGAGGCAAATTCAGATGACGGGAGGAGAAACAACAGCACCTCCAATAACGTCTTTGTCCATAACCATTTTAATTTGGTTTCTCTGGGATTTGAATCCAGTCCTCCGTCACGGAAGATTAGTGCTACAAGGAGATTGATTATTTATTTATTTATTTATTTATTCATACATATTGGTAGAGTTAAGGCCATTAGGCCTTCTCTTACACTCTACCAGGTCACAAAGTATACAAGCAGTGAAATTTAACAAAACGTTAAAGAATGGAATAATAATTTGGAGGCGGATGTTGATGTCCTAAATATCTACTTAAAATTATCATTAAAATGCCCTTAAACTAATGGAAAAATGACGACATTAAAAGAAAATGACATTTAAATATTATTCACCGTACTCGCACCACAACTTCTTAAAAATTAGTCACCTTGTCTCAATGACTGCCCTGCAAATCTCGGAGAGAAGAGGCAATTTCCTGGAATTTGGCAAAGGTAAAGGAAAAGAACATGCAACAAAATGAAGGTTTTAAGGGAAAACCATAGATTTTAATGAGGTTTTACAATGTGTTTCAATCAGGGGTGGTCCATGTCAGTGCCTTCATTATCCGTCTCCTCCTCCTCCCGCGCTTCAGTTTTGTTACCAGAACTACCAGAGTGTGAATGACAAACCAATTTGTGGGCGCAGCGTGAATTCTTGCAATCTTTGTGTTAAAAATACTGTCTACTAAAGTAGACATCCCTTCCGAACCATGTTGAGGACACAACGTCCTGTCCAGGATATAGTGAAAGTTTCCCCCCTTCCAAACATAAGTTCTAAAGACACCCTCGTACCGAGAATAGAACAGTAGCAGTCAAAGTCCTCACTTAAAATAATCTGCTGTCAAGCATTTTATATTACTTCCGTTGTGTGAAGTGAAGCCTTCAGTGGAATGAGGGATGGACTTTAGAGTCTGTTCCAATCTATAAAACTCAAACTTCACTGTTATTCGCTTATTCAATAAGTAATTACTACTGACCTATTTGGTTAGAAAATGATTTAACAGACCTATCGATAAAGAAGAAAGCCAAATGCATTCCAAATGATCTAAAAGTTCTTCAAAGTATTAAAAATGACCAAAAAATGCCGAAACATATAAAAATGACCTATTAGTTCAATAACGTCAAATAATGCAAAAAAATGGAATACAAGAAATTACTTTTTTAAGCTGATATTAACATAGAAAGGATTTCTATATTAATAGGCATCGTCCTAATGTGAAAAATAAGATTACTTTTCATCAATATCCGCCCCCTAATAGCGTAACAAAATCGACAATAAACAATATGAAAATAATACCATAATTGAAAAAAAAAAGATAGTAAAATAGAGATCTAAAGATTGGAATATAATAAAAGCAACTCAGTACAAATAGTTAACAGGGAAAACGTATGGAAGAATACAACGAATAGAATGTAATAATATGGTAGTAATTAAGACGCGAGGATGTTTATGAAACGAGCGCAAGCTCGACCATATTTCTAACTTGAAATTATTCATAAATATTGGTGTTATTGTTATGTGAGTGCAATAGCCTACCTCATAAATTGTGAGATGTGCGCAGACTCGAAAGTATTGATTTTTTCCGGGAAACGAATGTCGACGACCTTGATATAATCTAGAGAGTAAGACAAACATGCCTTGATATAACCTTGAAATTGAATTCGACATTGAAAAACGAGATGACAAATTGAATTTATTTGAATATTATTTACAATTAACGCTAATTATTATAGTAACAGAACATAAACTTCTGCGACAGTATTGGATTTCCAGCCTCCGTGACCTTTCGATAGTTGTCTTTCGATTGCATATCCGAGAATAATCGAAATCCTTAACTTTAATGAATAGGTGTACTTTAATGACATGCATTAAAGGACTGCTACCAGGTGTATAATTACTACATTTCGGCATGGTCGAGCATAAAATAAAAAAAAAAACGAAAATTAAGTAAAATCCACAATAAAAGGCTATGATAACAAATTCATCTGGTGTTCAAGAGAACAAAAAAAAGGAAGAAAAGGAAAGATATATATTTTTTTACACAACTATCGCAGAGAAAATGGCTTATAATTGAAGGGAATCTGAACTGAAAAAAGTGCAATTTTAGTTTATTTTTGAAACTAGATATGTCCGACAGTCTCTGACATGCTGTGGTAGAGAGTTCCAGAGACGAACTGCAGAGATGGTGAAATATGAAGACTAGGATGATGTTCTGTGTTTAGGAATGGAGAGTGTGATATGGTGTTGTGAGCGAGTATCTATTTCGTGATATGAGGACAAATTTTGAAAACGAGTAGCTAAGTACCTAGGGTTAGAATTCTGAAGAATATTGAATAGAAACGTGAGAGAGTGAATAATTATTTGCTCTTTGAGGCGTACCCAGGAGAATATATTTATATTATACAATTACAACATACTTGGCTTTAAATAATCTATCATCTACCTTAACACACTGAAACAATCACTTCGTAAGATAAATTATTTAACTGTGCGACGTACAACAAGAGAACATGACAGCGAGGGAGTAACAAAATTATTGTGCCAACGGCAAACATCACCCTGTCCACGTTAGCAAACTGATTGGATAGTCAAAGCGTTCAACTTCGTCTGTTCGGTTTAACGAGTCTCCAGTTCATCGTGGTACTAATTATTAGGGGCTCAGTGGCAGTGGTTTGATTACAGTGGCTGGACAATATGTCCGGAACAGTACAGAGTCCTCGAAAAACAACAGATTTGAGAAACAAAACTTTTTCGTAAATGAAGAGAAATGAGTTTTACTATAAGCTTTCCTGTGACTTAAGCGGTAGCGATTGCGGTTTAAACCTAGAGGATTACAGTTCGATTCCTGGTAACAAATTATTTATATTGCATACAAACTGGAAAAATGAACTGGGTGAAATGAGTCCGGGGTCCAGCACCGATAGTTACCCAGCATTTGCCCATACTGATTTGAGAGAAATCTCCGGAAAAAAACCTCAACCAGGTAACTTGCCCCGACCGGGATTCGAACCCGGGTCACTTGGTTTCGCGGCCAGACGCGCTAACCGTTACTCCACAAGTGTGGACATCTTAATAAGTGAACCCATCGCTACTAACAGGAAATAATCTATCAGCTTCCGGAAGTAAAATTTAAAACTTGGCTTTCTTGGATTTCAAGATTACAAATTGTGTGTGTGTGTGTGTGTGTGTGTTAATGACTAATGCCTACCCACTTCACTTGCGTGTTTCGGGTTCCGCATACTGCGGATAGAAGGCAGGACTGTGACCCATTTCAGCGGGCCACGTTATGCATGATGTGTAGCCAATCTGTGAAGAATTATGTCGTGTACCAGGGTGAGTGTATGTTACGTGTTCGTGTAAATGTAGTGTAGGGAATGAATGAATACGACGAAGGTTAGGAAGGGAGAAGAGGAAACCCGGTGCCGGCACGTAGCTACTCCTGTCGAATAGCACCAAGGGGGCCGCCAGGCTTAACGAACAACTATCATCAGTGTCATATGGCTTCCCTTCATATGCACTGCAAAGAGATTTGGGATTTAACCCAGGCATATTGGTTCACAATTTAGTGATTAGAAGCTGTGCATCGCCATCTCTCCTAGTCCAGAGATAGAAATTTTACAATAAAATCTCTGACCTCGTCGGGAACTGAACCAGGGCCGGCTAGTCTGGAGGCAGACACGCTACCACAGAGCTAACTCGGCGGATTAGATTACACATTGTATATCAGAGTGCTGCATTGGAGTTAAATCGCTCGCTTGAACTCGGTCGAGTGTCGCACCCTCGAGTGAGATACGATCGGTTGTGATACGCTCGTAATAAATAGAAGCACAGTACAAGGTCATCTCACCGACATCTCTTATCTTGCATGAAAGGCGACAGATAAGATACACGTATGTTTTGCTCACACGGTAAAAATAAGGCTTTATTTTCTGCATTTATGACAAACGTTTAATGGAACAGTCAATGGAACGTACCAAAACAGGAACATGAAGTTATAAATAAAATAGTATGAAAAACTTCGATATACAGTTATTATTGATAATTAATAATTATTCAATATTTGATTTACCATTTATATAATATGATAGGTCCATACATAGTGTCCCGCCTATATACTGCGACAATGTAGAAACGTTTTACAAAATATTATTGATATAGCAGTAGATTAATAACAATATTAGTACAGAGATAACGTCACAGAAAATACGTCATGCTGCACAACTGTTACAGACGCAAAGATTGATACACTAATTATTAGAAATTATTATTATTATTATTATTATTATTATTATTATTATTATTATTATTATTACTACTAGAAACTTGATACAGTTCTTGCATTATCGTGATTGCGTTCTCCGTTTATAATAATTACATTTACATCCAATAACATCTATCAGATGTGGCAAAAACAAAATCACTCCTGTGAAAAAAAAAAAAAAGATAAACATCTATGATGTTACTACACAGTTCATCACTGTAACAAGAACGAATGTCTAACACTCGGCTTATACCGTTCGAGAATTTATCGCTCGTAACAACTTTACCCATCACGCATGTGCGCTACCTATCGGATTATGCTATGAACTACTTGGCGCTCGAGCGAATACGTCCGATGGAGACCTCTGTTGTATATTGACGGAAAAATACAGGTCATTTAGTTGTTTATTGATACAGATGGTCGACTATTTCGTTTTGAATATTGCATATAACAGACAAAGTGCCATCTATTTCAATAGTGTCCTCGATTTTGAATAATTCCTATGTAAAAATTTGCAGCCACGTTCTCACTCCAAATCCCTTTCTACTGTAAGTCATAACTGTCCGTACCTACTGATCCATCGGTCAACTTCTGTGCTTCAATTATCGGCAATAAATAGAATAAGAAAAACAGGTTCATTAAAGTCAGCCCTCTTAAATTACATCTTCACTTTTCTTGCGTACCGATAGCGACATTTCCACTGAATTTGTTTCGATGGAACTTTGTTTTAATTGTAAGCAGTGTCTGTTTAATTTCCACCCTCAACGATTTCATAATTCCAACCTGAAAAACTTTTTCACTTTTAATTAAACCTCGAGGAGTATGCCTACCCATTTTACTCATGGAAGGAATAAGTTAGTCACCCGAGGGAACAAGAATAATACGAAGAAAAGAGAGGGAAACCTGAACTTACAACGACACAAGAGAGAAAAGTGCTACGCGGTACAAGAATATAATTTTACAACTTGCAATGAACGTCTAATTGTGGTTAAAATTAGAGAACCTGAAGGAAACATTGCAAGAAGGCTATAATACTGTATTAGGCCTTTATGAAGTTGAACCACACAGCTACAGAAAACAAAAATATCTGTAACAGACATGGTGTGACAAGCGAAAGTAGTTAAGCCACAGTAGTAACGCCGAACTGAAAGCATGTTCGTGGGTTCGAACCTCGCGTAGAATAGTTATGTTGTAAACTCACGCGTAGGTTGTTTGGGCGGGCCCATTATGTTACTCGGGATGGAACGATGTCCATGCCTAAGGTCCTCCCGCTCTACAAATACCCCAACGGTCCGCCCCCGGACTCCACTACAGCCTGCAGAATCCCTTTACTTTTCCACGTATAATAGACATCACCGCTGTCACACAATCCCGGTCCCGCAAGGTACAATGAGGCCAGATGAGAGCCCACGGTACATAGCACTACCACTAGCAACTAATGACCACTTACCGCGGGGTCCAAGTTAGGTGGCAGCCTGCAGCCGATTCAGCCGTTCCTTATGTTTGTTTTAAGGTCAACATTTTACGATCACTTCTCAACCGAATAATAATAGCATTTCCCATATTTATTCTGCGTTTAATTTCCTCCCAAGTGCCATTTATATTTGTTACTGTTCCTCCAAGATATTTAAATTTTTCCACCTATTCGAAGGATAAATTTCCGATTTTTTAATTTCCATTTCGTACAATATTTTGGTCACGAGACATAATCATATAAGTTACTTTGTCTTCTCGAGATTTACTTCCAAATCTACCGCTTTACTTGCTTCAAGTAAAATTTCGGTTCAGAAGTTATAGGCCATTAAAATTATAAAGGTTTATATGGATCGCTCTGTATAATGTAATCATCGCATTAATAATGAAGAATCAGAGTCATGTTTTGTTTTCAACTTGGTTATTCATTCGCGGAAACTATTCGAATGATTAAGGGGGAGAGGATGGTTAAATTTGAATTTTTTTCTAATTTTGATGCGCAGTTTTCATTTTTTGTATGTCGTAATATCATTGCTGCAACAACTTAAAATCGAGAGTTAAAAAAAGAAATGGGGTCCAAAAAAAGAATAGGATACAGTAATTCACTAATCGGACCCATATACATATGACATTTTATGCTGAAAATGGCATTAGTCATGAATCACCCTATATAACCTTCTCTATGAAATAAAAGAAACGAAAAAGAAAAATACAATTACGGGAAATTTCAATAAACTTTTAGGGTAATTTAAAAACCCTGTGCACCAGACATCTAAAATGGCGTCACAGCAACCAAAAAGGCCATAAATGCGCGTTATATTTTATGTAATGCATTTTTCACACACCAAATAGTATTTTAAAGGAGGGGAAACATGAAAATTTGCTTTCGTTTTTCACCATATTTAATCACCCCCTACCTTTAATAACTTTAGAGAACGATTCAATAATGAAGACCAAATACAGTTATCACAGCGACACTTCAAAGATGGTCGAGATGCGTTGAAAGCTATATACGTTCTGGAAGGCTTCCAACAGGTACAATTCCCGAATATATTGAACGCTCTGTGGACTGTTATGAAAATGGACGATTGACTATGTGAGAATTAGAAGAAAAATTGGAAGTCTCAAACTGAACATCTAGAGAGGAAAGATCGTGCTTGCAAAAAGCATGATGAGAAGCTATACAAGAAGCTATAACGACTGTAACATTTTAATATTGCATTTTGATCTTGAAGCTGTGTTAAACATGACTAAGAATCCTTGCAGTCAAATGTATTATTAATTTAAGAAAACTTTTCAGTGTACAATCTGACAATTTATAACTTAGGTAATCAAAATGGTATGGTTTATTCATGGAAGCCAAAGAAAATAACTTCTTGTGTGCATGATTATGTAATGTCTCAGCGTTATTTTGTTCAAGTGTTGACATCAGATGATTCTGGTGGGTAACAAAAATCTCAATTTCCGTGGCAATGTGTATAGCACTCTGTCAGAAGCACCCGCATCTAGAAATATTTGACCATAAGTTCTCGGAAATAGGTCACACTAAAATGGAGTGCGATTTCATTCTAAAATAGGAAGAAAGTCAAAGCATGCTCAAGTTTATGCGCCTGAAGGTTGGGCACAAATTGTAAGAACATGCAGACGAAATCTTCGTCTTTTTATTGTCCACACAATACCGAACGAGGATTTTTACGGTTTCCGTGTAGGATTCCATAAAGAGCCAAAACTTCCATTACGCTCCATCTGCTGGCTTCGCTATGAGAAGAGTAAGCCACTTACAGTAACGTACAAAAAAATTCAATGAGCTATTCAGAGAGGTACGTCCGAAAAGAAGTCCAGGTCGCCCATTACAAACATTTGACATCCCTAAAGCTTACACTTTTAAATTCCTAATCTCTGCTCCAAAATAGAACTTTTAACTGCGTCTGTCATGTATGAAAAAACTCGTAATTCCAAGAGAATTCTTTACCTAATTTTAAAATCACATGAAAACGTACGAGATGCAATGCCCGACTCATATCAATGAATCTGGGGCAAAATCTGTCATTATTCATGAGCCCTAGAACAAGAAACCTAGCTAGTAATGTAAAAACAATGTTTGTATTGTTAATGAGCTCTATGCATTCAATGTCTGTATTGTTTTTTAAGTGTTCTTAATAGGCTACATAACTATCCGTGAGCCCGAATGAATTTTTTAAATAAATTTTAAGTATAGGTACCATAAACATGAATGTCATATAAGCTGAAAGTAGGAGAAATAAAATTTCGACATTAAAAAAGGGTTGTACTAAATATTAAACTAAAATCCAATAGAAGGCTGGAGAATGAAACAACTTCTTGAAGTTTAAACAAAGTTCGAATCTTTAATAGGCCTACAGTTTTTCGAAACTCTATGTTTGCGCAATCATAGTTTCGGCACGCATGGTACGATCCTGCTTTAACTACAAATAAATTTTTACAGAAACTGCCAAGGTAGTCTAGTAACTAGAGCTCTGGACTTATAATGCTATAGACTCGAGTTCGATCACCGGCGTACCCCCGATTTGTAACTTGTGTTTTGCTAGCTCGTGGTTCAGGTAACACAGCGCCCTTTTTAGGGAGCTCCGACTCTTCTGTGGCATCCCAACAAATCTCCACCACCACCACCACCACCACCACCAATATCATCTTCATCATCATCATCATCATCATCATCATCATCATCATCATCATCATCATCATCATCATCAAATCTCATCGCGGGAGTAGCGTAGATCAATCTCTTATGGTGCATCCTGGGTAACAACTTTGTCGGTAAATTGATCTACACAACTGGCTTTATATGGGCGAATTACGGGCAGTCAACTACCCACCATATATACACGGAATTATGCTCCATACTACATTGTCATTCTTCAAGGTCTACTACTCTAGTGGTTTCCATACTAGCCACTGGGTATTCAAAGTTTGCGAGCTTAACATAGGGCACCGTAATTTCTAGAAGTAATTATTATTATTATTATTATTATTATTATTATTATATTAATAATATTATTTTTATTATTATTATTATTATCATTACTATTATTCATTGCTATGTTTTTACATTAACACTAATATCTAAGTAACTGTCATTGATTCAATGTAATCCATACTGATTATACTAACTGTACTATTCCTTTGGTTGTGTGATTATATTCATATGTCTTAATTTTTTTTTTTTAGTTAATGCTTCCATACCGGAATGTATTTGCTGTTTGTGATTCTATTTATATGTATTCAAACTCTCTTTTAATTTCTTTTATTATTATTATTTTTTTAAAGTTACTACTTGTATACTGGTAGGCCTATGTATTTTTCTGTACCGTATGTGCTTTGATCCTGGTCGAGTGCAAGAGAAGGCCTGAAACTATTATTATTATTATTATTATTATTATTATTATTATTATTATTATTATTATTATTATTATTATTATTATTATTATTACCATTATTACTACGTTATTGCATACATTAATATTATAAACTGCTATAATTTCTAGTCAATATGTCTTCCAGTTAATAGTCTGGAGAATTTTCAAGTCAATATCAGTATCTAAATTGTCCGTATATCTTTGTCGGAGTGTGAGTAAAGATCTTCTTCCCAGTCGGGATCTTTTAGACTTTATAGACTATTTTATAATCTTTCTTTGTCCTGGAGCTTTGGTAATATGGCCGATACATTAGAGTTGCTTTTAATTTTGGAAAGTATGTTGGTATTTCTAAACCATCATCATTATCATAATCATAATTAATTATTCAAGATTAGACCCACTATGGTCCGTCCCAGGAATCTGTGAAGTAGAAAGACGAAACAAGACCTCTGCGCACGTGGTATGTGGGAGGGCTAGGACCAATGACTACTCTGGGAGGAGGTATTGCTTGAACGAAGCGAGCAATCGCTTGCAGGCGGAGATAATGGCAGGTATTAATAAAACTGCTTGAGTGTGAGTGAGAGGTTTCGGACAACTCAGTGAGTGGTAAAGGGTCGAGGGAGTGATTAGTTTGAATTTCATATTAATAAATATTTTCCCCTCCTGGACATATCTCACTCGTGACTCACATTTTATCGCCTAAAGTCTAGGCCCTCTAGAGTCTAAGCCCTAGACATAGCTGTGCAAGTTATCAATGTTTACACTAGAGCTCCTTGCAGAGAGAAGTCTTCGTCACATTCGATTTGTAAATATACTTTTGTTTCGATCATAGAGGAAAGTGTGCAGTTTCAAACTTCATTTGTTAATATTTTGAAACAACACCACATATTATTCACTAAATCAGTTACCGGAAATGAGAAATGGGAAGTCTTTTCGTATCATTGAAGACTTGAAGACAAATGCAAAGGAATTTGCAACATGGTCTTCACTGAAGCACAAAAAAAAATCTTTTGAATGTGTAACGATATAATGTGATGATAAACTTACCTATATGTGTACGCTGTATATAATTAGTATTTCCTTTCTAATGACTCGTCTGAGTGATACAAATAACCTGTTCGGTAATTCTACTCTATCTTCCTCCACTTCATCCTACAGTAATGGAACTTCATACTCTTCAAATAGGTGTTTAGTTACCTTGTGCGATATAACGCAGCATAATATGATCAAACGCACTTTCCATTGTAACTCTTATTTTGCTTCGGAGAATTGGAAATCGTTGCTTCACTTGGCCGAAACATCTCTATAATCGCACGTTCTTTCGTTACCAGCATACATTTATTGTAGACTCTTTGCTGTGGAGTGATGATAAAGTAATAAGCCAAGGAGCAATTCTGTAGCTCCAAGGCAAAATTAGGCCTCTATGTCATTTCTTTCACTTTTCGAGAGCGAGCATGTACAGATATAATTTGAACAACCTTATAAAATTGTAGGAATCATGTTTCAAAACAATGGATTAGACAAAAAAATAATAGAGATAAATACATGTTATCTTTTGCCACAATAAAGATTAATTTAGAAAGCATGATGGAAATATTCAGATTGTCAATTAATATAGATAAACACAATATAATATTTGTTACTCAGTGACTTGTAATATTACATTTTAATTATGGAGATGTTTTGTACACCATTAATCTTAAACAGTATATCTACCACCAATGTAATAGCTACATAGTTTGATATTGAGATATTGTATAATTGTGCCTGAAGATGCCTGAATGGGCGAAAACGTTTGCAATTTGTAGCTCATGTATATAAAACTTAATGACCATATAATATAAGTCATTATTTTACATTCATTTGTCATTTGACTGAGTAACAAATATTATATTGTGTTTATCTACACAATAAAGATACCAGCAGGATGCACAACATATCGCAAAACCTCATTTTCAACAAAAATTTAAATATCATCTTTTGCCTTGGAACCACAGAATTCCATAGTCCATATCACCTAGAAGAAGTGCATTGACATTACTGCCAATCATTACTCTACAAACAGCCGAATTTCTTCATATAGGCCTAATATAGAAATAATTATCCACGCTTGTGAATTCTTCCTTGACATTGCTGGTAGCTCGTACTTTAAGGCCGGCAAAGCTTTTTTTTTTTTGCTAAAATACTCATCGGCATGTTCATTTTTTTAAATAAAAATATTGGTACAATAATTCTATCTGAACTCTACTCCACCTTCTACCACGAGCATCTTACCCCTTAGCGGACTCGAGCTGATGCTGCCCGCAATACACTCCGGCACAGACAGACTCCTCCCCCTCCTATACGCAAAGTTACTTCACAGAATCCTGGGACGGATCATAGGTCCTGTTCCGGTATTGCTCTTCAAGGTGCTCTTGGTCATTACACTTATTACATCTATTTCTTGATTGATTGGTATGAGAAAGCCTGTTTGAGAATTTTTCTCCACCCATACTATTTACGTAGTCTTTCTAGTTTCATTAGTGTAATTTAATTTCTTCTATTATATTTTATTTTTATTTTAGTTGGTTATTTAACGACGCTGTATCAACTACTAGGTTATTTAGCGTCGATGAGATTGGTGATAGTGAGATGATATTTAGCGAGATGAGGCCGAGGATTCGCCATAGATTACCTTGCATTCACATTCCGGTTGGGGAAAACCTCGGAAAAAACCCAACCAGGTAATCAGCCCAAGCGGGGATCGAACCCGCGCCCGAACGCAACTCCAGACTGGCAGGCAAGCGCCTTAACCGACTGAGCCACGCCGGTGGCTTCTTCTATTATATTGCGAGCTTTGAGAATTTCCTGGATATCTGTGTTTTCCTGTCTTAAATAATCTAGTAAAGCCCAGCAAGAGTTTCAAGAATCTCATTTGTTTAGCTTCCAATTTTCAATATCTCTTACACTCATGGCAAAAATCTCGCTTTCAAATACCCTAAATAATACTGGTTTAAAACAAATATTATAAAAGCGTACCTCTGTACTGGTTGACATCTGTTTTCGAAATGTCGTTTAATTATTCCCTTCGTTCTATTATACACCGTGTCCCGGTTAGAGGGATCGAGAAATAAATGCTCACCACTTAAAACCAGATAAAGATATCGTTGAGATTTACATCTGACAAGATAGAGAAACTGTCCAAGTTCACGCAACAAAGTTAGAAAACAACTGCATGCGTAACTTTCGTTTGTTTGTTGCTAAAACAATCCTGGCGCCATTTTGTAGGAGTACACGCCATGGTCAACATGTGGACACCACAACACGAAGTTCAGTGTGTGCTATGGTTAGCAGAAGAAAAATCTGTTACGCGAGTACAACGCCATGCTCTTCGTACATGGATAGATGGATCCAAAGACGAGGACCCACTGCCTGGCCAACCAGGTCACCCGATCTGACACCCTTGGATTTTTCTTTCTGAGGCTTTGTGGAGGAGTCTGTGTACCAAAGAGGCAGAGCTAACACTTTGGAGGAACTAAGGCAACGCATCACAAATACAGCTGCGCTAGTGACTCCACAAATGCTACAGAACACTTGGCGGGAGGTTGAGTACCGTATAGATGACTGCAGGGCAACTCAAGGCGCACACATCGAGTTGCATTGAACATTCACTTATTTCTCGATACCTCTAAGCGGGACACGGTGTATTTGTGTAATGTTATATGAATGTCTTTTTAAATCATTTATTGATATTATATTTTTCAAATATGTGAAGACGGGGACCTGTTCTATGTTGTTTCTCGATACAAATTATAGGCTTAATTATTCTCCAGGTTCTGCTTTCTTAGATGTAAAGCGATTGGGTTCGGAACCATTACAGACAATATAATGAAAAAGATACAAAGTAAATTAGATGCGTTTTGAAACAAGTCCACAAAATTATAGACTAATAAGGTCCTAAAAGGCATATAATAACAAGTACGCACATTGCAGGTCCCAGAGAAGCGCTATGACGTTATCATCGCTTGAATCTAGAAATTCCTGCATGAATAAAGCGCGATCATAGATGGCAGATGGCGGACCAACAATAAGAACAGCCGGGCTCGCTGCCAGTTTTACCTTCCTGTGAAATATGCGGTGCAGATGTGACCCCGAGATTCATACCGTCCTCGTGCCTACAGCTTCTTATTCCAGTCTTCTGGAAGTTTATATTTAACCGTGCTCTTAAATGTTTCTTTACAAACGTTATTTTTCCCTTGCATACAGGGTGGAAATGAAATAGCCTTGCACATTTCCAGAGCGAATGGTTCATGTTATAACAAAAACTACAGGTCTATTCTACAGGGACATCATTTTATTTTTACTAACATTTTTAATATTAACCTGGCTATACCTTTCTATTAACGATTGAAACAGGAAACACCGTTTGCTACCCTTTCCACGACGGAGTTCGATGATACTGTCGTAAAATACAAATCACTTTACTAGGTATAGGAGGGAAGAAAAGTAGTTCATCCATTTATGTAAACTAGGAAATATCGCAATTTTGAGTTTGATAATTTTCATTACGTTTTTGTTTAATCAAAATACAGTAGGCCTACTGTATTAACACTTAGTGTTTTACACACGAATTGAGCTATCCATTCGGAAGTATTAATTATGCAGTATATAGTGTACTGTTACAGCACATTAGCGTACTATATAGAGAATGAATTTAAATTGAAAAATAATTATAATATGGATATTTAAACACATTTTAGAAAGGTGGCCGTTCATTTCGATACAGGCTTCAGTTCTTTTGTCCATATTATCGCACTATAGACAATTCCAATTACCAGTTTCGTCCTTCGTACGAGTAACTCATGTTGAAATAATTCTGTACCCACTCTATAAAAGAGTACCTTACGTACTGTATATTCAATCTTCACTTCTGCCCGATCCGAAAAGATAAAATCACTCAGAAATGCTATCTACTGTCCGTTCAAGTGGTTTTGTCGCAGGGTTGTGGAAAGGGGGGGGAAATCACGTGACAGTTAATTACTTAAGGAGGCCCTTTTATTTAAGTTATTTTAAACAGTTGTATAATATTACGTAGACGTCCAATTCCTAACAGAAATTTTTCAGAAAAGAGCTAAGACAGCCTAGATACTAGACTTTACAAAGGGGCGAACAGAAGCAGGTGGGGGAAACCGGGATGCGACATAGGGAAACGGACGACAGTACCCGTACGAAAATATGATTCAATATTGAAAGCTCTTTCGTCACTGGAAAACGCGAACATATTCCTGAAACGTACTATACTCAGTAACTCAGTACTGCTTACGCGCCCTCGGCTCTGTGTCGTGAACGGTTGGAAGCTTACTAGTAGAAGGGGTGGGAGTGAAGTACATTCCAAAACTCAGGTACAATAAAAATTGAAGTAAAAATAAAATGATGTCCCAGTAGTATTATATTGGTGGAGAGTTCATAGTTTTTCAGAAGAAAATGTTTTTTCCCAAATGTTTAATAATCTCTTATTCGGTAACTATTGCGAGTAAAATCGTGATTTTCACCCATATCGATAGGAAATCTAATGAAGAATAATTTATCCCTCTAGCGTATTTCAATAGCGTGCACAGTTTTCATATACATTTAATTTTAAGAACCTCTAAATTCAAGCCACTGCACGATGCAAGTGGCAATGTCTTGGCAGAGAGCAGCTCACCTACCGAGACACACCGAGTTCGTTGACCTCTTACATCTGTATCACGAGTAGAGTGTGTTAGCGGCGATGTTGCCGGACTGCTGAAACTTCAAACTTAATTTTCTAATTAACCGTGCATTTAATCACAAAACATAATATAGGTTTTCTATTCATTTGAATGTACCCTATCGTCTCTTTCAATCTGCAAGGTTATTTTACTTCCACCCTATATATGTATTTATTCCCATTGCAAATGGGTAAACATCCGGTGGCAATGGTAACTAACTACACTCAATATTTACCATTAATAATAATGATAATAATATTAACAATAATAATCCGATATGGAAACCTAAATGAAAAGAAGCATCCTAAGCAAGACCTTAAAGGAAGCATTCAAAATAAAATGAAGCATAAGTTAATTAAAAAAGCCTTATTAATATTAAAGTAAACCTAATTTGTAGTCTACCTTAATCCTGTCATTACAATATAAAAAACAGTTCGAAGCATAAACTAACATGAGTGTGGCTTTAATACTGTACTACATTCTCAGGTTTTATTGCTAAATCAACGTTGTTGATCCAAAACAAGCAAACAAAGAATCAGGTCTTAAACAGAAACAATAAAAATATCGTATTACTCGGTGGTGATCTTCTATGGTCCGTCTCAGGGATATGTGGAGTAACTTCGCGCATATGGGGAGCGGAGTCTTATCTGTGACGGAGTGTATTGCGGGCAGCATCAGCTCGTGTCCTCTAAGGGGTAAGATGTTCGTGATAGAAGACAGAGTAGAGTTCAGATAGAAATTATCCCCTCCAGCAAACGATTGCTCGCTTCGTTCAAGCAGTGCCTCCCCCCAGAGCAGTCATTGGCCCTAGCTCTCCCACATACCACTTGCGCAGAGGTCTTGTTTCGTCTTTCTCCTCCACAGGCACCTGGGAGGGACCATAGACTGGAATAAAATTCACATATAAATGGATCCTTTAACGTCGAATGACGTTTAAATATGCGCCTGCACCAGACAGAAAAGTCAAGTTCACGCTTGACTAGTTAATATAGTTAAATATCAATAATTCAGTAGGTCCTACTTACATAACAGAAACCTGTAAATTAAAGAGCAAATAAAAAGCTTCCTATATATGTAATTTATTTTCTTTCATAATAAATAGTTTACACATGTTATATAATTACTGAAAACAGGCTACAATCATTTTCCCTTACTCCCCATTTTTAATCTCTTGTCAAAGCGTAAGAGTTAAATCTATACAAACTGTAAGTGAAATACGCAGGTAAAGTCGAGCTTTTCAAATCGATATTCTCATTTTAGTTAACTTTTATGGTTTAAGAGTTTTGGTACAATTTTTTAAAGCTGTGTTATATTGATAACCACTGTTACGCAGTCCGCTGTGACATCATCTGTAGTTAAGTATCGGAGTGAAACAAGCGTGTCGAGTACATACACGTATATACTGTAATATGTAATGAGGTTCAAAACAGACATACTACAAACACTAGATAACGATATTCATAGACATATACAAACACTACATAACGATATTCATAGACATATACAAACACTACATAACGATATTCATAGACATATACAAACACTACATAACGATATTCATAGACATATACAAACACTACATAACGATGTTCATAGACATATTCAAACACTACATAACGATATTCATAGACATATACAAACACTACATAACGATATTCATAGACATATACAAACACTACATAACGATATTCATAGACATATACAAACACTACATAACGATATTCATAGACATATACAAACACTACATAACGATATTCATAGACATATTCAAACACTACATAACGATATTCATAGACATATACAAACACTACATAACGATATTCATAGACATATACAAACACTACATAACGATATTCATAGACATATTCAAACACTACATAACGATATTCATAGACATATACAAACACTACATAACGATATTCATAGACATATACAAACACTACATAACGATATTCATAGACATATACAAACACTACATAACGATATTCATAGACATATACAAACACTACATAACGATATTCATAGACATATACAAACACTACATAACGATATTCATAGACATATTCAAACACTACATAACGACATTCACTTTCAGTTCTCTTCTTGTTTTTAATCGTATTATGACAACGAAAATGACTTTGAGATAGCCTACTGAACGTCGAAACAGAGACATTACGAATTTCATAAAATGTGACAATACTTAATATTTTCACTTTTGCTTTACTATGATGTAGGAAAAATATATAACTGCCAACTAACTTATATTAATCATGGCATCAGTGAGCTAGAATTACATTACTTTCTTTTAATGACTATTTACAATTTCCATATATAATTTTAAAAATAAATTAAGAGATTTTCGAAGGCTGAAATAAAAATAGAGGTTCATTCGACATACCAGGTACGGGTTTGAAGAAAAAAAGAAAAGTAATTTTCTTACATTTACACATCTTCCATTACAAACTTGAACAGATGTGACATTTTATGATTAAGCTCTTTAGTTTTCAAAATTTCTCCATTTAATATTGTTATCGATATTTTGATGGAGTTTAAAAATTATCGAAAGTATATGTACCTATGGATCTAAAACTTGGGAAATGAGAGACAGGATGAAGAAGAAATTGTTGGCTCTAGAAATGGATTACTGGCGCCGTAGTTGTCAAATTTCGAGGATGGACCACATTAGGAATCAGGATGTCCGTAATATAATGCAGGTATCAGGAGATATCTTACAATCAGTGGAAACTAAACGCCTGATGTGGTACGGGCATCTCCAGAGAATGTCAACCGACCGCTGGCCCAACAAGGTTTTCAACTGGACTCCCCAGGAAAAAAAGAGAAGAGGAAGGCCAATGAAAAAATGGAGCAAGGAGGTTCAGGAGGATATGGTCTGCAGGGGTCTAGAAACGGGCGATTGGCAAAACCGGAGTACCTGGAAGTTGAGAAGCGGGAGACGGCGACAGCCGTAAAATTACTCGCAATGCATACATAAAAATTATCTGTAGTAATGTCACGAGAGGTCTGAGATCTGCCGATAAATCCACGAGCGAAGCGAGTGGATTTATCTGGGAAATCTCAGACCTCGAGTGACATTTATTAGGACTATTTCGTGAATAAAATAAAAATTTAAATAATACATCCCTAAAATTCGATCACAAAATGTTAATAATAAAATTGTATATTAACGAATACTTAACCTATTCAGACATTGTGAAGTTGAAATACTCGTAGATGAATATCGATTATTGCAATAAAGAAATTCGATGTTATTATTCAGTAATGCCAATTGCGAAAAGCGAAATACAGGTTTAACATTGTTAATTACATGTACTGCACTTTTCTCTTATTATTACAACAAATACATTTTCATTATCTGCTGAAATCATAATTTAATTTAACAGTAACAGTGGGGACAGCTATACCAATGCTTATGTATTCACAGCGAGACATGTTGCTACACAGTGAACCCATCTCTGTATAGATAGGCCTAATTAAAACACGAATTTTATTACGCCATACGAAAGGCAGTTTGATCAAAGACATTATTACTATGCAAGGTCTTTGAGTTTGATATGCGATGATGTTAAATAAATTTGAACGTCTATTAATTGTTTAATTTCAATACAAATGTTATAGGCTACAATTTTATAGGTTACGTTAGGCCTACCTGTGGAAGCAGGACCAATGTCAGCTGTGCCTGTTTCGACCGTTACTTACAATGAGTGCTACACGAAAGCATTTTTTATAGCTCGACAAACGCATTCTCGCTGTAGTGTGTAACGGAACTAAAGCTGCATCTACACAGTTCAATATTCCAATCGCGTATGCGTGCAATCTGGGAAGAATATTGAAAGAATCAAGTTTAAAAGGTACGTTCAATTAATATGCATAAAGATTTGTGTGTTTACATGGTGCGCCGTTTTGAACGTGGTCTTCACTGCGCAAATATATTAATTAATATTAAATATCAATCTTGCATTCATTGCTTTAAAGTTGAAAGAAAAGTTTAACCGTGTAGTTGCATCTTAATGTATTCATGATCATCAATTTACGGGGAAACAGTTGGCGACAACGACTAAACAAAAGAACGACCATGCGATAAATTGATAGCGATAAATCTAGCTGCAGAAATTATCGCAAAGTCTGATTGTGATTGGTTGGAATTCAAAATTTCATTACACTTCATTGGTCGAAAATGTAATGACGTCATATAAACGAAATAGTCGGTATATATACTTTATTAATTTACTCTTACACTTATGTTGACAAGTCACATATTTATCATATTTTTATTGGTTAAATTATCTCCGTATTTAAATTATCATTCAGCCCTCGGGAAGGATTTATTAGCACCTTAACCCTTAAATTGGCAAAAATTAATTTCTCAACTAGTTTATTAAACCGTGTCGGACTGTAAAGAAAACAACTATCGCAATGTCCATATTTTATAAGATGTTTCGCTGTTTTAGCTATGTTAGTGATTCATTTTCTGCCAAACAGTTAGTGCAGTGTTTATTAGAAGATTTCTAACATCTACAATTACTAGGAGTGTTTTTAATCCATGCATAATGAATTAATTATAATTTTTCATCCTATACAAAGAAACTGGCTTTGTTTATGTGGTTGTTAAATACATTTTTTTTTCTCTATTTCGTATATTAACTTCTTGCGTATCACTGAATATTATTTTTAACTGTTTTCATAACCCACTACAATTATATAGGCCTACTCTATGTTATGACATCTGTTTCCGCTACATCTACTACGGCTCTTCAACCTTAACAGATAACATTTTTATAGTGGATTTAGCATGCGTAGAAACACAAAATTATTAATTAGTGTCATGTGAAGTTATTTCAAGTACTGTTTTTTGCTTTGCATATATTACGGTATGCCAGGGAGCACATCTGATGTCTGTGCTATGGCACAGTTCTTCAGTCCTGACATTTCTCTTCCTATGGAAGTCGACAGTAAAGATTCCATCCTATTCGATGAAGATTCTATTAGTGTAATTGAAAATACGATTAATCAAGATGTACCTTGCCCACTCTGTGGAAAATTTTATAAAGGACGGCATGGAGTTAAAATACATATAAGTCGAGCTCATCCTTCCGAGCAAAGAAACACTATCGTCGCCAGACAGACCAATGGAATTAGGGCTAGAGAAAGCAGGAATAAAGACGATTTACAATCTAACATCTCCAAGCCCGTGGAAGAAAACAGCTTTCTTGACTGTTCCAATGAGGATACGGGTTTGGCTAGTTACAAACATGAGTTGTTAATGTGGAAATCCGAATTTACAAATATAAGTGACAGTAATATTTTCAGTAATAAGGTCGAAGAATTCGCAGAGTTTTTGGCTAGAGCAATACATCTTCTCCCAGGACCAAAACATCCCGCAGTTAAGCATTATGAAGCAAGGAGGAAAAAGAAGTTGCAACTCAGTCAAAGAGGTCATAAGACATCTAGTAATTCCGAAAGATCATCAAAACGTGATCGACAAAAACGCAAAGAACGTTACGAATATCAAAAGACGCAATTTCTTTTCTACAACCAACGACGGAAAGCTGTGAAAAATGTATTGAATGATAAACATGAGATATGTGAAATCAACACAAATACAATCTCTGATCATTTCTCTTATTTGCTGTCTATGCCTAACAACCATATGCGCCACGAATATCCTTGCCTCACAGAAACCGCCAAGTGTTATCTGAAGAACTAGAGAACACTGTAATAACCAAACAAGAAGTAATTGATTCTATCAGAGGAATAGCTGTTGATACTGCTCCCGGTCCCGATAGAGTACTTGTTCGTACATTTAAAGATGATACTTGTTACGATATTATTGCTCGCATTGCGACATTCATGCTGTCCCAAACTATAGTCCCAAAATGTCTCCAACGTGCAAGAACAGTACTGATTTTTAAAAGTGGTGATAAGTCAGATCCAAATAATTGGAGACCAATCAGTTTTAAGAAGAGTCCTGGAACGCATATTGAATAGACGATTCCGATCTTTTGTTAATTTCTCAGAACATCAGAGAGGATTCACAAATTCTCCTGGCTGTCTTATAAATACTTCTATACTGGAATCCATTCTCTCCTCAGCAAAACGTAAAAAAAAGACCTTGTTTTAGTATTTCTTGATATAAGCAAGGCCTTCGATAGCATTGGCCATAGTCATCTGGAGCAAACATTGTCTTCCCTAAACATACCTCCCAAATTATCTAACCTCATCATTGGCTTGCAAAATGGAAATTCCACACTAATCGAGACAAACCATCAGAAGACGAAGCCTGTCATTATCAAAAAAGGAGTTTTACAAGGTTCGCCCCCCTCTCATTCATTGTATAATTTATCTACTGATCATATATTGACAGATTTGTCATGTAATGAGAATTTAGAAGAGTGTGGATATTCTTTAATGCCTGATCTCCCAAATATAAATTATAATGGCATTCGCTGATGACATTGTCATTTTGGGTAAAGATGTAGAATGTGCTAAAAATCTCACCTGCCAGGCTATTTCCAAGTTTGAAGAAATTGGATTACAAATTAACCTAACCAAATCCAAAGTCTTGTCCATTAAAAATGGATCTCTTGAATATAGTGCTTTAACCTTAACTTCGGGTCACTCAATACCATCCATAACTCCAGATGAAACTATTAAATATCTTGGTGTCAATTATAGTTCTACAACGGTCTTCGATCCTAGAGCAACAATGGACAAACTGAAACAAAAGCTGGAAGCTATAGCAACATCATCTCTTTTACAGCCATACCAGAAGTTTCTCATCATATCCATCTTTATATGTCCTTCACTTATATACACCTTTCAAACGACTCCAATGAAGAGAATTCCTTCAAAGTTTCTCTCTGATGCTGACATTCTGATTAGAACTACAGTAAAAGAAACTTTAAATCATCCATCCGACACTCCAGACAATATGCTTTATTCACCTAAGAAATACAAAGGACTTGGTCTTTATAAAGCAAGCTGGGAAGCTTTTCTACAGTTTATCAACGCCTGCAAATTGCTTGCAAAGACAAACAACATATATGTTTCAAATACACGTGATTTGACCAATGAAATACAAGCAAGTCTGGATAAACTTGGATTGGCAAATATTGACTCCTCTGATCAGATAAACGTATCATCTTTACGAAAATTCCTACGAGACAAAGAATTTGATTCCTGGTGTACGTTGCCTCAGAAAGGAAAGGGAGTCATTCTATATACAGAATACACGCCTGGTAATAAATGGCTATCTAAACCGAATGGATTGACCAGCAGCGAATGGAAGGACGCTATTAAGATGACTGCCAATGTATGTCCAGTACGTGCTCTACCAAGTAGATCTCAGAATGGAACCCACTGCCGACATTGTCGGAGTGAGAAAGAAACACTTGCTCACATTCTTCTGGGAGCCTGTCCTCATGGAGAACTACTTAGGAATAGTCGTCACCACAAGATTCGATCCCTCCTAGCATCGGTCCTACGAGGAAAAAACTACCGAGTAGAGGAGGAGGTCCATGGTTTGTCCACAAATGGATCTACAAGGCGCATTGACATCATCGCTATCCCGATAAGATCAACAAGCGGATTCATAATTGATCCAACTGTAAGAATGGAAATCTACGAAAATCAACCTGCTGAGGTACATCAGGAAAAATGCGACATATATGACCCCAATATACCATATTATAAGGAAAAATATTATCTAACGTTGATCGAAGTTACTGGATTACTGATTGGGGCTAGAGGAACCATCACAAAAAGATTCGAGCATTTTTGTAAGCAGTTTGGTCTAGGACAAACTCTTGTCACTGAAGTATCTATGTCTGCAGTGAAGGGATCCATAAAAATCCTAAGAAACCATCTCTACAGTTATATAGATTGATCTCTTTGCTATGCCGATCTGCTCACTTAAGTTGGGTCTTGCAAATAGACGACTGTGATCACCCAATAGCTAATAGATACTAGGAAATTTTATGTTTCTTCTGGAATTAATGATGTTTTGTTTAGTCTTTTCCAATTATTTCTAATTGTGCTATTTCTTATTCTTTTTCTTCTCCATTGTTTTCTTTTTTTTCCATTATAACAACAATTTTATGGTAAGCTTTGTCTTCTAGGCAGCCTTCACTTGGAGGAAGCTGAATAAAATTTATTCGAAATAAGAGTACTGTGAAATTTTAATTTTCCTACCAATTTTTTTCTATCGTTCTGTTAAGATTATAGCATACAACCTATTAACCTGTTGTATCCTATAGGATACTTTGCGAATTTAAGGTTTATCTGACAGTGCGTCACACTGTTACTTATTTGATTTGGAAGTTAGCACATCTGGCTTCCACATAAAACAAGTACGGAACATCATGTTGATATCGGACAAAATCAGTGCCTGACTAGACGTGGTTGAAACCAGCAATCGTGACTTTCACACGACATTAAAGCTATGTTTTCAGCAGCTGAGTACACGGCGATGAATAATAATAATAATAATAATAATAATAATAATAATAATAATAATAATAATAATAATAATAATAATAATAATGATGATAATAATAATAATAATAATAATAATAATAATAATAAGTTAATAATAATCTAAATCAGACAAAAAAGCATAGGTGAATAAACTGTTTAGAATAGATGTAGAATGAACTTTTTTCCATTGCTGGTAATGAAAAAGAAAATCATAACGTTTGGAAGATCAGTTATATCTTCATGTTCAGGTGAACAAAAAAAAAATGATGTAAGAAGTTCCTATTTGATTGACCAATAATGACAGACCAAAACAAAAAGTGCAATTTACATACTTTCTAAGGAATAATAATAATAATAATAATAATAATAATAATAATAATAATAATAATAATAATAATAATAATAATAATAATGTATGTGTATTTATTAACCTACAATGGGGTATACACGCGGTGGCAGTGATATATAATATACAATAATACTATTACAATCATTATATTAATAAAATTTACAATAATTGCAGCAATAAAAAAATTAAATAAACGTAAATTTACTTCTAGCTATAAATAAATAGATACAATACCTAGGACTATAAATAAAACTATGCTATAGTAACGCCTACAATAAGCAAAAGTAAACCTAACTTATAAGTACTTGTATTAAATTTATTTTATTTTATTGGGTTATTTTACGACGCTGTATCAACATCTAGGTTATTTAGCGTCTGAATGATATGAAGGTGATAATGCCGGTGAAATGAGTCCGGGGTCCAGCACCGAAAGTTACCTAGCATTTGCTTGTATTGGGTTGAGGGAAAACCCCGGAAAAAACCTCAACCAGGTAACTTGCCCCGACCGGGATTCCAACCAGACGCGCTGACCGTTACTCCACAGGTGTGGACACTTGTATTAAATCCAACTATTACCAACTTAAGTAATTACATATCACCTTAATTAATTACATATCAACTTAATTAATTACATGATACAACTTAGATAATTACACTGCGCCTACAATTACATTTTCAGTCTAATCGTCTCAACTTTTCCTTAAATGTATTGATTTTGAGAAGACAACCCTGAAAGATTGCCGCAGGTAAACTGTTCCAGTCTACTATTATGCGGTTAACAAAGGAAAATTTTGCCTCGCCCGTTCTTTGTTTTCTGCATTTAAACTTCCTAATATATTATCAGCCCTGCCTAAATATGATGGTTCACTAATCTAGCATTAATGTCGGTCCATACTTTGTGTCCCACTTGCGCCTTAAACAATGCGGTCAGTCTGGTTTTTCGTCGCCTTGATTTGAGAAATCCCCAACCTAAGCCTTTTACTATCTCTTCACCATGTTCCTTTCCCATTTTAACATATTTTTCTGCCTTTCGTTGGACCTTCTCTATTGAATCGATTTGGTTTAATAATAATAATAATAATAATAATAATAATAATAATAATAATAATAATAATAATAATAATAATAATAATAAACCCAATAACTGTGTTTGATTTTCTAGCTGGTATGTAAATCTATTATATCAGGCAGTACATCTCACTTGACGATATGTGTCAGAGGAAGAACAATTTTGTTTGTACACATCTGCAGTCTGATTAATGTAATATGTTACTAGTCAGCGATGTATGAAATGAAGGGGGAAAGGGACTGGCCGCCTTACCCCATTATCTCCTGGCTTAGTTGCCTCGTGAGTGATGCCTTATTGGTGCCACTTACGAGATTCAAACCTGTCTTCGGACAGCTGACTAACCAACAATAAACCCAAGGTTATGTGTTCAAAACACACCATGTCAAATTTGTGATCCAGATTTTATACAATATTAGAGATGTTGACTGTGTTGAAGACTATCCTGGAACAATTAAGCTTATATGATTAAATTAATTATATGTCATTCTGACGATGAATACACAATACAACAAAAATGAAGTCTGTAGACATTTCCATTTGGAAAAGCGTCTGGCTTTGAAATCCAGGTGAGTGGGATGCAAACTGAAAGTAGAGTTTGTGCCAATTATAATTTGATGTCTATGTCACGAAAGTTAATATATAAACCGTCAAACCTACAAAACCAGAGAAAACTTAGAAAGTACAAAAATTAGAATATTTGTAGTCTAATTGTTCCATATCATTCGAGAAATGCTCGGTAGAAGAAATTTACATACTATGGAAGATAGATGTGCCCTGAGAGGCTCTTAGGTAATCAACACCTTACACTTTTCGAGAATATGTAAAGGTACTATACTAAGATTAAGTACGAGTATAACGATAGTGACCTGCCACATGAAGGATTAAAGTGGAATGTCCAATCCATTTAATTTTTCCGCTTGAGCCACAGGGAAAGATGATTGTGATGGTGATGGTGATGATGATGATGGTGATGATGATGATGATGATGATGAGTCCACGTGGGCCACTCGTCGCCATCCCCAGCACTTCTGCGGACTGCAGAGCTATAATAATAATAATGATGCTTCTCCAACGATCGCCACGCGCCAGTGACGCTACAGTGATCTTTGAAGTCCGCGTGATTCGCGTCTACTCGATGGGATACCCACGCCGTGGCCAGTGCGATGATATTCCATTGGACTTTGACAGATAATCCTTTAATCATTAAGCCCAGTACATACATGACTTAAATTATAAATTTTAGGTCAAATCTGCACGAGTTATGACGATGAACTACATTTTAGATTTACAGTATTAATAATGTCACTCTTAAACATTAATTACAATCATACCAATTATGTCCCTACAGTAACTGGACGCTTATCACTAGGGGGCTCATATTGATGACCTAAAAATCTACTTAAAATGATCATTAAAATGACCTTCAACTAATGGAAAAATGACATGACATTAAAAGAAAATGACGTTTAAATATTATTCACCGTACTCGCACAATAACTTCTTAAAAATTAGTTACCATGTTTCAATGACTGCCCTGCAAATCTCGGCGAGAGGAGGCAACTTCCTGGAATTAGGCTAAGATAAAGGAAAAGAATATGCAACAAAAATGAACGTTTTAAGGGTAAACAATGTGTTTCAATCAGAGGTGGTCCATGTTAGTGCCTTCATTCCCTCTCCTCCTCATTCCACGCTTCACTTTTGTTACCAGATCTTCCAGATGAGGGAGTATGAATGACGAAACAAATTGTGAGCGCAATGTGCATTCTTGCAATCGTTGTGTTAAAAATATTGTCTACTATCCACCATGTTGAGGACACAATGTCCTATCCAAGACATGGTGAAAGTTTCCCCCCTTCCAAACATAACATAAATTCAAAAGACACCCTCGTACTGACAAAAGAACAGTAGCGGTCAAAGCCCTCACCTAAACTAAGGTGTTTCCAAGCATTTTATACTACTTCCGTTGTGTAAAGTTAATTCTTGAGTGGAATGAGGGATGGACTTTAAAGTCTGTTCCAAACTATAAAACTCAAACTTCACTGTTATTCACTCATTCAGTAGGTAATTACTAGGACTAGGATGTTGATGAAATTGTATCTTTTTTCTAGTAAGCCAGAAACATTGCTCCTTTAGTATTTATATGTTATGTGATAAACTGAGTGTTTGAAGACATATTTGTAAGGGCATTTTTTTTTTGCATTTTTTGCCTGTTTCAACTCATAAGAGCATCTTTTGTTTTATCCGGTCATTTTTAGGCATTTTCATTTAATTTTGTCCATAAATACCCATTATTAATAATATCTTATATTAATAAAAAATCGAATTACCAACGAGTAATAGGATGAATTCATTACAAAATAAAACTGAAACCCTTCAAAATCGGGAAACAAAAAAAACTATAATACAATTCAATAAACCCTGATACACAAGGTACAACAAAAATCTACTTTTATAAAATAATGTTTATTTCCTTTGATATTTTCTTTACATATTTTGTCCATTAATACCCATTATTTTGTATAATATTTTAATCGTTTTTCTACACAAATATTGCCTTTTAACATAGTACACCCCATGTAATGGATCAATCCAACCACCCCTTCAATATACCTGCTATACCTCTATACCTGCTAATTCCGGGTAAGAGTGGCCTTGTGGTAGACTACATGAAAACTAAAAGTAAAGTAAATCCATGGCACTACAGCCCATGAAGAGCCAAGACCGACCATCTGACTGCTGACCTCACGTCCACATGTCAAAGCAGAGGAGAACGATCATACATGGAAACTACATCAGGTAAAATAATTAATTAAAGTGTACTATTTAGAAAAAATATGTAAAATTTAATTTAATTACTAGTCTAAATATTAAGTAGTACAAAACCACTTTTCCTACTAAGCCAATTATGTAAAATCAATTTTAGGGCATTTTTAAAGTCATTTTTGAAAGATTTTTAGGTCATAATTGCATTGTTTTCAGGACATTTTTTCATCATTTTTAGGTCATCAAAATCCTAGCCCTAGTAATTACTATTGACCTATTTAGTTAGAAAATGATTTAACAGACCTAGCGGTAAAGAAGAAAGTAAAATGCATTCCAAATGATCTAAAAGTTCTTCAAAGTATTAAAAATGACCAAAAATGCCGAAAAAATATAAAAATGACCTATTAGTTCAAATGCAAAAAAAATGCAATATAAGAAATTACTTTTTTACGTTAATATTAACATAGAAAGGATTTCTATATTAATAGGCATCGATCTAATGTGAAAAATAAGAAGCCTTTTCATCAACATCCGCCCCCTACTTATCACAAAGTCAAGTATTCGCCATTAGTAAAAAAAAAAAACAAACAATTAACCATCTGGATGGCAAAGATTTGGCGCTTATTGTTCCTATATAAATTGCAATTGTTCAGTTATCAATGAAGTTAATGAGGTTAAATACTTAGGTGTAATTAATGATAATCATTTAAGATGGAATAATCATATTCATTATATTTGTAATAAATTACGTAAAACATTATGTTACTTTGTTATTCTAAGAAATATTTTGTCAATTAAGACTGTTTATGTGCAATTTATTTAGCATAATTTCAGTCTATATTTACGTATGGTATTATAGGTTGGGGTGGAACTTATAAATCCAACCTTTGTCCGTTAATTTTAACTTACTACAGAAAAAAGTATTAAAAATTTGTTTTAAAAAGCAGAAAGATTACCCAACTGAATTGTTGTTTAAACATTTCAAAGTTTTCAACATTAAACAAATGCATTATTTTATTTTATTAAAATATTTTCATAGAAATTTTAATAACCTTGAAAGGTATATACATAAATACAGAACTAAAAATATGAATTCTCTGCGTTTGTCTGAACCAAAATGAAAAACCAATGCAGCTTTTTATCATAGCATGAGTCAAGGTCCCAGATTATTATTACACAAATTTTATTCCAATAATATTTCAACCACGAATCCTCCCCAAATTAATAAAAAAAAAAATAAAAATTTGTATTGGATTTATGGTTTGGGTTTAAACATATTAAACACTATTTAATCTGTATTCACTCTCAATTTTAATTTTATTTTTGTCTGCATTGGAATCCCCTCCTGAGCACGAGTCTTACTCATTCAGGAGTGGGCCAGTTTATCTTTCATTATATTATTAACTTGTATTCATTTAAAACTTACTTACTTACTTACAAATGGCTTTTAAGGAACCCGAAGGTTCATTGCCGCCCTCACATAAGCCCGCCATCGGTCCCTATCCTGTGCAAGATTAATCCAGTCTCTATCATCATATCCCACCTCCCTCAAATCCATTTTAATATTATCTTCCCATCTACGTCTCGGCCTCCCCAAAGGTCTTTTTCCCTCCGGTCTCCCAACTAACACTCTATATGCATTTCTGGATTCGCCCATACGTGCTACATGCCCTGTCCATCTCAAACGTCTGGATTTAATGTTCCTAATTATGTCAGGTGAAGAATACAATGCGTGCACTTCTGCGTTATGTAACTTTCCCCATTCTCCTGTAACTTCATCCCGCTTAGCCCCAAATATTTTCCTAAGCACCTTATTCTCAAACACCCTTAACCTATGTTCCTCTCTCAGAGTGAGAGTCCAAGTTTCACAACCATAAAGTACAACCGGTAATATAACTGTTTTATAAATCCTAACTTTCAGATTTTTTGACAGCAGACTAGATGATGAAAGCTTCTCAACCGAATAATAATACGCATTTCCCATATTTATTCTGCGTTTAATTTCCTCCCGAGTGTCATTTATATTTGTTACTGTTGCTCCAAGATATTTGAATTTTTCCACCCCTTCGAAGGATAAATGTCCAAGTTTTATATTTCCATTTCGTACAATATTCTGGTCACGAGACATAATGATATACTTTGTCTTTTCGGGATTTACTTCCAAACCGATCGCTTTACTTGCTTCAAGTAAAATTTCCGTGTTTTCCCTAATCGTTTGTGGATTTTCTCCTAACATATTCACATCAACCGCATAGACAAGAAGCTGATGTAACCCGTTCAATTCCAAACCCTGCCTGTTATCCTGAACTTTCCTAATGGCATATTCTAAAGCGAAGTTAAAAAGTAAAGGTGATAGTGCATCTCCCTGCTTTAGCCCGCAGTGAATTGGAAAAGCGTCATATAGAAACTGACCTATACGGACTCTGCTGTATGTTTCACTGAGACACATTTTAATTAATCGAACTAGCTTCTTGGGAATACCAAATTCAATAAGAATATCATATAATACTTCGCTCTTAACCGAGTCATACGCCTTTTTAAAATCTATGAATAACTGGTGTACGGTACCCTTATACTTCCATTTTTTCTCCATTATCTGTCGAATTTAAAACTTACTAGCAATAAAAATAAATAAATAAATAAAGTAAATAAATAAAATCACACCTATCGTCTTGTAAGATGGGAGGGAAATGGATGTTGTTAAGATTTGAATGTTATCCTCGCCTAATGAATGCTGTATCACCAGATTATGCGCGATGATAATTATGATATGGTGGTAATAATATGTAGTAATAATAATTATAACGTAAAG
This sequence comes from Periplaneta americana, assembly GCF_040183065.1. Lineage (NCBI taxonomy): Eukaryota > Metazoa > Arthropoda > Insecta > Blattodea > Blattidae > Periplaneta > Periplaneta americana. The sequence goes on from NC_091117.1 coordinate 161,385,837, forward strand.
TTCCGCAGAATAGAGATTGTAATTAGAGGACGCACTGGTGTCAGGTGTCAGGGCACCACGGTAACTGAATTATCACCGCGGCCGGCGTTGCAGGGACGGACGGAGCTGCTCCATTACAGAGGGACGAGGGGCGCCCTCATACTGTACTGCGGTGCTCGCTCGGCGGTAATGCAGTGCGGAAGCACCCCACAAGCATAGCGGACTAAGTGCCTGCCAGGATCAACCAGACACGTGTCTCGTCGAGAGGCTAAGAGCTTCTCAGATGACTTCCCTCCTCCATTGTCTACCATCCTTTTCTCTTTCTCCTCAGTGCTCTCTTTTTCCTATTCTTCCTCGTTATACTTCGTCTTTTCTTCTCCTCCTACACATCTCATAATATTTCCTCTTTCTTATGGTTTTCTCTCTCTGCAGTCTGTTCTCCAAAATTATATTCTTCACTTTTACCTACTCTTCCTCCTTCTCAATTTCTCCCCCCCTTTCTTTTCCTTTTAGTAGGTTATTTTATGATACTGTATCAACATCTTAGGTCAGCATTTCTCAAACTTTTTTGAAGTGGGGAACACTTTTTTTTAAGTCAGAACAGTTCCGCGGACCACCTTACTCTTGTTTCCTTCGAAAGCAAATTTATCATTTTTGTAGCATATTTTAATACCAGTATACCTATATTTTAAAATAGAATTAATTATAATAATTTTCTATTATTATGTTTCTGTAGCCAATCACAAGTAACTTGTAACAAAATCTGTGCATTGTTGATTTATCGCTTTCCTGTTAGCAGTTAGTTGTTTGAAATCCTTCTTATCTAGTACTTGTCCATGTCTCTGTTAAATAGTGCCCATTATAAATAATGGAAAACTGGCTTCGATCCGGATCTCTGAAAACAAAGAAACATGAAGGTACGTTTCATTTAGGCAGTGCTAATATCAGAAGCTATGTGTGAAGAAATATATAAATTACAGTGCCATTAAAGAAATATCTAGTCCTAGTGGTAGGTATTCGAAGAAAAAATACTTTCGTAAATATGACAAAAGTTATTTTGAACTTGGATTTACTTAGTGTGCCAATGAGCGTGAACCAAAACCTCTGTGCGTTGTTTGTTCGTTCATAAGCCATTAACACATTTTTTTACGTTGTGCACATTACAAACAATACAGCAGAACACACCGCCATGACACAACAGTGCACGATGAAATCCGTCTGCTAATTCTCGCTCTAAACAAGAACCAATCAGATTCACTGATGGCGGCTGATGGATACTGTCACCACCTCTGCAAGCTGATGGAACCGGTGCGACACCGGTGGAGTCATCCTTGAAATTTGGAACACCGTGATGCCACCAGATTGCTCAGCGCTGAGATTCGGAACACGTTCTAATCTAAGGAGTTATTTATCTCGATTCTTCGAGCGTAGCTCATAGATGTCACTAGTGCCGAGAGATGTAGACGACTTAGTTCGTCAGAAACTATCCAGAGTGTACTACAGGCAGTGAGTCTACAATGCACTTATAATTAATGATGATGATGATGATGATGATGATGATGATGAGGAATTGTTGGGATGCTATGGGAGAACCGGAGTGTCCGGAGAAAACCCTTGTGTTGCCTGCACAAAGGACTAGCCTAACATAACTTATAAATTCAGCGTAGACAGACCGGTATTTGAACCCGCGACTCCTGGCTTATAAATCCAGAGCGCTTGCAGAACCTATAAGTAACGAAATGGAAAAAGATTATTCAACCCTACTATCTTTTTCACAATTGCGCTATTACCGCCACTGCAGTTCAAAAGCACCTCTTATTCAAGTTATCGTGGAATAAATAATTCACATCTCTGGATTTGTGCTGAAACAGTTGAATCTGAAACTTTGGAGCATGGTCAGAGTTAGTCACACTGAATGGAGCTGAATGTACAGATCACGCCCGCCCCCGCAATTTCGCACAGGCAACGAGCGTGTAGGTGTGGCAGCGGCCATGACTTAATAATAAACATTACTCGGATTGTTCAAATGGAAATCACAGCTCGCGCTTCTGAAAGTGTTACCAATAAGCGCCACGGCTCTCCATTGTTCGCAGATATTAATTTTCTCTCCACTTACAACAGTTAAATCTACCAACGTACATTTGTGAGATGGTGCCTACCGAATGAAGCTCTTTATACTGAGATATACTTCAAGTTTCCAATACGTTATCCTACATATGAAATAGAGAAACCGTTATCAGAGAAGCCTGGACGATTCACATATCTATATGAGCTATGAATACGGACATATTCAGTTTAATAAATGAATGAATTTAGCCATTATGTTCCGTGAAGGGCAAAGGCCTTCTATAAAAGAGGTGGCTCCTTATTACTTGCCTGAGAGCCATTCCAGGCGAGATTTCACTTTGTCGGTCTGTATACTTTTAAAACTAATGTATACTATATAGCAGTAGTTGTCATTGTAACCTATTAACACTGTAGCATTCCTAACCATTTCCAGTTCGTATTAGTCCTAGTGCTTTCCACCGAGATCTGTCCCTTGCTTTTCTTGCCCACTGTTTGCCCATCGTCTTCACAAACATACCCGCCCATCTGAGTCGTGGTCTTCCCTGGTTCCTTCTTCCGATGTGTGGGTCCCACATGGTGGTCGCGTGCGTCCATCTTGAGTGCTCCATTCTCGTCACGTGTCACCCCCACTTCCACTTCGTCATCATGGCATGTTCTGCTGCAACGGATGTGTTCGCCAGTTTTTGTAGACTGTCGTTAGGGAACTTGTCTTTTAGCGTGACTCCTAGTATTTTCCTCTGCATCTTTCTCTGGCAAGTTTGGATCGCTGCATATTCCTTCGTAGACAGAGCCCATGTCTGACACCCGTATAGGATTACTGGTAGGATGCAGGTCTCCAGTGTCAAACTTTAGTTTGCGGCTGGTTGCTTTGTCCAAGAATACGAATTTTAAACTCCAGAACGTCTTCCAAGCCGATGCTATTCTTCTTTTTATCTCTATGTCGGTGTTCTGCTTGAAGGCTACATGTTGTCCTAAGTACTTATATTCAGAGACGTATTGTAGTTCTGTGTTGTCCAGTTGTACTGAAGTTTGTTGTCCATTGGTCATTATTTTCGTTTTGTCGCTGTTCATTGTCAGACCTAGGGCCTTACTCTGGGTGTTTAGTTCTCTTGAAGTGCTTGCGCTGATCTGGAGAATAGAATGATGTCATCTGCGAAGCGTAGATTTGTTAGTCTTATTCCATTGATGTTTATTCCCTGTTTTTGTTCCATTTCAAGTTTCGAAAAATGTCCTCCAATACTGATGTAAACAGTTTGGGTGAGATGGGATCGCCCTGTTTAACTCCTCTTTCAAGAAGGAATGGGACACCTTCCTTCTCTGTCTTTACTTTTGCATAGCAAGGGAATTAAAACAGAAAGAATACGAAGACCTTGAGATTATAAATCCTAGTAAGAGCCACAAAGATAAATTAGAATGGCTAGTATAAAATAATGAAAAAAATTCCTAGGATTAAATAAACAGAGCACTACCACCCCATCCTCGTCATTTTCATCCCAAGTCTCCATTGTCATTTCATCCATTCATTCATAATGTTCTGTCCAAGGGCAGGTTTTCACTGCAAGCCCAGTATTCTCCAATCTTTCCTATTTTCTACCTTCCTCTTTGTCTCTTCACAAGATTCATATATCTTAATGTTGTCTATTATCTATTATCTTCTTCTGCCCCGAACTTTTCTCCCGTTCACCATTCCTTCGAATGCATCCTTCAGCAGGCAGTTTCTTCTCAGCCAGTCACCCAACCAATTTCTTTTCCTCTTCCTGATCAGTTTCAGTACCATTCTTTTTCCACCTACTCTTTCCAACACAGCTTCATTATATGGGCCAGTTTCAGCACCTTTCCATGGTTTATAAAATATTGTCTATCTAGGGGAAACTCGGCTAATTCCGCAGTAGTGCATATATGATTTTACTGCGGCTTTACAATAGCGTGAACGTAAGTTTTGAGAGGCTGTCAACGGAGGCATGTCCTCTGCAGTACTATAAAAAAAAATCAAGGATATTGGTCGACACCTCTGTCGGCAATACAGTGAGACATCGAAAGTTGGCTGTTTTTCGTATTTTGCTACACAGCTGTGAAGAAAATGAGCATTGTTACAAATAAATTGTTCCTTGTATGTTACTTTCATAATTATTTACGACTGCGGAATTGGCCAAGTCCTATTGCGGATTTATCCGCACTGTTGCGGATTTATCCGCACTTTTGCGGAATTACCCGAGTTGTTCTTTTTCAACTGTAATGTATGTACAACTAAATATAAGTTATTTGCATTTTAATAGATCTCTCTATCTCATTTGGTAATGAAAGGTTTCCTCCATGTCTACATACCTTGATAATATTTTTCAATAAACATTTTGATCAAAATATGATAGGTTTACTTCTTAATATTGCGGAAATAGCCGAGTCTCCCCAATATAATAGAAAACGTAAGAGATGATATACTTCAAATACGTTATCTTTGCTGTGTTTGATACTGTCAAGTTCGACTAATATTTTCGTTTGACCAGTTGTTTCATAATATCCTCATTTATAAATAAGTAACGGTACCTTCTCTCAATATTTTGTAGTAATGATCTTTCTTTTTTTAATTGACGTTGTATCAATTAAGCCTACTAGATTATTTATCGTCGATGGGGTTTGTGGTAGCGAGATGGTATTTGGAGAGACGAGACCGAAGATTCGCCATAGATTACCTGACATTCGGCTTACGGTGGGAGAAAACCTCCGAAAGAACCAACCAAGTAATCAGCGCAAGCGGGAATCGAAACCACGCCCTTGAATTATACGAACATTTCATGTACATGAACACTTCAGAAACGAAATCCTGGCTACGTGTGTGAGGTACATACGTCATTCTTCCACCAATTGCAGCATTACCACAGGATCCGGCTGTAGCATCGAGCGTTCACAAATGGCTACAAATGAAGGTTCAAAATAATAAAAAAAAAAGGGAAACATTTGTTGTCGGCATGGAATGCACTTGGTACAAAAGCCGTGAGTACATAAACGTTTACGGTTATGTTGTGTAGCCGGCCGCCATGATTTTCACACGTGTGGGCGCCACGGGCGGCACTGCAGATTCGCGGGTTGCTGTGGCTACATCAACAAGACACTCCCTGTCACTGCCAGCCTGCGTTTCGGTTTCCAATATCACTAGCAGAGGAAACAACTGCATCCAAGACTTGGTGATGTCCACCGAAGTTCATGGCATATGCATGTCACGACAATACAATCCCATCCGTCTGTTCTCCCTTACACCAATGGTTCTTACAGCAACTTAGAACAGTTACATGGAATTCTTTTTTTAATGAAGTGCGTATTACTTTCATTGAATTTACGTCAAGTTCTGTACAGTTCAGATTTATACACTTCTTCTTGTTTACCTTATTATTTAACTTCATTTTATATGCCGACTTACAATCCAATGCAATGTAGGAGAAGACGTCTTTAGACTAACCAGGGGCGGTTATTCAGGTGAAGTAGGTGAAGTACCATTTCACCTATTTACGTGTAAAACACAATTTTATCTCGTATTAATAATTAATTCTAGTATTTCTAAAATAAAAAAAAGTTTTATTTTCAGTCGTTATTGACAGTGTTTAGTTATATAAATAGTACCTGTAACCGTCCGCTGAATAGGATGTCAACTGTTACGAGCGCCGAGCGGTGTCTATTGAAACCTATAGACCTTATACTGTAGAGGTGAAAATATTTGGGCTCTCATTCTCATACAGCACTTGGTTTCCATGGTAACGTGACGTCACGCACTAAAGGAAGATTGTATGAGTGAAGTGAGTTTCTGAGTCTTTCAGTTACAGGGAACTGTCAGACTTGCAGGTGGAGTAACCAGTTTGCAGACCTAACGTTACAGAAGGGTTGAAGCTTGTCTCCAAGGCTATTGTTAAAGGGCTGTGAAATTTAACAGTATGTACTACCTGACTCGAGAAAAGTATCCTCATTCCTTGTGTCTAAGCAGCCAGCCCTGCAGCGGTAAATAAGTTGGCTATATGTTATTCTATGAGGAATGCACCCCACATACATTCGTAAAGTTTAAAAGTTGTTTTCCGTCGCGTGCATTATTTCTTCTCATGAGTTTGCCAGTTTTGTTCCAGCTCTCGCAGGCCTACTTGAAAGTTTAACGCGCGCGTAAATGTACACATGTAGTTTAGTACTTATTAACTTATTATTTAATGTATTTAGAGTATATTAGTGATACGTGTATATAGTGTATTAATCCTACATCGTAGTGTATATTGTATGTTTAATCACTGTAGTGCTATTATGCAAATACTTAGGTACCAGTACATAGAAAATATTAATAAATGAGTGCGAAATATGTATCCCGGAAATGGCACGGTTTGTAATATATTGGAAATGCCGTTTTGCAGACATAAATATGAGGATGGAAAAGATGTTTTAAATTCTGGACGTCCTACAGTTCCATTTGTTCTTTGTTTTAAAAAGTGCTAAAATAGAAAAGTTGTATAAAATAACTTAAATTATTCCGATGAAAGAAACTTATCTCTTTGAAAAGATTGAAAACTTCATTTGGAATGTCACATAACAGGAGAGACTTTTACCATTAGCCCATAGCTTTGCATAGAGATATACTGTCCACCTTCAGCTGAACTGAGACATTTCATGAAGACATTATGACAGGTTTGCTGCTTTAAAAGACAGGAGGATTGACTTTGTATGCAAGAAATTGGGTGAGTCCTGAAATAAATTAATTTTCCTCTTTTCATGTGTTCCAGAACTAGTAAAATTGTACGCAGTTTACGAATAGTAGGCCTTCTCATTATATTAGCAAAACTGTTCATGTATTTGTGTATGTGAACAGCACTTCACCTATTTTCTTTATGACGAGCCGCTACTGAGACTAACAACACTCTCTCGTACAAAGCAGGATTCCCTGACCTGTGGTCAGCACGATTGAACACCACCGCGGAGACGTCACAGGACAAATAAAAGATAAGGGACAAATACCTAGTCCCATGGATGGATATATATCTCCATCCATGCCAGTAATCGAACTACGGCCTAATTGGTTACGAAGCGCACGCGCTATCCGTTAAGTCACAGCGAAGGACTAGAGTCAATTTTAAACACTTGAGGATTTATTCAGGGCTTGAAATTTCGATTTTTAATTATTTAGATGTACATTTCTGATTATGTTATACCGATTTGCTGACTTAGTTCAGTTTATATTCGTGTTATTGGACCTTACAGGCCGATCTGTTTTTAAACAAACTGTATGTCGATCAAGTTTTTTTACATTCTAGAGATAGAATTATTTTACCATTGTTGTTGTTTAGTTAACTCTCCAAAGGCAGGTCTGAACCTCAAAAGTGATATCAAGAAGGCATCGCTTATGAGGCAACTAGGCCAGAACTACATATTACACTAGTCAGATTTCAGATGCATACACACTATTGTTCTTCTTCTGACACACTACGTCAAGTGAGATGTACTACCTGATAATAATGTACATATCAGCAAGAACATCGATCACAGTATTTACCATATTATGGATAAAAATTTCTGAACTTTTTTCATACAATTTGCATCTTTCTTGAACTAGATTGTCCGCTAATTCATTTTAAGAGGTTCTCAAATATGATCGTGGCCACTAATAATAAATGTAAATGTATATAAATAATAGTTCATTGTTTTCAATTTTTAGTTTTAATATATTTCAAGGAGGTTTATACTTATTTTATTGCTTATGTCTTTGTGTTTAACTAGTTTTCTATTGAATTCTAGATGTGTATTAATAGTACATTATGCAACGAGCCTATAATGATACGAGCTTCTTAATTACCATTATAGGCGAGTTTCACACGACTTTTTATGCTCGACCATATTTCTAACTTGATATTATTAATTTTTAGCAATGTCCCGTACGTTGTGAGATGTGCGCAGACGCGAAAGTATTGATTTTTTCCGAGGAACAGATGTCCACATTGACCTTGCTAGGTCATAAGAACCTACAGAGATAACATTGAAATTAAATTAGACATTGAAAAACGAGATGACAAATTGAATTTATTTGAATATTATTTAAAATTAACGCTAATTATTATAGTAACAGAACATAACCTTCTGCGACAGTATTGGATTTCCAGCCTCCGTGACTTTTCGCTAATTCTCTTTCGATTGCATATCCGAGAATAATCGATACTTGCGGTTTTATAACGGTAGAAAGCTGACCTGTCATTGGCTGAACAGTTGTAACCTGAGTCGTCATTGGCTGAAAGACCTGACCTTTAATGAGTAGGTGTACTTTAATGACATGCATTAAAGGTCTGCTACTAGGTGTATAATTACTACATTTCGGCATGGTCGAGCATAAAATTTCTTATGGCTCTTATGTTTCTCTCCCCCATAGTAAGCATATTTTCATTTGTAACTGTGATAGCTGAAAGAATACGTAATCGAAGTTACTCGTAATAGCCTATGTCTCAAGTTTTAGAGAAGAAAGATCGTGTGAGCTTTTTGAGTAAACCATCATTTTAGAATAGGCTATGTTTTAATACTATTTCATTATTTTTACAGCTTTTGAATTCCTTCATTCCTGTCAAACAAACTAATACATAAAACACTTTTTTCATATGGACTCAGAATGGGTGACATCACACAAAATCTATCGAGTTCAAATGCGTTGCACGACTGAAACTATTCCTGAACTCAGTTCATATGTACAGTATATCTTGGTTATATCGACATCCAAGGGACTTTGAACATTATGTTGTTATAAACGAGTGTCGTAGTAACCGAGATTCATATTATCAGTCTAGTGAGTTGGAAAATGAAAAATAATAAACATAATTAGGCTTATTTTAGATTTATGTATTCACTTTTAAGCATACCATGAATACAATAAAATACATGTACAATTATAAATACAGTATTCTGTATTAAAACAGTTTGTTCATTACTCACCAAACTTATTTACTGAGGAGTGAAGTAATCAGTCATTTTACTCTGTTGTCTCCTACTTGCCCAATATACACTTTCTGAATTAAATTCTATGTTCAATATTTCAGTTGCAATTTCACTGCTCCTTCTCCTAGCTTCATACTCCCTCCTCCAGCTTCATAGAAATGTTCGCAATTCTAATGGCTTCTAAAGTGTCACTCACTTCTTTTAGTGGTCATACTGCGTTAAAATGCGTAGTGAAAACTTCCTGTCGAAACTGGCCGCATGCAGGTACCTTTAATACCACATGAATTCGGCAGTTTACAATGGGATGGGGAATCTGTCTGCATTCAAGAGGTCGATGATAGAAGGGAACAGTAAAGGATTTGCCAGATTTCAGCAAAATATTTCTTAAAATACTTTAGTTCTTAGAAAATTGTATTCCAAACTGAGGTTGAAAATGGCGTTATATGCGAGGTAGACGCATATACGTTTGTCGTATTAAGCAAGGTAGAAAAGCAAATGTCTTATGGGGAATTAGTTGGGACCACAGAATATTTGACGTTATAGGCGAGGTGTAGCACAAAACGAGGTCGCTATAACCAAGTTCTACTGTATATACTGAATACTACTTACTACTAACTATTCACTACTTACCCACTTACTAACCAGCACCACCATCATTTATTTATTTATTTATTTATTTATTTATTTATTTATTTATTTATTTATTTATTCTGGTGTAGTTAAGGCCATTAGGCCTTCTCTTCCACAACACCAGGAATACAAATACAATAATAGAAATAAACAGAAAAAATACAGTATAATATACAAAGTAAAGCTACACAAGAAATAAAGAGAGAGAAAAAAAAACACTATAAACAAAGTAAAGCCACATAAAAATATACAGGTTGCAGTCACACAAACTTTAAATGAGTGATTAAGTATAATTAATTCCATCCTAACTAATTAACTAACATAAACAAGAAACTTGCAATTTTAATCTAGGTTAAAAAAGAAAAAGAAAAAAAAACACAAATCAATACTTCTAGCAATACCTAAAAAACATTAACTAAGACAAAATTTTCCAATTTAATTTTGAATTGTGATAAAGTCCGGCAGTCCCTGACATCATTAGGTAACGAATTCCAGAGGCGAAGTATTTCTACAGTATAGGAAGATGAGTATAAAGACGTTCTATGATGAGGGATAGAAAGAAGTGCTTGATGTCGGTTTCGAAGAGTTGTAAGAAATTGAAAGCGCGATAACAGATATTTCGGAGTAGAAGTATACATGATTCTAAACAGAAGAGACAGTGAATGTATTGTTCTTCGTTCCTTCAGACGCACCCATGAAAGTAACTGGAGGGAAGGTGTTATATGGTCAAATTTACGAGCATTGCAGATGAATCGTATGCACACATTATGAACACGTTGTAGTCTCTCAGCTAAGAGTGAACTTGCATTAGTTAGCAAGGAATCGCAATAATCAAAATGGGGCATTACAAGCGTCTGAATAAGATTCTTTTTTAGACTAAGTGGTAGAAATTCTTTCATATGAAACAAGGAGTGAAGTTGAGAAAATATTTTTTTGCAAATGTGTGTTACTTGAGTATCATCACCACCACTATAGTCTGTTTGAAACATGACGGAACATTTCATCACGAGAATAACCCAAGACAATAAAATTTTAGTTCTCAGCCAAACTGCGCTGAATTACTCGATGAAAAACTTTCTGGATACGAAGAAACCTGACGCACAGTCGTGCACCGAAAATACGTCACGATCTGTTCATGATCGAACCACTGTTTCCCTTATTAAGTTATTGGAAAGGGTTTTGAAGTAAAATGTGTAACGTGCAAAAGTAGAGGAGCGAAGTGCTGACCATCATTAAATCCAGCTAGGAGATAATGGAGGGGGATTTCACACGGAACAGTGACCTGGCGTCAGAATCAAAGGTCTGAAGTTTCCAAGTCAGCAGTAGGGACACAGAAACTGGCCGACAGCTGCGTGTGAGTGCCCAGAAATGTGAACGGAGCGAGGGAATGAAATATAACAACTCGTAAAGCTATACTTCACGGCGATAACCGATTTGTGGCTTACGTTACAACCGTGCAGAGAGAGCTGAGTGAGATAACAACGCAGAGAAATCTGGAAACGAGATCCATTAACAACCGCACTTTAAAGTGAAAGTGTCCAGTGGTGTTATGTCCGCTGAATGTAAAGGACAAGGGAATTGAGCGTTTCTACCAATCTGTCTCTCCAGAATTCTCGTCTAGGTACGTCAGTAGTGGTAGATCCAAATTAAGAAGAGTGACGTGATCTTACAGAATAATGTGTGGTTGTAGATGCTCAGTTTCAGAACCACATCCAGTCTCAACTCGTCCAAATACTTGTTCATAATTATTATAAGCAGACATTCCACTCACTGCTTTGACCTCATTTTCGGAGAATAACAACAATGAACTTCTTCACGTCGGTTTATGTCTAAGAAATAATGAGTCATTCTCTCGTCTTCACAGTGGTCCTTTTGCATTTCTCAATATATTCGTATTTACGATAATACTATTTTTGGCCGTCTATTAAATATTATCCATTATAGGGTTATTATACCTGATCAGGCACCAAAAATGAAAATATTCATCGTTGCAAAGTTAGAAAATATAATAACATGAGCCAACATAAATTTACAAGATAAGGCATCACCTATTATAGAACAATTAATTTATTTCCACGATCATGCCCTAATAATCATTATTATAATTTTAATAGTTGTATCATATATAATAATTGCAATAATTTTTAATTAATATATCAATCGATTCCTATTAGAAGGTCAAATAATTGAACTGAAACAATTAGAAATATAATTCGACCAGGAACACTGACAGTATGACTACTGCTAATATAGGGGAAACTCGGCTAATTCCGCAGTACGGGTAATTCCGCAATAGTGCACATATGATTTTACTGTGGCTTTACAATAGCGTGAACGTAAGTTTTGAGAGGCTGTCAACAGGAGGCATGTCCTCTGCAGTGCTATAGAAAAAAAATCAAGGATATTGGTCGATACCTCTGTCGGCAATACAGTGAAACATCGAAAGTTGGCTGTTTTTCGTGTTTTGATACACAGCTGTGAAGAAACTGAGCACCGTTACATGCAAATTGTTCCTTTTATGTTACTTTCATAATGTATTTCATAATGATTTACGACTACAGAATTAGCCAAGTCCTATCGCGGATTTATCCGCACTGTTGCGGAATTACCCGAGTTGTTCTTTTTCAATTGTAATGTATGTACAACTAAATATATTTGCATTTTAATAGGTCTCTTTATCTCATTTGGTAATGAAAGGTTTCGTCCATGTCTACATACCTTGATAATATTTTTCAATAAACATTTTGATAAAAAATATGATAGATTTACTTCTTAATATTGCGGAATTAGCCGAGTCTCCCCTAATTGCTGGACTTTTACTCATTTTCCCAGACATGTGCTCATTTTCAAGAGTTAAATTACCATAAAGGAAGAATTTTAAAAACCAACACGAATATCCGGAAATTCGACCTGTGGATTTAGTTTTTAAAGAAGCTTGGCTTCTAAACAAAGGTAGCTGAGATTCTCGATGTACTTTGCGTGTTTGTGTTCCTCACGAGTCACGAGCTCAGAATGACGTTAGACGCTTTTTAAGATTTGACGTAGGGCCTACAAAGTACATTTCACTTCCGTTTCCTTATTCTTATCCCTTTACTTGGCCGTTGATTGCACAATTCACACGATATTCTGTTTGTTTTGTTACCTCAACTTTCCTAAGTAATTGGTTCACACGAGCTTTCAGACGAGGGTAGCAAGTTCTTCGCCAAGCTTACCGACCATTTTGTAATTTCCTTAATTCAAAGGGAGAGAAATCGCCTTGTAGTGAAGTGCAATTTTCGTCATTTCAGCTGTGTAGCATTTCAGTCGTACTAGCCAAGAATCCCCGTTATTTTTGACAAAATCGAATTAACTTAATTTATTTAATATTTATTTAGCATTGTTTAATGTATGTAATAGTTTTTATGCTCGACCATGCCGAACTGTAGTAATTCTGCGGAGTTTGGGTAAAAGGAGATAAGTCATAAAAATGAGTTCGGAGATAAATGAAAATTAAACTTGGAACCCTTATTACAAATAATTTTCTACACAAATAAAACACATCAACTGCTTGTATTCTTTGATTTTTACACACCCACTTGTATAATTTAATTTGTTTGTTCATCTGGGGAACAAAATTCCACCTGGACAAAAAAATGACTTATACCCCTTTACCCGAACACCTGGTAGCAGCCCTTTAATGCACCTCATTAAAGTACACTTATTCGTTATAGTTCAGTTGTTCAGCCAATCAGAAATCACCATTGTAGCATTATAAAAGCGCAAGTATAGATTATTCTCGGATATGCAATCGAAAGACAACTAGCGAAACGTCACGGAGGCTGGAAATCCAATACTGTCGCAGAAGGTTATGTTCTGTTACTATAATAATTAGTGTTAATTGTAAATAATATTCAAATAAATTCAATTTGTCATCTCGTTTTTCAATGTCTAATTTAATTTCAATGTTATATCAAGATTAATATTTAGTTTACTCTCTTAGATTATATCAAGGTCAATGACATTCGTTCCTCGGAAAAAATCAATACTTTCGGGTCTGCGCACATCTCACAATTTAGAAGGTCAGTTCCGCTCCTCACTTAGATAACCATAACATGAATACTTATGAATAATTTCAAGTTAGAAATATGGTCGAGGATAAAAAGTCGTATGAAACTTGCCTATAATGGTAATTAAGACGCTCGTATGAAAATCATGAAACTCGCTTGCGCTCGTTTCATAAACAAACATACTCGCGTCTTAATTACTACTATGATAGGCTCGTTGCATAATGTACTATTAATTAAATATAATATATATTTTATAATAATAAATATATATTATATTATTAAGAGCAGAGAAATATTCATGGGTTGTTTAAATGAAGTTTCCCTCTATTGAAACATCACTGACTGAAATTTAATTGAACAGTGAAGATTATTCTTGCAGTTTAGGCTATATGTATTTCTATATACAGTACATACTTACATTATAATAATTTAGGAATATTTATCAAACATACATAATATTAAACACGATTTCATTTTAATTATCTGCTGATCCGGGGCTGGGCTCGGGCTTGGGTTGGATCCCCCGTTTGGTCTCACTGATTGGTTTCTTCCGATGTTTTCCCCAGTCGTAGGACTGATGGCGGATGGTCTATGACGAGTTCTCAGCCTCACTTCATTTCACCCCCGTTTGGTCTGAATATCTGGTTGGGTTTTTTCCGAGATTTCCCCAACAATAAGGCAAATGCCAGGTATTCTTTAGATGAATCCTCGGACTCACCTCATCTCACTACATCTCGCCAAAAAAAAGTAAAAAGTAAAAAATTGCAGAAAATTGCAAAATTTTAAAAAATTGTAAAAATTGTAAAAATTTGTAAAACCTGTAAAAATTGTAATTGTAATCTTTCAAAAATTGTACTTGTTCCACACCTTAAAGCTTCACTGCTAATGTAACGTATATGGAATATAATAAATGAAATGAAAATGTATGAAACTGAATAACTTAGCCTCATTGTGTGAATTTGTATATATAAGATGTTATTTAGGAATTGGAAGGATCCGATTGGTATGGTGACCTCATTTTTACATTTCAAGATATGGTAACCCTGATCCATTCTGTTCACATGATTAATCCTCTTTCTATTTAAATTATTGTATTTATATTCTTAAACTGTATATTCAATGTTTTATTTTATTTTTTACTTCTGTTTCTTATTCATAAGTATACAGTTCGACATTTGACGGGAAAACCTTAATTTATTTAGAAGTTATTCACTGTCCAAATTTTGGATCCATTAGAAAATCCTAATCGGTCATGACGAGACATAGTAAAACTTCATAAATGGAATGGTTCTGAGCATTATCTTCAAGACAGCGATGCGCCGTGAGTATTTGTGTGCATAAAATCGCTTCGATTATTGCGAACGATCTTAAAAATTTTCATCACTATTCAACAGCTATCGTTTCGTGCAGCGGAATATGCGTAACGGATCACTAGGACAATATTTCTCTCAACCGGCGTAGTAAAAGATCACTTAAGTAAAATATTAACGTTTACTTATAGATAGGAGTAACATCTGGCTGCTAATGATGTTTCCTTCCGCCAGAAAGGAAGCAGAATAAGTTTTCCCATGATTAGCATAGCTCGTCGAAGGACCTTTACTTGAACTAATCGTTCAAGGAAGTATCTGCATAAGCCAATATGTACATACAAATTCTGGACATGCTGGCAAAAGTGTAAATATAAAAATAATAACTATGGTGACAGTAATGGTGATGATAGCGGAATTCGAGAAGCCATAATAACTATCGTAATAGAATACTTACATATATCGGGTTTCACAAGTTACCACGAGGATGACGTCAATCTCACAAGTAATGTTGTCACTAGATGAACAGAGCGAGGTCTTACCTGAAAAGAAAAGAAACCAGATTAAATAAATATCTTCAAATTTCTATTACTACGTACGTATATTCTTGCTTCATAAAATGTGTAAGGAATTTTTCATAAGTTAGGTGAAAAATTTAGTGGTGTAATGTAAAGATCAAAATATATGTAGGCCTAACCTTTCTTGTGATAATTATTTCACGGATTCATTCATAGTGTTCTGCCCTAGGGCAGGTTTTTCACTGCAAATCCGGCATTCTCCAGTCTTTCTGGACAAGTAATGTGTAAAAAATCGATGATCTTAGATTTTCTAGGACTGCAAGAACCAATACTCTATAACGTAACAGACAAACACGAAGAACCACAAGCGGAGACTTGATAACTTCACCAGTTCCACTACAGATCTACAGGGATATCATTTTATTTTTACTTCAATTTTTATTGTACCTGAGTTTTTAATGTACTTCTCTTGCACCCCCTACTAGTGAACTTCCACCCGTCTTCCACACAGAACCAAGGCCGCATATGCAGTCAAAGTCTTCTTAATAATAATAATAATAATAATAATAATAATAATAATAATAATAATAATAATAATAATAATAATAATGTTTTATTTTCGCTGGCAGAGTTAAGGCCATAAGGCCTTCTCTTCCACTCAACCAGCCTTAAACAATACAATACATAAATTTAAATTACAAATATTTACTCTACAATTAAAAGGTTCTCCAGCAATATTCTTCACTAAACATTTATTTAAATTTAGATAAATCTATAAGGTAAAGTAGTAACTTAATTTATGAGCTAATTTAATTCAATCAATTATAATTAATTTAATATTTGAAATAGCTAGTAAAATGACGAAAATTTAATTTAATATAACCTTACTAGGACTATGTTACAGGGAGAATATATATATTTCTGTTTCTATAATGAGAATATTAATGTAATTGCCATTAGAGGTTTTGTAAATCTATTTAGAGAAATTAATGATAATAATAATAAGAATGGACAGATGTTAGTTTCATTATAAGTAACACATATTAATCAGCAATTCATCTGTTAAGTAAGAATTTATGTAATTTTGACCTAAATGAAGTTATTGTCCAACAACCCCTTATATCACTCGGAAGCGAGTTCCAATTTCTAGCAACTGAAACTGTATAGGATGAAGAATATAAAGATGTCTTGTGGTAGGGTATAATGAGTAAATTGTTATGATGAGATCTTGTACTTAGCTGATGATATGCGGATAAATTTTGAAAACGAGAAGCCAAATAGATTGGGGTAGCGGTGAGCAGAATTTGAAATAAGAGAACAAGAGAATGCAGGGCTCGTCGATCGCTTAGCCTTAGCAGTATACAGTACTCAGTGAGTGAGTATAGTACGTTCCAGAAATATGGTCGTATTTTGCAGTGAATAAAGTTAATTTATTATTGAATCATATTTTCGCACAGGTACTGTATCCGTTTGATTACGTCGCTTCCCGGTTTCCTCCACCCATTTCTAATGGCCCCTCTGTAAAGGCTAGTGGCTGGGCTGTCTTAACGCTTCTCTGAAAAAATTTGCTGTTACGAATTGGACGTCTACATGATATTAGTATAAAGTGTTTAAAATAATTTAAATTAAATGTTCTCGTTAAGTAAGTAACTTTCACGTGATTTCCCCCCTTTTTACGACCCTGCGACATAACCACTTGGATAGACAGTAAACAGCATGTTTGGGTAAATTTATCTGTGCGGATCGGGCAGAAGTGAAGACTGAATTTACAGTACGTAAGGTACTCTGTTATAGAGTAGGTACAGAATTACTTCAACAGTCGCAGGATTATGGCCCACCATCTCGACTGATTTGAATGCTTTGCATTATTTCTTGCGGAGTTATTGTAAAACAATTGTTTCCTAAACATCCTACAACGATAAAAAAATTAAGGCATTACATTCATGAAACAAAAGCCTACATTAAACTTTAGATGATATGGCTTAAAAAAATGTTTTCGATAAATTGTACAAAATATCTGAAGCCTGCATCAAAATGAACGTCCACCATTTTGAACAATTTGTTTAAAATATCCAGATTTTGATAATTTATCAATTTAAATGCACTCTCCATATTGTATGCCAATATGCTGTAGACAGTATACTATAAAGTACATAATGAATACGTCCGCCTAAATAGTTCAATTAGTGAGTAAAAACACTTATTGTTAATACTGTACTGTATTTTGATTAATAAAATCCTAACAAAAATTATCAAACTCAAAATCGTAATAGTTCCTAATTTACGTAAATGGATGCACTATTTTTCTTCCCTCCTATACCTAGTAAAGTGATTTGTTTGTATTTTATACTAGTAGCACCAAACTCAGGTCTTGTAAGGTGGAAACAAACAGTCTTTCTGGTTCTCCACCGTTAATCCAAAGGTATAGCCAGGTTAATATTAGAAACGTTAGTAAAAACAAAATGTCCCGGTATGACTTACAGTATATGAAAGAAAAAAGAATGAGAAGATTAGCCACACGGAGTTGATGAAATCTCAATAGAATTTAATTTAAATTATGGATCAAGGATTTTATTCCGAGATTAACTTAAAATTTATTTAAATAATTCCGTGAGAATTATAATATAACATGCGATTTTGTTGGCAAATCTCACAGGATAAAATCAAAGAGAGTCGATTTTTTCTTACATGGTATTCATACCTGCATGAACTTTGAGCTTTCGCAAGGATTCTAAATCAATAACAGAAATTCATAAGCAGTGGAAATGTAAGCACGGCACAAGATACTTTCTAATCGGAAATCGAACCAAGTATCATTTGATTTTTCCCTTTTGTAGCATAACAAGGACATAGTCGATGTACAACATACTAGAGATCATTTAAGAGTACAAATTTATTAGGTCTATTACATTGCAGAAATTATTGCCTCATATTTGAAATTGTACAGTTTCGAACAAGGCATCCGACAATTCCCGGAATTTTGAGGTTATGTGGCACGTATAGTCATTTCCGTTTGAGTGACACACTCGCAAAAGCTGGGATAACCTGTAATAAAACAGATATCGTATGTATTTTATATAACTTTAATCTCACGCCGTCAATGTGATGCATTTACAACTGGTGAGAAATTCGGTATTGTCAAAACTTTCCCCATTCAAATCGAATATAATAACAGAGTACTTTTAAATGGACTCGCTTTGATGTTCCAGCTGCTCATCGAGCTGTGAACATCCAGAACTATCTGTTATATATGCATGGCGAAACAGAGTCCAAGGAGAGGATGTTTCGAGAACTCCATATAACTTTGTTCATTCCATATGCCTCAATTTCAATTGTAATATCTGTCGACAGACAATGATTACCAGGCATTCCATATCTTTGACTGATATATTGCGGCTTAGTCGAATATCCTAATCTCATTTTCGTCACTATTATCATCATTATATCAGAAGTAAAGTAATCACCAACTAGAGCAGCTGTAACGAACTCAACAACATGAACAATGCTAATATAGCTGTTAATATTGTTAGAAATGGCTTGATTCCAACTTTCTTTTTTTAAATATAGCCTATCTAAAACAACCTTAGTTCCTTTTTCGTTAACAATTGCCAGTGTTCAAAATTTACAAAAAAAAAAAAATAGCGATAAATATAGACTGATATTACAGAGTGAAAATTGTTTAGTTGCCAAATGTTGTAAATGTCCACCATTAAAAGAAGCCACATATGCAAAATATCTGTGCATCATTATTGATCAAAATTTAAAATGGCCTCATCAAATTACTTATCTTTGTAAGAGGCTTCGTAAAACAATTTATAAATTCTTTAATCTTCGATGTTACTTACCCATTAGAGTTCTACGAAATGTTTATTTGGCCATTTTTCAGCCTATCATTCAATATGGCATTATTATTTGGGGTGGAAGTACAAAAATTAATCTTAGTCCGTTAAATTTACTACAAATACGAATAATTAAAATTTGTTTGAAGAAACGTTTTGATTATCCAACTAAATTATTTTATTCTAAATTTAATGTATTTAATATTGAACAAATTTATAAATATATTCCGTTAAAATTTTAACATAAAAATCGTAATAAGTTTATATTACAGGCACATAATCAGGACACAAGACGAAATAATAATTCAACATTAGTAGAACCTAAATGTTTCACATCTGCTGGCCTAAAGCATAGCATTAATTTTGGCCCTCGGGTTGTATAATTCTTTAGCTAAATTACACCCAGAACTTCTAACATATGACCCACTAACATATAACAAGAAAATAAGAAACGTGTTAATGTTTTCAATTTGATTAAATACATGTATAGCATATGTGTATGAATTAATAAGCATATATTATATTTGTATTCTATAATTTCGGAATATATTTTTTCATGAATTGTCCTACTTTATTCACGTACGATATTATTCTTCTCTGTTAATATTATATTTATTTACAAATTCATTATTTCTTAAATTTAAGCTCCTAGTTCACATTTCAATTTGACTCATCTATTTTACTGTAATCGTTATTATTCTTATGTGTGTGTTATTCTGTGTTTTTGGCAACCCAGGATGTCTGGGCAGACTATTTCTTGGAATGATATGATATGATATGATATGATATGATATGATATGATATGATATGATATGATATGATATGATATGATATGATATGATATATGATATGATATGATGTATTATATTATATGATATGATGTATTATATTATATTGTATTATATTATATTATATTATATTATATTATATTATATTATATAATTTCATTGTACCTGTAATTTTAATTTTAGTTTCTATTTTATTTTATTTTCTATATTCATCTGAATTGCGACCGAACACGAGCGTTGTTATATTTTAATATACGCATTATTCTTACTTACTCACTCATGGCTTTTAAGGAACCCGGAGGTTCATTGCCGCCCTCACATAAGCCCTTCATCGGTCCCTATCCTGAGCAAGATTAATCCAGTCTCTAGTATCATTAAGAGTATCTTCCCGCCCTACTTTAGCATCGAAATCTCCCATTAAAATTCTCATGTTCATTCATTCATTCATTCATTCATTCATTCATTCAT
The DNA here is from genome assembly GCF_040183065.1 of Periplaneta americana. NCBI lineage: Eukaryota > Metazoa > Arthropoda > Insecta > Blattodea > Blattidae > Periplaneta > Periplaneta americana. The sequence continues at coordinate 161,406,421 of NC_091117.1, forward strand.
TCATTCATTCATTCATTTATTTTATTCCATAGATCTTACATGAGCAATGAAGCTTTAAGATGTCGAACAAGTCAACATTTTACAATATTATAATTACAATTTTTACAAATTTTTATAGTTTTACAATTTAGCAATTTTCTACAATTTTTACAATTTTGTGCAATTTTTTACATTTATTTTATTTTATTTTATTTTATTTATTATTATTATTTTTTTTTTTTTACATTTTGGCGAGATGTAGTGAGATGAGATGAGGTCCGAGGATTCGCCAAAATATTACCCGGCATTTGCCTTTTCGGTGGGGGAAACCTCGGAAAAACCCAACCAGGTAATCAAATCAAAGGGGTTGATGCCAAGGACTCGCCATAGACCATCCGGCTTCAGTCCCACAGCTGGGGAAAACCTCAGAAGAAACCAAAGACCAAAGGGGGATCCAACACAAGCCCGAACGCAGCTCCGGATCAGCAGCCCAGCGAGTCTGCCGACTGAGCTACATCGATGGCTCTACTAAAAGTATACAATACATAGCCAATCAGATTATTAAATTTACAAACGCAAAGGTTCATTCATCAGTTGAGCTATATGTATAATACAAAACAAGTTAATTAAATTTAAGGCATAAACAATTCAACCAGTTGTGATATACAGAAATTGATAATACATATCATGCAAACTACTTCAAATTACAAACACAAACAATTTATCAGTAGAGCTATATAGATTACTATTAAATTTTAAGCATATACAATTCATCGGCCAAAACTATACAAATATATACAATACAAAGTAGCATACTTTCATTAAGCTATACAAATTTGTGCAATTAATATCAAGTAGATTAATTCAATTTATAATCATAAACAATTCATCAGTTGAGCTATACATATTACCATTCAATTTACAGCAAGTCTATATACAATTCATCAGTAGATATCTAGATAACTGATCAAAAGTGTGTTACGATTCCTTGTAGATAATCATCACTCTACCAACTAAAAAGAAAACAAGAGCCCGAAAGATGACTCAGAAGCAGGAATGAGTCCAGAAACCTGGTACAGATCACTGACTTATAATATTATCCTGAAAATGGGGAGGGCGAGGAGGAGGAGGTGGAAGAGGGAAAATAGAGTTCAGGTAAAATGATAGGAAACAGAAGTAAATATACTTGAAAAATAATTCAAAATTATGAATAAAAGATGTTAAAATGGAAAAAAAATATACAATTTCTTTGTGCTACAACTAAATCTTGAAGATAAAGAAGAAATATAATACTCTTGCCTGTCAAAGACTTTGATTTTCTTGTAATCTAGGTCTGTGTAACGTCACAGCGCTCTCCTAGCACATCCTGAGGATTCACTGCCGCGCCCATGGGTTGGGAGTTTCATTAGAATATTCAGACTTGTAAAATTCCTTGGCATGGACGGTCTTAGAAAACACTTGGACGGGAAGGATTTATTTTTTGCCCATTTCCATAATGCTTCTTTTTAAGTCTACTGGAAAAACCTCTTATCGAAGGGGATTGAAATTTCTTTCCATATAGTTTAAAGTCTATGCTGAAGTCGGGATGGGAGCCACAACATAAGCCGCCAGTGTTCTGTGCGTGCATCAATGACACAAATGCGCACCGCAGATCCGAAAAAGAAATATTAACGTTAGGGAATTACAGGAGATCGTTCCCCAGACAAAAGAATGAGGCTCGGAATTAGAAGAGAAGATAAAATGACATCATGTGTCTTTCTTCTATACTTACGAAAACGACATTAAAAAAGGATTCATCCGAAACGAGATTTAGCGAAATTAAACACTGTAGGTTTAGATTTCTTAGGATAATAAAATGTTATTAAATCAAAAGGAACAAATTTCTAAACGAAGTATGGATGACACATATTCTCGAGAATAAAATAGTAAGTTTAATACTTCATCTTACAAGAAATATTGCATGCTCACTTCTACAAGGTGAACTAGAAAAACGAGCGATTTTAAACGTCGGGTTTTCCCGGCTAAGTTCGGTTTGATTCGGCTGTGAACATTCTCGTTGTGTTTACGAGTGTATACCATTTAGTTAGGATGGAGAGTTGGAGTTGTGCACAAAGTGCGTGTCACAAATGCTTACTAAAAGTATAAAGCTATGGTTTCGTGAGTGCACAGCGTTACTTTCGACAGCATTATGATATCCGACGTAATGATCCAATGACATCTGTCCAATTAACCCACCAATCTGACCGGGGTTTTTCATGGTTTCCCTCAGTCACAAAGACAAATGCAGAAATGGAAATTTAGTACATGCCATGATTCATCACAGCCTCAATCACCAATATCATAAACATTAATCAAAATGTATAATCAGTTACATGAACATAAGCCATCTACAACACTCAAAAGAAACAGGATCTTAAAAATAGTGAAAACGGCCTACTAGTATACCCACAGATCCTAAACACGCGATATGGCCACCGATGTTAGAGCGTGTATAACAAAAAAAAACTATTACGATTATACGACTGTAGTTATGCTGTTACTATTATTTATTTGTAAAGGTTTAATATCACTATTGACAATAATTGCAGACCATTAATTATATAACGTCCGGTTTATTATACATTCCTTTATTAGTGAATAATTTTTATATTAATAATTTATTTTATTTGTGTATAATTATAGCGTTTTTGGTTAAAATACCGATGTTGTTACCATCCGTGCGATTATAATTAAAAAAAAATAGAAACTAAAAATACAATGCAGTACATTTCTCTCTCAATTTGGGGGGAGGGGAGAGGAGATTTAGTCCGCTTTACTCAGTGGAAGTCGACTCTATAGCCAAAACAAAAACTGATCTTATAAAAAAATTGTGAGAAGTACATAACATTTAACACAAATTATTTTTAAAGTACAAAATCATCCATATTTTGACCTTGTAGAATGATTCAAAATTTGTTCAGCTTATCAAAAGAGCCTAAAAACTATTATGACTCTTTAGTTTTCAATGCAGGACTAAGAAGCACCTACAACTGTAAGCACAATAATAATAGTAATAATAATAATAATAATAATAACAACAACAACAAACATTCACTTGAACAGTAGTGTAACACTTTAAAGAATTGAGTGACATGAGAAGAGCCTCGAAATTTAAAATTGAATAAACAATCGCCAAACGTTATTGCTTAAATTATTGTGGAATGAGGAAACTGATTTTTAAGTATTAATAAACTTCCATCATAACAGTAAATAGTTAATAATTCTATATATTTGTATTGTTACGCTGAATTAATTTGCAATTATTATATTCGAACTAATTTTTCAAATTACTGAACGCGAATATGAAACAAATCAGAGTATCTTCCACGCGTAAAAATTTGTGTAGTGTTGCTATCGGAATTTGATCTGAATGTCAAAAACACAAGCGAGTTTCTGTCTGATTCAACACATCATAACAATTTGTCGTTCCATGATCGTACTTTACATAATCCCCGGGGCAAACGAACCGAGAGACTTATACAGAGTGTTTTATTTAAAGAATCTTTGCATCACATATATTACTTTTTATTGATGACATAATATCACGAAATCATGAACATAAGAAATAAAGAAATAAAGATAGGAGAAAAAAACAAACAACGAATGAATAAATGAATAAACGAATGAATGCAGAAAAAAACGAGACTTGATCCTGCTTAAAAGTTATTCTTGTAACTGCATATTGAGGGGGAAAAAATAGGCTATATATAGGTCTATAAATACATTATATATACATATATATATACACAATATGATACCATGTTCGAAAGAAATTAGTTATTCAAGCATACAGGGTGTGGCAATAAACTTTATTTTTTTAAACAGCACCATATATTAAAATTTAGGCTACATATTGCGAATCGCCATGAAAGTTTATGTATGAATGTATAGAAATTTTACCAATTCACCCGTTGCATGTCCTTTAACTATTTATTAAACTTGTTCCGTGAATTTCAGACTTGAGACAAATGAGTATTTACACTTTCCGCCTGGGATCTGCAAGCACGTGGCTAACGAGAAAGACAGGCTACGGCGCGACGTCACATTCTTAGTCATAACATGGCCAACATTGAATAGGTTTATATGTAAATGCACGTTTAACATGAGTTTAATATAGAAATTCCTTTGTTTTTTTAGAACTTTGAACATGTATTAGGCGATTGTCAAGATGGCCATGACTAGACCACGATAACCACGAGACTCCAATTCGTGCCGAAGCCCGTCTTTCTCGTTAGCCATGCTGCAAGCCTGAGTGACGTCACGCGGTGGGTAGAAGCCAGAGTGCTGCATTGGAGTTAAATCGCTCGCTTGAATTCGGTCGAGTGTCGCACCCTCGAGTGAGATACGGTCGGTCGTGATACGCTCGTATTAAATAGAAGCACAGTACATCTCACCGACATGTCTCATCATGTATGGAAGGCGGCAGATAAGATACGTTTTGCTCTCAGGGTAAAAATAAGGCTTTATTTTCTGCGTTTATGACAAACGTTTAATGGAACAGTCAATGGAACGTACCAAAACAGGAACATGAAGTTATAAATCAAAAAGTATGAAAAACTTCGATATACAGTTATTATTGCTAATTAATAATTATTCAATATTTGATTTACCATATATATAATATGATAGGTCCATACATAGTGTTCCGTCTATATACTGCGACAATGTAGAAACGTCTTACAAAATATTATTGATATAGCAGTAGATTAATAACAATATTAGTACAGAGATAACGTCACAAAAAATATAATAAAACGAATAATCATGCTGCACAATTGTTACAGACGCAAAGATTGATACACTAATTATTAGAGATTATTATTATTATTATTATTATTATTATTATTATTATTACTATTATTATTATTATTATTATTACTAGAAAACTTGATACAGTTCTTGCATTATCGTGATTGTATTCTCCGTTTATAATAATTACATTTACATCCAATAACATCTATCAGATGTGGCAAAAACAAAATCACTCCTGTGTGTGGGGGAAGAAAAAAAAACATTTACCTACAACATTTATATTACATTTTAAAGCAAGTTTTGTAGTTGTACTATGGAGAGGTTAGTTAAACACTGCAAAGTTTTGAAATGATAAACATCCATGATGTTACTACACAGTTCATCACTGTAACAAGAACGAATGTCTAACGCTCGGCTTATACCGTTCGACGATTTATCGCTCGTGACAATTTTACCCATCATGCATGTGTGCTACCTATCGGATTATGCTCTGAACTACTTGGCGCTCGAGCGAAAACGTCCGATGCAGACTTCTGGTACAAGCAGTACTGTAAGTATATGCTCGCGCATGCGCACACTCTGTTTTACAGACGAAGCTAACGGCCGCTATGCTTTCTGGTTCCAGGCGACTAGTGTAAAATAATGTTGAGTAGGCCATAAAACTAAACAAAACACTATTACTAACCAAACTTGACAACAGATGCTCAAAATGAGAACAATTCACAGCCAAACAATGTAACAGTCTATCACGAAAACAGTTTATTGTCCTTCTCACAGTTACATGACCAATCTGTTCCATCTCAAATCTACAATAGACTGCAATCTAAGTTTAGTGTCATTGAAAAACCCTGTGCAACATATCTTTAAAAACAGAGCCACAGTAGCTAATAGTCATAAATGCGGATTAAATTTTATGTAATATATTTTTCACACATCAAAGATTATGTAAAGCTTTTTTTTTTAATTTACTGATTTTCCATCATATTTAATCATCCTTTGCCCTTCAAAACCCTATGCGCAAGAACTTTAAGGCATAAAAGACGTAAGTGCGTATTAAATTATATTTAATATATTTTTCACATCTCAAAGTGTATTTTAAGGGGTTAGGTACAGCTTACAGCAGTAAAATATTGTAAATATTCAACATTTTTTCCCTCCATTACTGTATCTTGTACAATAATGAAAATTAGTATGTGTAAAACGCTGTCCTTCTATGTGAAAAAAAAAAAAAAATTTACAATAAAAAAAATATTTACTTTTTTCTTTCAAAATTCAGTTCACTGTGCAGTGATGATGCGTTTCCCACATAACTCAAAAAACTATCCAACATCCTGTGATGTAATTTTTTGTGTTTATTTAGGCATGTCATATCTACAATATGATGCAAGATCACTTCTCTACCTTCGATAGATTGTCTGATAAAAAATAAATTCATTTTAAAAAACGGTCAAATATCGGTATTTTCTATTACACAAAACAAAAAAAAATATTAATTAAGGAATGTAGTTGAAAGAGCATGATATTGTAAACATGAGTTTCAGCAATAACATAAAAGTGTGAGCACATGAAATAGGTAACAAGTTTTTGAGTTATGTGGGAAATACTTCATCACTGCACAGAGAACTGCCAACATTTTGAATTTTGCAAAAAAAATATATAAATATTCTTTTTAATCGTAAAAATATTTTTTTCACATAGCAAAAGGGCAGTGTTTTATACTTATGAATTTTCATTATTGAATAAGATACAGTAATAGACAAAAAAAAAGTCCAATATTTCCAAAAATGTTACTGCTGTAAACTGTACCTAACCCCTTAATGCAAATGATTTTTTTTTAATCCAATGATTTTTCATCATGTATTAAAACCAACCTTCCCATTATGCCAAGTATGCTTGAAACGGACAATTCCATGGGACTTTCAATATTGGTTTTCTTCAGCTTCACAATATTTCCTCCTGGTACTCTGTACATTGAAAAACAACTACTGGACTGCCGCCATTTTATTTATCGGCATTGTCAATAAATATGCCCTATACCTACCACTATTTTTACAGTTCCAAAATATATATTAGAATCAGCGATGGGCGTTTGAGTGCATTTGCCCTCCGTGCGCACGGGGAATTCCAAGTGCGAGCGCTGTAGTGTGCCAGCAGCTATAACAGATCTTACAGTTTTTAAATGAGCTAAATTTAGGACTTCAGGGAAAAGAAATTCTTAATACACAATTAGCAGAGAGAATTGCAGCTTTTAAGGAGAAATTGCTGTTATGGATACGTCGAAGCCAAAAGGGCGAAATATATCATTTCCCATCCTTATCTAAGCGCATAGAATTTTGAACAATGAAAATTTCGAAATGTACGCATGTATTCTATACGGTCTATTAGAGGAAGTTACATCAAGGTTCCACGATTTAGATTGTCTGGAAATGGATTTGCGTATTTTTGCTACATGTTCCGATTCCAACTGATTATTGATAACGTCCCCCCTTAATTATAGTGTGAATTGATTGACCTGCGATGTGATCGAGAGCTGCAAGTGAAATATGATCCAAGGTCGAGTCTTATGCAGTTTTATGACGGATTCCACAGAGGACGCTTTCCCAATCTGCATAAGCTGTGTGAGAAAGTTTTGTGTTTATTTGGTTCCACTTATAGATGTGAACAGTTATTTTCTATTACGAAAATAAACAAAACTCAAACAAGAAATGATGAGCTATTAACGGTAGTTTTTCGCATAGCTTGTGCTAACGCAGTTTCTCCAAATCTTGAGATATTGAGTAATATGAATTAATGTGCAACAGACATGTTTTGTTTTGTGTTTAAGAAAGTGTTTCATTACTTTGTGTTCTTATTTAGTTTGGTAGAATAACATTTTCTTTTGAAACATACAGTACGTACCGCAACTTAAATAAACCGGTTTTCGTGTACTCTATAAGCACACTCCTCTCGTAGTACACCATGCAAGCACAGAGTGCATAATTCTGCCCAACACTGCATTAGATGGAAAATGTGAAACTGAACGTTCGACATCCAACAGTTTCCCGCTCTGTACCAACTGAGCTATCACCAGCACCAGACCGCTCAGATACTCTTCTACAATTAATTTTAAACGTTGTCTTTGTCTATATTGTTTCGTTACAGTGCCTGTTTATTAAGCAGACTTTTTATTATCTCAAGGTTTAAAAGTAAAATTAAGTCTGCCGAGTTTTTTATATCCTGCGTCCTCAGCTGCTGTGGGACATAATCCTACCGAATCTGAAAGAAAAAGCCGGAAAGATGTTTATAATTTGCATGGCGCCGCATAAGATAGATCCAGCCCGGCTTTCACACAATAATCCCATGAATATCAAGTGACGAAAATAATAAGATTATCTCGTGCAATTACTTTAGACTTTTATTATTTCACCAGAATGTTTCAGCTCATTTTATTTAACGGGCTTCCTATTTCAATTGGCTCCACAGACTACCTTACACATTAACGCACAGAAGGCGGCCAACAGGCGTGACAAAATAAAAGTAACGTTGAGTTACAGAATTTAAAGGAAAACAATACGAGTATGAAGAAACGAGGAAAGAACTGATAATAAAATAAATTAACTTAGAAATGACAATGCATTAAGAAGGTGGTTAATACATTAAGAAGGGAAAAAAGGAACTACGTTATTACAAGAATACATAGTATAATAATATACAATTATACACTGATGCCACAAAATCCCGTTATCCCTTACGTAAATTTACGTTAGTTTGTTTCAGATCGTACGAATTAAGCGTATAAGTCTAATTCTGTGGTGTTTGGGTAAAGGGAGATAAGTCATAAAAATGAGTTCGGAGATAAAATGAAAATTAAACTTGGAACCCTTATTACAAATAATTTTCTACACAAATAAAACACATCAACTGCTAGTATTCTTTGATTTTTGCACACTCACTTGTATAATTTAACTTGAGTCTTCATCTGGGGAACAAAATTCCACCGGGACAAAAAAATGACATACCAAGAGGCCTAGTCTTGAAGCAACAATGCAATTGATAGCCGAAAAGATTCACATATCAATGTGAGGCCAATGAGTTGTTTGAAATTGTAATGAATACTAATAATATATTAGAGAGAACTGGATTCATTTGGAAACTAACTACGGTTAAGTACTTTAGAATTAGGCTACTTTAAATTAACTATCTCTGTGTGTGTATTCCCCTCACTTATTCATCACACCCACTGTGTAAGAATAATGATAATTTTTCATTAAATTAAAATTAAGTTGAATATTTCGTTAACCTTTCACATTTACGTTAAAAATAAATTCATTATGATGTCACATTGAATTGTTCCTCCTTTATGTATTATCACGGCTAGCTGAATTCGAAACTGTTTTGTTCTAAATACATAATAATTTCTGAAATCCAAGGCCTACTGTATTAATGACGTCATCATATTAACAGAATGTGTGACAAGATAAACTTTTCACGTTAAAAGAAGAGGAAGATCATAGAGGAAGAAAAAAAGGTGACAGATATGATATGATATTTATTTATTTACTTATTTATTAAATTTATTTATTTTACTAGCTAGCGAGTACAAATTAAATTTATACAACAAAAAAGTTTCTAGCCACTACAGTAAGAGCCAAGCTCGTGTACGATGTGGTCTTAGTCAATAATATAACATAATATTTACAAGGACAGTTTACTAAATACAGTAAGTAACTTAATTCAAACCAATAAATACAACACAAGAGCAAGAATAAAGAAGAAAGAGAAAAAGAGAGAAAATACACATTTAATATAAATTGACAATCAGACAGAAGCCAGTGACATTTAATAAAAACATAACTATAGTCGACAAAATTTATGATATATGATATATGATATGATATATGATATGATATATGATATGATATATGATATGATATGATATGATATGATATATGATATGATATATGATATGATATATGATATATGATATGATATATGATATATGATATGATATATGATATGATATGATATGATATGATATGATATGATATGATATGATATGATATGATATGATATGATATGATATGATATATGATATGATATGATATATGATATGATATGATATATAATATATGATATGATATATGATATATGATATGATATATGATATATGATATGATATATGATATATGATATGATATATGATATATGATATGATATATGATATATGATATGATATATGATATATGATATATGATATGATATATGATATATGATATATGATATGATATATGATATGATATATGATATGATATATGATATGATATATGATATGATATATGATGTGATATATGATATGATATATGATATGATATATGATATGATACGATACGATACGATACGATACGATACGATACATGATACGATACGATACGATACGATACGATACGATACGATACGATACGATACGATACGATACGATACGATACGATACGATACGATATGATATATGATATATTTATTAGTGAAACAGCATCTATCATGTTATGGTGTACCTAGGTGAAGGAAAAGAAGAAATGAAAAAAAGTGAAGAAATCAGTGACAGGGAAAATACACGAATGGAAAGAGTAAGAGAGAGGCAGAATAACCAACAGAAAGTGAAGACATCAGAGGAAAAGACGAAATAAAGAGAATAACTATAAGACAAGGAAAAATAGTGGAAAATGTAAAATAAAAGGAAGAAGAGAAGAGAATAAGATAGTGGATAGTGAAAAAATGCAAAGGAGATAAGTATAATGAAAAAATTGAAAAGGGAGAACGAGAAAAAAATAGTAACAGAAGAATGATTCAGAATAAACACTAAATAATGAACCGGAAAAAGAATTATCATGTTACTCATTAAAATGTTCGTACTGTGAAATAAAAATAATAGAACCAATAATTCGAATATAATAACATGTGAAATAAGAGAACCTATCGAAGTGTGGGGTATACCAACCTAGTGGGCTTACCTGCACCTAAATCGATGCAGGATAACTAGACATCAGCATCAATTTTACATAGACTACGATACTACGGTTAGGCATTCTAATTGGGTCGCGAAAACAACTGAATAAAATATAAGACAGCCGTTTATAGCAGGGTCATGTGAGGAGTGACGTTAATACATCAGAGGGACTTCTTCTGCCTGTCTGCTAATTACTGGGGTATGCAACTAACAATGAAAGGGAAACTTCTCTCTTCACCATTTACCAGATCCCATCAAACTGCTCGAGTACAAATGGATCTGCATTCAATACATATGATCCCGCTTACTATAATTACAGAGGATTATCGAGAAAATTGACAACGTAATTACAAATTCAGTATCTATAAACATGACAAAAGAAACTCATTTGGGATGAACATTGTCAGCTATATTCGAAGTATGATCACGTGTTACATGGTCTGACGATCGTCTTGCGTAGAGCAATCGAGGACGGTTTTGTTCTACACAAAGAAAGTATGTTATTAAGTGCCTATCAACAAAACTAATGTTATTACAAAAATGACAAGCAAACGATGATTAAATTTTAACAGCAGAAGTTCTGGGTCACTCAACTTACAGCCCCGATTTATGACCATGTGGCTTTCATTTGCTTGGATCCTTACAGGAAGTTTTAAGGGGTAGGCCTACAGATTTTGCACAGATGATGAAGTGAAGGCCGTAGTGATGAAAGAAGCAGCTATGGTTTTTGCCATTGACGCCTTCCCACTCAAGTGGGACATCTATGTGAATTCCTATGGAGACGACTTGTAAAGAAATCTATTCCATGCATTTATTCTTAAACAATAATCTTTTTAAGCTATATTTTTAAATAATAGAAGATATTTTAAGAGACTGAAAAATATACGCAATTGATAAAGTAATTGAGACTTCAACAGATCAGGAGCTACTGAATTGGATAACGACATTCTATAATTCCATTTTATTTGTTGAAAATACATTTATGACGAAAAATGAAATTGAAAGCCATTCAGGAGTACAGAAACTAATCAAAGTATTAAGAATATGACTCTGAAATATCAACATAAAATGAATGTCATTAAATGAAACAGTACATTTTATTACATTACTAAGAAACTAAACAACCGCTACATTAATTAAAGACTTGTCTAATTATCCAGGAGCATACTGTTATTTCCATTTCTGTTCAGTCACAAAATTGTAATGTCGATTCTTCACCCGCTCTAGCCCTTACCACAGTATCAACATACAATATACAGTAACGACGAACACCCCAAATCATAGCCTAATCTAAACCATTCTTCTGCCCTAGTGGTCGGAAATTAAAACTTACAAAATATTTTCTATTAAGTGGAAAATAAAGTACACTTTAATAGATATACACCCTAGTACCTGACTGAACTTTTATCTACTTTGCCAACTGTTATATATGTATAAACAATCAAGTAGCCTATTTGAAACATATTTACCTTTCAGTGTAGGCCTATAATAATCCGTTCCCCAGTCTTTATTTAATTACTAGGCCCTTATTAAAAGGCTAGGAATAAACATATGTCTTAGATCAAGTGTACAATCTCAAATAAATAGATATTAACGCTATGTTTTATGTTTCTTAGAAATGCAAATTTATTTGAGAATTGTTTTCCTTTCTATTTATATAACCATAAGTAATATCATATAATAAAACTAGAACATTTTGATAACTAAGATACTGTTTTGTTTTGTCTTTTTATCTCATTTAAACATTTATAATGTTATTTATTTCAATGACGTATGTTATTCAAAGTTACGAAATCTTTCCACGCCGACCAAATGCTATTTCGAGAATGATGAGCGAGACTCGAAGCGCACGAGAATGACGAGCCGAGACTCAAAAGACAAATGCAATAAACACAGCGAGCGAGAGCGGCAGTTAGTTTTGTTCATCTCTAGTAGCTACGGCATACATATAAGCCGTTCATAGCAGAAGTGGTGTAAATCAAAAATGGGTAACGAGGGTTAAAGTAAACACTGTAAAATACAGCGCAAAGTTGCAATTAATATTAAATTTATTTAAACTGCTACTAATCAGTGGATAGCACGAAGGACATATTAACTGCTACTTTGCACTGTATTTTACAGAATTTTTACTTTAAACCTCATTACCCAATTTTTACTTACACCACTTCTTCTCTGAAGGGCTCATATATTAACCTTTATACAGGCAGACATAGTTGAACTCAGAACATGTTCACCGTGCAACTTGTAAATATTATATTGGGGTTAAAACTCACTTGTAATAATTTCGAGCAAATTAAAAAATACATAGATACTAATTAGTCGTATGTTACGAAGTTCTGAGGCACACAATTCCGTCTTTATTTCAGACTTGATATAATGATCGCTTGAAGAGACACTGGCGGGCACTTTAAAGGTTGCAGACTTGTGTCTCGTTAGTCTGTTGGACTATGCACATAGGGAATGGAGAATGAGGGGATATTAAAAAAAGAGAACAACTTTTAAAGGAACAGAAAAGTAGCAACTATGTACTCAAATTACATAAGGAAAGGGACGTCATTTTATAGCTGGTATAAAATATATGCAATGTAATTCGCCGAGAAATAAGCCTGGCTATGTACTGAAAGCAATTTAACGACACCGACAAGTACTTCGTCTGAACTGCTCAGGGCGTGGTGACGTCATATTACATCATAAATGTATTCCCTGTCAATTGAGTCTACTCCGCTCGGATTGCCCACAGCGCTGTGCCGCGCCACTCAAACCTTCTCTGTTCCCTTAAGATTTTATCAAAAAGCTACAAAGAGCGAAATCTTGTTCTTACGATGCTCATGAGGGAACAGCTTCAAGTATTACGAATAATTCAGGTAGAAAACATTTCTCCTGAGCCTAGGGAATGAATTCCATGAATTAATGAATGAATAACTATGCAGGAAATTGTATTTTTTTATAATTCTTAAAAAGTGTCAATATAAACTTCATGACAGCACATTAAGGAAGATATCGCCGCACAATAACAACTTAATAACAAATTATAACAATGCAAATAATAATAATAATAATAATAATAATAATAATAATAATAATAATACTTTATTTAATCTGACGGGATTAAGGCCATAAGGCCTTCTCTTCCATCCTACCAGATAGCACATAGGTCTATAAATACAAAAAAGAAATACAAACACTGATGAAAATGATACAACTTAAGTTAAAGCCCTATAGAGGGTCAACAGAGTCAAAAGTACATTATAGTGCTCTCATCGAGCTAATACAACGAAAAGAAAGAAAACAGAGATAGCAATGATGTTATTGATAACTGACAATAATAATAATAATAATAATAATAATAATAGCAATAATAATAATAATAATAATAATAATAATAATAAATACATTACATATTAATTTTCAATTTTACAACAGCATAGTTACAATATTTACTATATGTCATGGGTTAAGGTGAAGTTGCGCAACCTGACATGTGTTCAACAAACAATTCCACGAACTAGAATATGATTTTTTAATTTAAATTTGAATTTTGATATTGTCCGACAGTCTCTGACGTGGTCAGGGAGAGAATTCCAGAGGCGTGGAATAGATATGCTGAAAGATGATGAGTAGAAGGATGTTCTGTGCAGAGGAATAGAGAGAAGGTAGATGTTCCGGGTTCGAGGTAGTGAAAGGTAAACAAAACGAGATGCTAGGTAAGAGGGTGTGGAGGTGTGGATGATTTTAAATAGTAATAAGAGAGAGTTGAAGAATCTTCTTTCTTTAAGTGGACTCCAAGACAACAATTCTAGTGACGGTGTTACATGATCGAATTTTCTAATGTTACAAACGAAACGAACGCAGATATTGTGAACACGCTGTAGTCTATGGGCAAGATCAGTATTTAGGTTCGTGAATAAAGAATCGCAATAATCGAAGTGGGGCATCACTAAAGTTTGGATCAGGTTCTTTTTAAGGCTGAGAGGTAAAACATTGGTTAAGTGTTTGAGGGAATGAATTATGGAAAAAGTTTTCTTACATATGTAGGTCACTTGACTTTGAAAATTTAAATTTGAATCTAAATATACCCCTAAATTTTTTACTGTCTTACTATATGTAATTGTAGTATTATTTATTTTTGTATTTGATACAGTGGCTAGATCTATTTTGTTTAATGCTCGTTGGTGGCCCATTATTATAGCTTGTGATCTGTCTGGGTTTAGTCTAAGTCCAAATTTTTGCGCCCATTGAGCTACAGATGCTAGATCTTCATTAATTCTGGTCACAGAGTCATTGATTGTACAAGTTCGGGAATGAATGTAAAGTTGTAAGTCGTCAGCGTATAGGTGGTGTTTTGAATATTTTAAGATCTTTGTTACGTCGTTTATATAAAGCGTAAAAAGTAATGGCCCAAGAACCGAGCCCTGAGGGATTCCGGCCTTGACGGTACGCCAATTGGAAGAATGACCACCGGCTGATACACATTGTTGGCGTTCGCGAAGGTAGGAATCGAACCAAGCAACGGCACTGTTAGAAAGATTGTAGTTTTTTAGTTTGCATAAAAGGAGATCCGTGTCAACTGTGTCGAAAGCTTTGCTGAAGTCTAGTAATGTCAGTAGTGTTAATTCTCCTCTGTCGCTAGCTTCTCGAGTGTCTTCAATCACTTTTAAAAGGGCAGTAGTAGTATTATGTCCTGCACGGAAACCAGATTGGTAGTCGTCAAGTAAGCAATGCTCATTGAGGTAGTCAGTCAGTTGCTTATGTACTACGCGCTCCAGTGCTTTTGACAGAGCTGGTAAGATGCTAATTGGTCTGTAGTCGTTTGGGGATTCAGGAATTTTATTTTTCGGGATAGGTCTAATGAGAGCTTGTTTCCAAAGTCGAGGATATGTAGAGGTTATGAGTGAGGCGTTAAAAATGTGGGTCAAGGTTGGTAGTATTACGTCAATAATTTTCTGGAGCAGTTTTATTCCAATCCGATCTGATCCTTCAGCTTTGGTCGAAATACGCTTTATTGCCTTCTTTACGTCATCATGTGAAAGGTACAGAAAGTGAAACTTTTCCCTCTCTGGTAGGGTAATTGTTTTGTTGTTTCGTTCACGCCCGTTGTTTGTGTCAAAACAAAGTGGTCATTCAGTTCGTCTACTGTAAATGGTGTCCCGTCTACCTGAGTCTTGCTGCGCCCTAAGCCTATTGTTCGTAAGTTCTTCCACAGGTCGGCTGAATCTGAGTCCGGTGTTATAAGTTCATGGAAAAACCTCAGTTTTGCATTTCTTATTGCCTGAGTCGTTTTGTTTCGTAACTGTCTATAATGTTGAAGATTTGCGTCAGTTTTATCATGTCTGTACTTACGATGTGCCACGTCTCTAGAATTCATTAGGGTCTTGATTTCAGTAGTCATCCAGGGGGCAGGAGCTCTCTTAACACGTCTCGTCTGAATGGGCGCGTGATTGTCGAATAACGATAATATATAATCATTAAGTCGGTCAATTTTTTCGTCTACTGTCCGTAATATCCAGATAGTATGCCACGGTACTTTCAGCGCGTCTGCAGTTAATGCTGTATCGTCAACACGTTTTAAGTCACGGAATGTTACGGTTTTGTGCGCTGGCTTGGGACATTTGAGAGAATATGTGAGATAGATTATATCGTGACCTGATATAATAATAAAACACCTAACAAGCTTCTTACAACAAAATGGAACAGAAATGGTAAAAGATGTTACCCTTATTATAGGCCACATTGTTTAGTCAACTGTCCGAAGACAGGTCTGATAAGTGATACCAAGAAGACACCACTTATGAGGCAACTAGGCCAGGAGATAATGGGGTAGAGTGGCCAGTTCCTTTTCCCAACCATTGCATACATAGCCGACTAGCTACATATTACAATAATCAGAGTTCAGACGTATACAAACAATTGAAGGGCTCAAAGCCAAAGGCGACCAACCCACAATTTTGTATTGTTCATTATTAAGTCTTTTTTCAAAACTATACATTGTTGTTATAGAGTCATGCTTTATTTTTGTATTTATTCAATGTAGACCAATTAAAATAAATTGTAAAACCAATCATTTTTTGTTAGGATCCTCTTAATTTCAGCCTTTATATACTCATTTTGTAATTGTGGGTTAGTCGCCTTTGGCACTGAGCCCTTCAATTGTTCTTCCTTTGACACATGTTGTCAAGTGAAATGTATTGCCTGTTAAATAGATGTACATATCAGCCAGAACTTCAACCAGAGGATAATAGACCACCTTTAGATTAGATTAGGTTCCTACCTTTCCAGACAATCGGTATTATTAGCAATAAGCATTGATTCCCGCATGACTGCTGCCTTTACCTCCAAGGCAATAGCACTGATACTTGAAAAATTATGGTTTATTTAATGACGCCCGCAACTGCCGAGGTTATATCAGCGTCGCCGGTGTGCCGGAATTTTGCCCAGCAGGAGTTCTTTTACATGCCAGTATACTGGGGACAGAACATCTAGAAGCTTGGAGACGGTTACTTTTACTGTCCGACCACCCCCTCCTACCGCACTAGCAAGTATACGGTACCATTCTACTGCAAAACATTTTCTGAACAGACGTTATTGTATTGTGAGAGCGCAGCTGGATCAGTGAAAGTAGATGGTCAACGTTTTCAGTTTGGAGTGCAACGAACAATTCTGCTGTGTGTGGGTTCTTCTGTAGTGACGTCACTGAAGCCTCTAGTTGTTCTGTCCCCGGTATAAATCTAGTGACATGAGCCTGTTGTATTTAAGCACACTGGGCCGGGATCGAATCCGCCACCTCGAGCACAGAAGAATGCGCTACCCAGGCCGACAGCACTGATACTCATTCCTACTGGAGACTGAGTAAATACAGAACCATACTGCTGCGATATCATGCACAGCATTTTCAAATAATACTGAAACATTTCCAATTTGTTTTCGAGATAGCATCTTTAAGTTGCTATAGAGTTATTGGGTGTGTCACAAAAACTCGTTTTCTAAGGTAACCTCAGAACCAAAAGTCGGCCGGATTCGGATCTGGAGATCGTAAAGACCACACCGTTGGTAAGCCTACTATTGACACGATCGTCAAAGATCTGAGTATTTAATTACTCTGCAGAAATGTTAGATGTGGGGCTGTGCGTCACCTTGCATGAAGATTATGTTTTCCAGGTCTTAATTCCTCAGTTTACTTTAGTGTGATGAATAGAACTATCTGTAGTATACTGCAGTAGCGCTTCCCGTTTACTGTGATAGTCTCCATTATTCCATTGTTGTCCTCTTTGATCAAATATGAACTAGTGATGAATTGGGAAGTGAACCCACACCATGCAGTGACATTCAAATCATGAAGACCTTGTTGAATTTAAACTTTAGTTATTTTCAGACCAAATCCTTCAATTACGTGTAATAATCCACGAATAAGAAAGTGTGCTTCTTTTATCTTGAAAGCTTTGTTCATCCAATAATTACTAAGTAGAATATTTGGTACAAGAGAATAAGCAAAATCATATAATATTTTCTGCTTGTCACTTTCTGTGAGCACGAACAATGGGCATTAACATTATATGGGTACAGACAGATGTTTTTTTTTTTTTTTTGGAATACTCCAAACTGTTATAACTCATTTGAAGATGCTTGGACATCTAACACTACTAATTCCATATTAATTGTTTCTATTTTTTTCATTCTTTGTCTGAAGTATCCCAGCAACAGTAACATCTGTGATTACATTTGGCCTTCTAGATTTCTTCCGATCAGCAACAGAATGTTTCCTCAAACCTTCTGTATAAATCCCCGTAAATACGAATGGGACATACACCTTCTCTTAAATTGTTAAATATTCTAAATTTTCTCAGATCTTGAGAAAGACTGCTATTGCTTTGTTAATAGTACTGAACTAAGTTACCTGCATCCAAACATTCAATGATAGAACCTTGGCTTGAAACTTAAAAATTCTTGTAGTAGAAGTATAGTAGTAGTAGTAGTAGTAGTAGTAGTAGTAGTAGTAGTAGTAGTAGTAGTAGTAGTAGTAGTAGTAGTAGTATTAACAAAATCATTACTGTTTTAATCACGTTCGACGAGTTAGCTCGGTAATGTAAAATTTCTACCTTGGGACTAGGAGAGATGGCGGTGCACAACTTCTTATCACTAAATTGTGGACCAATATGCCTGGATTAATTTCCAAATCTCCCCGAAGTGCATATGAAGGAAAGGCATATGTCACTGTTGATAGTGATTCGTCCGTCGGATGGGGACGTTAAGCCTGGCGGCCCCCTTGGTGCTATTCAACATGAGTAGGCTACGTGCCGGCACCGAGTTTCCCCTCCTCCCTTCTTCACCATCATCATCCTAACCCATTCTCTACACTACACTTACACGAACATTTACACATATAGGCTACTCACCCTAGTACACGACATAACTCTTCACAGATACACATCAAGATAACGTGGCTCGCCAAAGTGGTATGCAACTTGAAAATGGGTCACAGTCCTCCCATCTATCCGCAGTATGCGGAATCCGAATCACGCAAGTGAAGTGGGATGGCATTACATCAAGCTTGCAGAGCAGGGCGACAATTGTGGCGTTGCATCATTCATCGGAAACGTCACGCATTCCTTGCTTCCACCCCCGCGTCATTGACTTGGTAGGGGAGGGGATTTGTATTCAGTGTCTGTGTTATGTGATTGCGTACGGGCCACAGTGACGTCATTCAACGCCAGTGGACTGTGGACGGGGAGCCAACGCTTTCCACATGCTTTCCACCCCTCTCTCGCCAGTTCTGTAACCCTGCATTACACACTGACACACATGTTTTAATCAAAGAAACGGTAACTACGGGAGTACAAAAAGTAACCAATGAAATCCTATTTGCCCAACACAGTGATTTTTTTCCTCCTCTAGTATTATAATATTTACGACATTTTATATTTTGAAGCAACTTTTGAACCACCTTATACATATTATTATGTATGACACGGTACAAAATACTTTGTAACACGAACTACATTATATTACGCATGCAATGCTACAGCACGCATTACACCAAAGCAAATGAGTTTTCTAGAAAATGTAACCTCTTGTACGAGAGAATATGCGCTACAATTGAGTGAAACGTATTGAGCCTGAGACTGAAATTGTGCCAGAAGAATAAAACAACGCGAAGCCTGTGCGGAAATGAGATTCCAGGCCTCCTGTAATTTTACGGCCTATGAATCCGCCTCTATCTCTCCCCAACCCTCCCCCCTCCCGCCCCACAGCGAGAAGTTTAGCAATCTCATTTTGCGTCCGCGATCTTTATCCAATCTCTCCAATGAGTTACACTTTTAAGAACTCCTTTATTGCAAACAGAGTCATCTATGCACGAAATAAGAAGCATGTGATACAACTTGCGCTTATAAAGAGCATCCAGAGGAAACCATTACATTTTTTAATGGCATAAGCAATTTAGACATAGACACAGAGGATGCCTTCGAAACTTGGGAAACGTTTTCTTCCTCATTGAAAATATTAAAAACACACACATAGCCTATATGAGCCATTCAGAGCAGAAGTTGTGTAAGTAAAAAATGGTTAATAAGGGTTAAAGAAAACATTCTGTAAAATACAGCGCAAAATAGCAATTAATATTCAATTTATTTAAACTATTAGTAGTCAGTGGATAGCACGAAGGACACATTAAATTGCTACTTTGAGCTGTATTTTGCCGAACTTTTACTTTAAACCTCATTATTCAATTTTGACTTACACCACTTTTGCTCTGAACGGCTCATATATATATATATATATATATACATATATATATATATATATATATATATATATATATATATACACACACACATACAAGATGAACCGTAAATAATGTCATTAATTTCAGGGTATTACTCTTTGAGATATTTCAAAGAAAATAAATTAATACAATTTTGCTCGTTTTTGCTTCCATTTCGAGATAAAAATTGTTTTATATGAAACATTTCAAAGCGTTTGACTATAATTATATGTGTACAAAACCGCCTTTGCTTATCATAAAATAAATAAATTTTCATTAACGTTTTCGATACTTGTGTATCATCTTCAGATGTGAAATGTTAGATTAATATGATGAAAACCTTGCCTATTAGATGGAACTTAATGTGGTAATTTTCGGGTCATATTAGTGTGATTGCTTGGACTTAACTTAGGTTGATCTATGATATACATGCTATGTTAGGTTAAATCACTGCGAGTCATATGATATGATCTAAAATACGACTCGCAGTGATTTAACCTAACATAGCATGTATATCATAGATCAACCTAAGTTAAGTCCAAGCAATCACACTAATATGACCCGAAAATTACCACATTAAATTCCATCTAATAGGCAAGGTTTTCATCATATTAATCTAACATTTCACATCTGAAAATGATACACAAGTATCGAAAACGTTAATGAAAATTTATTTATTTTATGATAAGCAAAGGCGGTTTTGTACACATATAATTATAGTCAAACATTAATAGCTTATCGGCAAACTTCAACATGAAATTGATTTCAAAGCGTGTTTTGGGAAAGCCATTGACTTAATTCCCAATATAATCAGTCAATTTAAGAGAGCAGTGTATTATGATAATAAATGATTGAAAGAATTTTAGTTTAGTCCTTTAAATGTTCAGAAATTTGATCCGAGCAAATACAATTTTTCGGCCTGAAAATGATTTCAAAATGTTACATTTGTTCACATGAAATTTTTGCACATTTAAAGGGGAAAACTAAAATTCCTTCAATAATTTATTATCATAATACACTGCTCTCTTAAACTGTCTGCCCATATTGGGAATTCAATCATTGGCTTTCGCAAAACGCGCTATGACATATTTCATATAAAAGAATTTTTTCTCGGAAAGGAAGCAAAAACGAGCAAAATTCCATGAAACCTTTTTGTTTGAAATATCTCAAAGAATACCTCCCTGAATTCAATTACATTACTTACGGTTTAATATATAAGCTTTAAATTCCCTCTGATTGAGGTTCTGGCTGATATGTACATCTAATCAGGCAGTAGGCCTACATCTCACTTGACAATATGTGTCAAAGGAAGAACAACTGTTTGTATCCATCTGAAGTCTGACTAGTGTAATATGTAGCTAGTCGGCGATGTATGCAACGGAGGGGGAAAGGAACTGGCCACTTTACCTCATTATCTCCTGGCCTAGTTGCCCATAAGTGGTGTCTTCTTGGTATCACTTGTGAGGTACAGACCTATCTTTGGACAGTTGACTAAACAACAACAAGGTTTAAAATTTACAACGGTGGCGATACATACAAAACTTCTGTTCCTACCGTAGTTTAAGCAAACAGCCTGCTTATCCGACCATCTCTTCATCTATTTTATGGGCATTCGACTTCTATTATTTCACCAGGTAGTCCATTCCTTGATATTCATTCCATTAACATACGCATCCCATTCTTCCATGCACCGGGTCATCCATTTGTTACGTGGTGCTAATCGACATTCCTTTGTTCCGTATTGACTTTCTTTCTACTTCTATTTCTATTATTCCAATCGATGTTTGATTTGCGTTGAAACGTTTGGGCGCAAAAACCATGTGATGTAGGCCTACTTGTCTTCATTATATGTACAGGGACATCATTTTAATTTTACTAACATTTTTAATATTAACCTGGCTATACCTTTTGCTACCCCTTCCCACGACTGGAGTTCGATGATACTGCGTAAAATAAAAACAAATCACTTTACTAGGTATAGGAGGGAAGAAAAGTGGTTAATCCATTTACGTAAACTAGGAAATATCGCAATTTCGAGTTTGATAAGTTTCATTAAGTTTTTGTGTAATCAAAATACAGTACAGCATTAACAATAAGTGTTTTTACTCACGAACTGAGTTATCCATGCGAACGTATTCATTCTGCAGTGTATATTTTACTGTCTACAGTACATTAGCGTACAATATAGAGAATGAAGTTAAATTGTAAAATAATCATAATATGGATATTTAAACACATTTTTGAAAATGGTGACCGTTCATTTCGATACAGGGTTCAGTCCTTTTGTGCATATTATCGCACTATAGACTATTGTACCTAATTCCAATTACCAGTTTCGTCCTTCGTACTAATAACTCATGTTGAAATAATTCTGTACCTACTCTGTAAAAACGTACCTTACGTACTGTAAATTCAATCTTCACTTCTGTCCGATCCGAAAAAATAAAATTACTCAGACATGCTATGTACTGTCCGTTCAAGTAGTTATGTCGAAGGATCATAGAATGGGGGGAAATCACTTGACAATTAATTATTTAACGAGGCCCTTTTATCTACGATATTTTAAACAGTTGCATAATATTACGTAGACGTCCAATTCCTAACAGAAATTAATGTTTTCAGAAAAGAGCTAAGACAGCCCAGCCACTAGCCTTTTCAGCCGCGTGAGCAGAAGCAGATGGGGAAAATCGAGATGCGACGTAGGCAAACGGACGACAGCATCTGTGCGAAAATACGATTCAATATTGAAAGCTGTTTCGTCACTAGAAAACGCGAACATATTTCTGGAACGTACTATACTCAGTACTGCTTGACTGCATGTACGCGGCCTTGGTTGTGTTGGAAGTTTACTAGTAGAAGGGGTGGGAGTGAAGTACATTCAAAAACTCAGGTACAATAAAAATTGATGTAAAAATAAAATGATGTCCCTGTATGTACGTACATTAGATGTGGCAGTATGTAGCTTTTCCATTTCCAAATGTGAACCTCGTCTTGAATATTCTCAGTTCATTGACCTATAAATGTAATTAAAGCGGCAACGTTGATAGTAACAAAATCAATTGACCCCTTTTCGACTCTCGACAGGGCAGTGCATATTCTTACGTTTCTGACGCTTTAAACTCTTTTTAGTTCGTTATTTAACGATGCGGTATCAACTACTTGGTTATTTAGCGCCGAAAAAATGGTAAATTATGGTTTATTTAACGACGGTCGCAACTGCAGAGGTTATATCAGCGTCGCCGGTGTACCGGAATTTCGTCCCGCAAGAGTTCTTTTACATGCCAGTAAATCTACTGGCATGAGCCTGCCGCATTTAAGCACACTTAAATGTCATCGACTTTGGCCGCAACCTCGGGCACAGAAGACCAGCGCTATACCAAGTGTGCCAGCCAGACCGACCCTGTTATTGAAGTAGAGATATTTACAATCAGCATTTTTATGTTATTTTATCACACCCCACGTCTTATTAATCACGGATTAAATCTCTTAGGCTGTTCCAAATTCAAGAGACCTCTGAGAACTTATTTTTCAAGCATTAACACATGTGTTCATTCTGTATGTACTCAATTTGTAATTGAAAATTCTTCCGTATTGTACCAACAGGCATTTTCAAGAATTTTCCAATTGGCTTAAATTAGGTGAAGTCTATATCGACCTCATAAAATGAAACAAACGTGATCAGATTCTAAACCGCCAACATCGGATGTAATGACATTAAAAACAGCCAGCAAACAAGCGAAAACAAGAACATGAAGCCTAACGAACGGAAGGCTACACAGACAAAAAGATTAACAGTACCAACTTCGACATAACAAAGAAATTCACAGAACAACACGCTAGGGAACACTAAAGGCTTATGGTTTGGTCCTGCAAGGGAAAACAACTCTTACCCTCAAACTGTTTTCATGGGGGCTACTGATAAAATATTAAAACACAGCGGGGCAAAGCGCACTACAAAGCACACATTGCATAGCAGTGGGATCGGTCAGCACAAAACGTGTTTAAATGTTGTGCATGTAAACAGCACACAATTTTTTTTAAGTGAGACCGTAGAGCACATCTGGATGACGACTGTATAGGCCACAGACGGGAGGAGTTGGGAATCTAATGTTTTGACTGTCAATATTGACTCATGCGTTGGTGCCCGGTCACATTGCCAATGCGATTTGCGGCTGTCAAAACACACTTACATCAGCCTCGAGCAGTTCAGTGTCCCTTTACACGGGTGGAAGAACTTCCCCGAATCCCCCGCTACCAGAGTAAGCCAAGATTAAAGTGTAGTACTAGACCTATATGAGGACGAGCATCTTAATGAATAAATTATTTGCTGCTCTAAAAAATTAACTATCCGAAACCATTCTTCATGTAATTTTCCTAGCCAAAACGACTTACCGTCGCACAGTGGTCCAGAATGCAAATTTAGCGGAACAAACTAATAACTTTTCAGCTATCAACAGATTTTTATGAAATTTTATACAGTAATTACAGGTAGCATATATGTTTTTATGCTCCACCATGCCGAAATGTAGTAATTATACACCTGGTAGCAGCCCTTTAATGGACCTCATTAAAGTACACCTATTCATTAAAGTTCAGGTGTTCCACCAATCAGAAAGCACCATTATAGCAATATGAAAGCGCAAGTATCGATTATTCTCGGATATGCAATCGAAAGACAACTAGCGAAACGTCACGGAGGCTGGAAATCCAATAGTGTCGCAGAAGGTTATGTTCTGTTACTATAATAATTAGCGTTAATTGTCAATAATATTCAAATAAATTCAATTTATCATCTCGTTTTTCAATGTCTAAACCAATTTCAAGGTTATATCAAGGTTAATGTTTATTTTACTCTCTAGATTATATCAAGGTCAATGTGGACATTTGTTCCCCGGAAAAAATCAATACTTTCGCGTCTGCGCACATCTCAGAATTTACGAGCTGTTGCACAAGGTCAGTTCCCCTCCTCAGTCAGATAAGAATAAAATGAATACTTCTGAATAATTTCAAGTTAGAAATATGGTCGAGCATAAAAAGTCGTATGAAACTTGACTATAATGGTAATTAAGACGCTCATATGAAAATTATGAAACTCGTTTGCGCTCGTTTCATAAACATACTCGCGTCTTAATTACTACCATTATAGGCTCGTTGCATAATGTACTATTTTTATACAAGCTCTGATTATGTTGGTATAAGGGGCGCAATTAGACAAAATTGGTAACTGTTCTCCTATCTAACAGATTTTTTATTAAATTTTACACATTAGTTACAGGTAGTATATATGAAGGGTTCAGAACCATAGTGGGCCAAGCGCCATTTACTAAAACCGTAGAAGACAAGGATTAAAATGAAGTTATTACCATTATTCAATGGAAACATATAGCAAGTAATATAAAGTATACACATTAAAAGTAAATGATATGTCAATATTCATTAAAACTATAATATTCACTTAACTTTAACCCTTGCTTTCTCCGTTTTTAATAAATGGCGCTTGGCCCACTATAGCTCTGAACCCTTCATATGTTTTGTATACATTACGTTGGTATAAGGGGAACTAACCTTTATAGGGGGGCGCAATTAGACAAAATTAGTGACTTTTCTATCTAACAGCTTTTTATGAAATTTTACACAGTAGTTACTGGTAGCATGTATGTTTTGTATACAAGCTCTGATTACGTTGGTATAAGGGGAAGGCGCATTTGAATCCGAATAGGTTTTTTGTGGACCCATTATGGAATGAACTGCATGCTGAATCCACTTTCCGCCGCATCACGTATTCCTCTCCAGCCATCAAATACATATGAAGGGTTCAGAATCATAGTGGGCCAAGCGTCATTTATTAAAAACGGGGAAAGCAAGGGTTAAAGTTAAGTGAATACCATAGTTTAATGAAGATTGATATATCATTTAGTTTTAATGTGCATACTTTATATTACTTGCTATATGTTTAATTGAATTATGGTATTCACTTAATTTTAACTCTTGTTTTCTCCGTCTTTAATATATGGCGCTTGGCCCACCCTTCATATACCAAGCTTCTGGTGGTAGTCTTCGGTACCTCATCGGAGTCCTCATGTCCACGTCAGAAGAAACGTAAGAGACTAAATTGCCTAAAATGTTTCGGTATCTCTTTTGGAGATCTATGAGTTGTCTGGAATGCATCACCACTGCTCGAACAAACCACGAGGAACACCCACCACGGTGGACGATTGATTCGGCGCCGTACAAACACAAGTGCTGCTCTTTTTTACTATATGAAAGTGATAATGAAAGGAGAATTGTGAAGGGTATTGGTAGTATCACGAGGGAAAAACAAAAGAATCCAGAGAAAAAACTCTCACACTTTGGCTTTATCCACCGCAAACACAACTCTGCCATCGCTGGGATTTTATCTCGAGTCCATGGTCATTGTAAGCCATCGCTCTGCCAAATGAGCTACCATTCGGCTAAATTTAAGTTCGTAATGGGAGAATTGTTTTACGGACTTCGCTCTTACAATCGGCCTGGTTGGCGAGTTAGTATATCGCTGGCCTTCTATGGACGAGGTTGCGGGTTTGATCCCGGGCTATGTCGATGGCATTTAAGCGTGCTTAAATGTGACAGGCTCATGTCAGTAGATTTACTGGCATGTAAAAGAACTCCTGCAGGACAAAATTCCGACACACCGGCGACGCTGATATAACCTCGGCAGT
This sequence comes from Periplaneta americana, assembly GCF_040183065.1. Classification (NCBI taxonomy): domain Eukaryota; kingdom Metazoa; phylum Arthropoda; class Insecta; order Blattodea; family Blattidae; genus Periplaneta; species Periplaneta americana. The sequence goes on from NC_091117.1 coordinate 161,433,629, forward strand.
TGCGAGCGTCGTTAAATAAAACATAACATAACATTTTCGCTCTTACAAACAATATAGAACTCTTATTTTATTTTTTCTTATTCATTTATCGATCGTCATTTAAAGGATTTTGTACTACGTGTGTGTATGTGTGTGCGTGCGTGCTTGCGTCAATAATAGTGAGCGACTGAATGAAAGAGATTTATCTCTAGGTCCAATGAAGAAAGCCTAGGAACATTTCTCGTGGATGGATAAAATTTGCCTGTCTCGTCGACAATTGGAGCTGCTGGCACATTAGAATGCAAGTATGGCCTTGCCCATCTATTCCATTTTACGGATTAGATTAGGTGAAGAAATAGAATAAAAATGAAAAGGAAACAGCTGTATCCCAAACACGTGCCCCACCATCGTCTTTTCCCAACAGTAATTTCAGATGGAGTTGTCGGAATTTGAAATCGAGTGTCCGCTGAGGAAAGCAAATAATTATGTCTAGCGATTGTCTTCATGGTGCGTCACACTATTCTCCATTTTCCGCTCTCTTCTTCAAAATTCTCTAACGTTTCTTCACTCGAACGGCGAAATTCGGAGTCAGACAAGTGGCCAATAGGCATGGAGTTCACATATTCAGCTTTTTTCAGCCCCACACTTCGCAAGATCGCGTTTTCGCGTACCCTTTTAGATGTTTCTCCTTCCATTTCCACCACTGACATTGACATTGATATCGACTAGTCTTGGTAGATTCTCTTTTTTAGTCCCTTTCCTTCCAAAATAATTTCAATAGAACAATGAATGTCGCAGAGGGATAAGTTATAAAGGGTTTGGGGCTCACATAACTTAAAAAAAAAGACAGAATTTTGCAAACTTTTGAAGTCCTGCTTCCCTCCCCTTTCATCTGTTGGTCGAACCCTGGACATCCCAGCACGCCACTCCGCGGCAAGCCGTAGAAATGATCGACGAGTTGAAGAGTAGGCGCGAGACATCTGCGAGCGCTCTCTGCCGCGGAGATGCGCACTGATTTTGAGAGTCGCGCAGATCGATAGAACAAGCGGCGCACACACGCAGCTCCCACTCCCCCGCCGAGCCACGAGTGTAATAATTGCGTCAGATAACTAGTTAAAACCAGAGACGATTATGTCTGCGACTTGGCGAGAGCTCTTCGCTCCAAAATGAATTTACATACAGTGAAATAATGCTCCCATTCCATAACTACTCTCATCTTAAGAATTATTATTATTATTATTATTATTATTATTATTATTATTTTACTAAATTTCAAAATTACAAATTCAACACCTTAGCAATATTACAGATGCAAGAAATAAACTCTATTCGAAATGAGACAACGATATCCTGGAAGCAATATGTTGGCTTTAACTAGATAAGAAAAGAAATTTACATTCAATTCTCTTTCTCTTCGAAATCTTGAACTCTTCTATTCCTTCGTACCTGTCGTCTCGCTTCATTGACCTTTCTTCCCACCATAATCTGAACACACGCTCTCGCCATGAAACAATAGTAACAATACCATCCCGTTGCACCTTCTCATATTCATGTTCTTTCACAATACCTCTGCCAAGACTCTGGAATTCGCTACCTGCTAGCATCACGGACTATCGAAATAAAATTTAATTCAAACGTTAACTAGACGCACTTGGTCAGTAATTGAGACTCGTTCAGACATGGTTTCTTGTAAATAGTTATCTTAATCTATCACAAAATATTTCAATATATGGTAATTTCATCACTACACAATTTTCTTATTCTAGGTTTAATTTGTGATTCAGTAAATACAAAAAATATTCTTTGTTCTTAACTTCTATGATTAATTACATAGCTTTCATTAATCAGGTCATCTTTTCGTACTTTGATTTTTATTGCATTTGTAATTGTAAATTTAATATTAATTGTAATTTTATTCTTCATATTGTAGTTGTTATCCCCTGGTAGAGGGGCAGAGAAGGTCTGACGGCCTTATCTCTACTACGTTAAATCAATAAATACTAATACTAATATACATGTGTAAGAAATCGAGTAACACAAAATAATAAATGTAGAATAGGTACCACGAGTAATTATAGAGTGATAACTTTACATATCTTCATTATGAAAGTAGAAAGTGGACCTTAAGGGGAGAGGACGTTATTTTTTGTAAAAAAAAATGAGTAAATTAAAAAACAATCTTTAAAACACTCCGTGATACGTGTGAAATACATTGCATAACATTTTGTGGATATTTGTGCCCTTATCGATGTTGAGACACCATTTTTAAAGTTCCTGCGCTCTGGGTTTTTGAATCACACGCCTTCTTTGATTGTTGTTTCCGGTAACTTCATTTTTTTTTTCATTTCTTTAGGAAACGTCTCACTCTGTAACAGAATTTTGCTAATTGATTTCACTTTTAAAATATGAGTATGTCTGTCTGTTTGCAAAAAAAAAAAATGAAATAAAAAATAGTTATTACATTTTAATTGTTTATTTTACAAATGTAGGGACTAATATCAGAATTCTTTTACAGACAGTTTGTAGAGCATGCTTTCACAAGTAAAATGTAAAGAACTGTTTGAATTTATCTTAAAAAATGGCTTAGATATGTGGGTTTTAGTAAAATCCTGCATTGGGTATATTTTTTTAAATCTGGGTCCCCAAACAGTTTTTTTATATTTATATTTGGTTGAATTGCTATAGCCATGAGCTCTCTACATAGAAGAAATTAAAATTTTACACCGAATAGGAAAAAAGTTTTAAAAATACCGTCCTGTCCCCTTAAGGAGATCGGAGCGCCCTATTCCAATAATTTTAAATTTTTGTCACTTAATAACCCATTGTCTCAGATTCCATTACATGAAGGAATCTGCAAATTTTTTTTTTTAGATATTATAAAAGTATTTTTTAATTTAACATTTAATTATGTGAGGCAAGTTTTTAGTTAGATATTGCAAAATGAAAACTACAATATGAATTTTCAAGGTTTCACAGTGACTATGCTCAGAAGTAGACTTTTCGGTTTTCCACCTAAGTCCTGGAACATCATAGACCTATACAACGTGTTAGCACTACAGGGGCCTATAGGTTCCACCAACAGGTCAAAAGATAAGTATTCAGTTTATATTTGTTTCTTTCAAGATAATGGTTATAAGAGGAAACCCCAGTATTAAAATTGAGAACAGTGAGTAAAGTACATGTAATAAAAGTTTAATTACTCTATATTTGATAGAAACTGAGAAACTGCGGTATAATTTAATATTAGAGGGATAAGGCGTTCTGAATCCCTTTAAACAAGCTGGAAGAAAGGAATACAGTCATTATTTATTCGATTCTGTCACATCCCTAAAAGACTGTACAAGTTACGATAATCCTGAACATGCGACACTATCCCGATTATCAAGAAAGTTGTCCTTATACAGCTATTTCCTTAAAAAGCTATGAATTTATCAATATGTTACGAAAATTCAATAATATTATTATATTACTTAATATATAGTTTTGCTCTAGGCACTTCATACCACTCCAAAAGAAGATAGTTAACTTTTTGCCATGCAATAGCTACTTCATTTCAGTGGTTGAAATTTTACTTTTTTTTTTCGCCCTCCAGACAATGCTGCCCTAAAATATTGACGCACTTTTTTTAAAATCCTCTTATCAAGGCCTACCTTCATTTTATACATTCATAAGCACATTTGTTTCAAAAGTAATTCTACAAACAGAAAGAGAATCGTCATTCGTAAACAAGGACATTCAAGATCTAAATTTACATTTAGGCCTACGAAGTTTATAATACTACAGAAAGAAAAAAGCAAAGTTTCTTCCTTTCAGCATAAAAAACATGAGGATAAGAAGAGCAGAAGTTTTATTATATGTACTAAAGCTGTGTGTGTGTGCGTGCGTGCGAATCTTTCGTTGTATAGTCTGCCTTGTGAGGGTTACAGACTAGTGTTAGCAGAATTCTGGCTGTGTAGTCAAAACATTGCTGAAGATAATACACAGCATATTCAATTTTTTTTTAATTTAAGTAGGTTATTTTATGACGCTGTACCAACATCTTAGGTTATTTAGCGTCTGAATGAGATGAAGGCGATAATGCCGGTGAAATGAGTCTGGGTTCCAGCACCGAAAGTTACCCAACATTTGCTCAAATTGGGTTGAGGAAAAACCCCGGAAAAAACCTCAACCAGGTAACTTCCCCCGACCGGGATTCGAACCCGGGCCACCTGGTTTCGCGGCCAGGCATATTCAATTCAGGGACACATCCAGTTCGTATGAAAAGAAGATAATGTTCACTATCCTGCCTCGAATCGGGCTCGGGACCCTATTTTTTAAATACTACCACTTCAACAACAGAAGAATACTTATTTACTCATGGCTTTTAAGAATCTGCAGGTTCATTGCCGCCCTCATATAAGCCCGCCATCGGTCCCTGTCCTGTACAAGATTAATCCAGTATCAATCATATCCTACCGGCATCAAATCCATTTTAATATTATCCTCTCATCTACGTCTCGGCCTACCCAAAGGTCTTTTTCCCTCCGGCATCCCAACTAACACTCTATATGCATTTCTGGATTCGCCCATACGTGCTACATGCCCAGCCCATCTCAAACGTCTGGATTTAATGTTCCTAATTATGTCAGCTGAAGAATACAATGCGTGCAGTTCTGCGTTGTGTAACGTTTTCCATTTTTCTGTAACTTCATCCCTCTTAAGGCTGGTTCACAATAAACCGGGAACGGAAACGGCAATGAGAACGAGAACGGAAATATTGTTAAAATAAATGTATTTAAATATTATTTCTGTTCTCGTTCTCGGTGTCGTGTCCGTTCCCAGTTTATTGTGAACCAGCCTTTAACCACGGAAGGATGGCTAAAATTATACACAATAAAGTCCACGAGTACCAACGGCTTTACTTCTTTTCGAATGAAACCAAGAGAAGAACTTTATTGTTTTTAAAAACTATTACCTGTGGCCGGATCTAAACCCATGAACTTCGTATCCAACGAAAAGCATTGTAGTCATTCGAGAAGGAGAGACGGCTAAAGCAGGACCCAGTCCTATCGGACCGGTGTGTACTTGATTGACTGGGTACTTTTCCTTAATGTATTCATAGAAGCTGTTACATCGCAGGACGCCGGATTCATAAATCGAAGGAAAGAATCGCCGTCTGCGGGTTATAATAACGATAAACATGTTTTCCACGTTCCGCACACCCTCATCAATCACGTCTGCAGTTCGCGGGATCCAGAACACGTGAGAACAGCGCACTCGCGTCAGAACCAAATTCACATGACGGAGAACGTGCAGGGAATCACTGCGCCCGATAACACTTCTTTTGTTCTTGCAAGACGACATAATGAAAACCGACGACAAAATACCAGCCCCAAGTTTCATTTCCTTCTCAATCAAAGCCTTTCAACTGCACTGCTCACTGCGTCAGCATCGCTGATGTGTCAGCAGAAAGACGATTCGCAAAATCGAACGAGATCTTGGTTTCTTATAACACAAAAGATGTTACCTTCCATATTCCGATGTCACTCACATAGTTGTGTTTCTCATTTAAAATTCAGCGCATCTGGATTTGATTCCCGTTCGGGCAAACAGAGACTTATCTGTATTCTACAGGTACTGGTTATTCATCACGTGTTGTCTTTGTCACAATGACCACATTGCTAGAAATTCTACTACTATTTGTTCCAGCTATATTTAGCAATAATAATAATAATAATAATAATAATAATAGTAATAATAATAATAACAATAATAATAATGGTTTATTTAACCTGGCAGAGTTAAGGCCATACGGCCTTATCTAACACTCAACCAGGAGCAAAACTGCGGTACAAAAAACACTATAAATTTACAAATAATAATAATAATAATAATAATAATAATAATAATATAATAATATAATAATAATAATATAATGTAAACAACAAGTAAGTAGAAATCAGACATAATACATAACGTACAGAAAGAAAGGAAAAAGCATAATAAAATGTGAACAGCAGGTCAAAATAAATGAGACATATAAAGTATAAAAAATAAGACAATTATTGATAACGATAATGATAGTAATAATAATAATAATAATAATAACAATAATAATAATGGTTTATTTAACCTGGCAGAGTTAAGGCCATACGGCCTTATCTAACACTCAACCAGGAGCAAAACTGCGGTACAAAAAACACTATAAATTTACAAATAATAAAAATAATAATAATAATAATAATAATAATATAATGTAAACAACAAGTAAGTAGAAATCAACATAATATATAACCTACAGAAAGAAAGGAAAAAGCATAATAAAATGTGAACAGCAGGTCAAAATAAATGAGACATATAAAGTATAAAAAATAAGACAATTATTGATAACGATAATGATAGTAATAATAATAATAATAATAATAATAATAACAATAATAATAATGGTTTATTTAACCTGGCAGAGTTAAGGCCATACGGCCTTATCTAACACTCAACCAGGAGCAAAACTGCGGTACAAAAAACACTATAAATTTACAAATAATAAAAATAATAATAATAATAATAATAATAATAATAATAATAATATAATGTAAACAACAAGTAAGTAGAAATCAACATAATATATAACCTACAGAAAGAAAGGAAAAAGCATAATAAAATGTGAACAGCAGGTCAAAATAAATGAGACATACAAAGTATTAAAATTAAGACAATTATTGATAATAATAATTATAGTAATAATAAAAGTAATAGTAGTAATAAAATAGTGAAGTACAAAGTATACAATGAATACATTATAGATATACCATTATCGGGAAATATGAAAACAAAAAGATGAAATAAGTTAAATACCACTAGAACATAAAAAAATGTGAATACGTGGAAACATGCAATACAACACTTGTCATAATAGTAAGTTAGTTTGGCAACTCGTCATAAGATAATTTTCTAACTTGGATTTTAAAGATTTCAATGTTCGGCAGCCCTTGACTTCAGGCGGCAGAAAGTTCCAGTAATAATAATAATAATAATAATAATAATAATAATAATAATAATAATAATAATAATAATAATAATGATAATAAATATAATAACTAGAGACGAGAATTTCATGCACTATGAAATTCCAAAATATGCATGCATGCACTATCAAACTATGAAACATGCACGATCAAGCGAAAAATACATTAAAACATGCACTTTCATTTTTGTTTAAAATTTCTTATTTCACTTCCCTTTTTTTTTTTTTCCTGTGAAGTTCCTGTGCTTGTCAGTGAATATGTTTTTGTAGGCAAAGAATGACCTCTCTACATCGCAAGAAGTTATGGGTGCAAACTTGAATGAATCTTTTTCTGTTACTTAGTATTTTTTTTTCTTTTTCAATCCTGATTCCTGAAGGTAAAATGAAGGTCATAAAATTCTAGAAACTGAGGTGTCCACTGAAAACCATTAAAACACGCATTTAAACTGAATATAATGTATATTATATGCATTATTAAGCTAAAAATTACTTAAATATGCATTATGCATGTTTTTATCCCCAAAAAGACCAAAACATGCAAATATGCACGGAAAAAGTACACATATTTGGAACCGGAAAGTAATGAAACGAACAAGTACTACGTTCCTATAAAAACATGCATTTGCATAATATTCTCGTCTCTAATAATAACATTTTTGATGCCAGTACTTATATGTAGGCCTACAAATACATATAATTTGGATTTAATTCCCGGCTTGTATATCGGAAAACAATAATTGCACTTCAATATCAGAGATTTCTCGGGATTTTAATAGGACACTTTACTCCGAAAAAAAACATATATATTTCATTCCGGTCTGGTAGAAAAGGAAGAAAAGTTCAATTCGAGACAGGAATGTGAAAGTAAGTCTCCCTTTGATAGAGTCTCTCATATTCCTCGTATTATCTGTTTGGCTTTCTTTATAATTTGGTCACATGTCAAGGAGGTACCACTGTTCGTAAATATTCAATGTCGGTTCGAAATTTTCACAAAATTTAATAGCGAAATGTTTAAAGAAACGGATTTCTTAAGTAGATGATGATGATGATGATAGTAATAATGATAATTAAGAGTTGAGTCCTGATTACTTTCGATATCTCTGATGCTCTCGATATTTGGGAATACCTAAAGTGATCGATAATTTAAAAAAAAAAAGTCGATACTTTTTCTATACTTACATTTTAGTTTTCAGGGAATTCCTTTAATCTTAAGCTCTCTCTTTATCTTCCGTTTCAATGATAGATTAGATTTCCACTGCAACAAAACTTATGGAATCATACGGCACTGTAGTTCTATGTTAATTTCTGTCCCGCGTTTTACAGAAATGTATTCTTTTTTACATCATTCAAAAATAATATATTCTAACAGTAGTGTTTAATAATCCTTATCCCTCGTATACTAAAAATTTCAGCAGTTGAGAGGTTAGATAATCTTTCTGAGAGAAACAGATACATTGTAAAAGGTTCAGTATTGCCACCGTCCGCTCAGAATGGTTTCCATTCAGCTGTAAGACGGCGATGCCTCCTGTCAAACTGAGGACCGGGTTTTTCCCGGGGGTAAAAAGCAATCGGAGCGTGCTGCCAACCATACCACATCATTCTAGTATCAAGGTCAAGGAAGCCAGGCGTTCTACTTTCATACTCCATACACCTTCACGGATATGTAAAGAGGATACCTTAATGTTTATCTATAAAGTGTGAACGAATTTCAGATGTCTAACTAAAATTCGCAAGCTCAGGTACGAATGTATTCTCCAGAAAAATTATTTATTTCAACTTGATATTTCAGTTTTAAAAATTAAACTGGAAACGCAATAAAAAACTTCAAAGAACATTTTTTTTTGTACTTTACTAATATATTTTGGTCCTCATTGGTAATAATTTGCTAAGTTATTCTTTATTTTCAACAAAGAAGTAAAGATGTAAAGATTAATAACAGTAAGAATAGCCTCATATGAATAATGGCTTACAATGCGCAACATAAGCATAACCGGTAAATATACGTAAGGTTTTTTTTTTTTTTTTTTTTTTTTTTTTGTAATAGTAGAACATTAGATACACTAGAACTGTTTCCCCATACAGTAATGCCACATTCTAGTATATACGGTCACGAAGCTTGAGATGTTGAGGGTACTAGGAACAATAGGCTGTGCCGGTACTATTTCGCATTGTCTGTGATGAAGCGATAGTAGCGATCTTAGTGGTTAGCAACTATCTATGGATGCATATTTCCTACGTATTGAGCTTCGTGACTGTATATAGTAGACTGTGGTTTTCTTACATATGTCTTAGGCACCGGTATTTTAAATTTATTTAATAAATGGATAACTCTTGTGAATTTAGTACAAACATAATCAATATGGGGGGGCCCAAGATAATTTGGTATCCAGAAAAAATTGTGAATTGAAAATTGTGGGATAGCTTAACGTAAATAACACATGTTGTGTCTTAGACTGATTTAAACAAAATCCATTAGCCTCAAACCAGACAGCTGCTTCGTTAAAAGAATTGTTCATAACAAACAAACTTTAAATCAATTATGCCATCATTAGTATGACACAATTAGTGTCATCAGCAAATACAATCGAGTTACTATAAATAACAGACAAAATGTGACGTGAGTGCGATCAAGTAATTGACACAAACTTTGAATAATGAAACAATCCGGATTCACAAACGGAGGGGCAGTATTTAGTCACATGAGAATCAACCAAGATCCGAATGTAGAATAACTCTTCTCGGATTCTCAGCCAGGTGAGTTGGAGATTAAGCTTCCAAGCTTTCGATGGCTAGCTCTGCCATCTTCTTCAGGGAATGAAGTGATGTGGACCATGTCTAGCCGGGATATATGCAAAAATAGGGCTTCCTGCTGCGGGCCAATCAGGAGCTAGTTCCTAGTCCCGACCGCCAGGCGCAACGGTATTTTAAATAAATAAATAAATAAATAAATAAATAAATAAATAAATAAATAAATTAAGGAATGAATAAATAAATAAACAAATAAAATAAATAAATACATAAATATATAAATACATAAATAAACAAATAAATACATAAATAAATAAATAAATAAATAACTCTGGCGGTCGGGACTAGGAACTAGCTCCTGATTGTCCCGCAGCGGGAAGTCCTACTATTGCATATATACCGGCTAGACATGGTCCCACATCACTTCATTCCCTGAAGAAGATGGCAGAGCTAGCTATCGAAAGCTTGGAAGCTAATCTCCAACACACCTGGCTGAGAACCCGAGAAGAGTTATTCTACATCAAACGCCGAGAAAGCCTCAAGTCATACAAGATCCGAATGAACATGATCATTTAATTGGTACAAACTTATGCAATGATTCGAGATAAAACCATAATATAATAGTAGGCCTACGCACGAATAAGTACAAGAGCAATAATTAACAGATACAGTCACATTCAAAACTATCCAATAAAGGGCTCCATTAGGTTCGATGCTAGTTCACACAAAGAAAATTCACCCAAATGAAATTTGACCCATGGACGATTGACGCATCGGAAAATGCTCCCAAATAAATTGACTCTAAATAAAATTAGAACAAAGAAAATTCACATAGATTTAAGTTTTTTAAATTTTAGTTGATAATGTAATAATTTAGGTGGAACGAAGTTTTGAATGCTTTACATATTTCCTGAAAAACTGTAGGCCTATTTTATTGCAGAAACCGAGTCTTCGATGGATTTCTTCAGATTTGAATGTTATAACAACAGGCACGCAAATATTCAACGACTCGTCCTTCGTCTTTGAATTCATCATACCTTTGTGAAATATTGTGCAACCTTATATTTATGCTTTTATATTTTTTTTTTTTTTTTTTTTTTTTTGTCCAAGATCCACCTCCTGAATTTGAAGATGTCAGCTTGTTCTACAGTCTCGTTTAGAATTCGTACGTTTACCTTCTTTATTCTTCTTCTTATGATCATGGTTTTAGTCTTGTTTGCATTTATCTTCTTTATGCGTAGTTATGGCCGAACTTTTAATGTCTTCAGACCATCTCGACTACAATATTTATTTTAAATTTCTGAATGTACAACGTTTTTTTTATAACAGCCTATACTAATGTGTTAGAACTCTACAGGTGTTCAAGCAGCCACTTGAAGAAATATGAATAACATACTGCACAACAATGCAGAAAAAAGAAAAGTGATACCGGTATAATGTGTAAACCTAAAGACAAGATTAATAAACTAATTACAATTTACATTTCATATGCTATCTTGCTTTTTTTTTAATAAACAGATAAAGTAAATGTAAAATTGGTCCACCGCTGTGGAGTAATAGCAAGTCTGGCCATGAAACGTGCGTGTCCAGGTTCAAATCCTGGTTGGGACAAGTTACATCGTTGGGGTTTTCCGGGGTTTTTCCTCAACCAATTGAAGCAGAATTGCTGGGAATTTTTCGGTGTTGGACCTCGGACTCATCTCGCCATAAATAATTCACATATCATCCATTCAACAGCCCGGGTTAAGTTCACGGTGTGGCGTGCTGTACTTGTATAAGAGCGCAGCCGTTCGGCTACCCAATCATTCACAGAACAGGAGTGGTAAGCACAATAAGCCTCAGCCTGCAGTGCAAGCCTTCGGGTCCCTCCTCGTACAAGAGGAAAAAAAAAAGTAAAATTGTCTGTATATTTTGTTACAGTTTTACTTTATTTTACAATACCTTTATTAAATGATCATATTCCGATATACTGTACCAAGGTCAAGCTATAACGGGAAAGGAGACAAATGGTGTCCCCCATAATCTCGTTATATCGGGATTCTATAGTTGCGCTTTGCCACCCCAAGGAAACGGTTCTCTCTCCGCCTATGCATACTTCTTACAGCTGTCATTTAGCTCCGGTGGCATGTCCCTTAGTATCGTTTCCTCGTCTGCTAACAACGCCACATCATTAACAGATCTTATACACTTTATTATTGAAAATGAAATAGATAATTATACACTACACATTTCGGAACACAAATGTTACCACGGAAAAGAATTGCTAAAAATGTATTTACTATGAAATGAACTAAACTTTATCAAAATGTTGAATTTTCCGTGAATGAGAGTGAGAATGAAAATCGTTGGTGTAATCGCTTTGGGCGAATATTCCTGGATTAATAGTCTTAGAAAGAAAAGTCCTCCAGCTGAGACTGCAAGACAGGATAAGAAACACAGATATCCGAATAAGAAGCGGTATGCAGGATGCAGTGAGGCCGGCGCAACGTCTCAAATGGAAATGGGGCGGACACGTGAGTAGGATGGACTGCAGCAGGTGGACGTATGCCTCGACCATGTGGGACCCACGCATTGGGAAAAGAAGCAGAAGACGCCCAAGGAGAAGGTGGTTCGGAGAGATACTGGAGCGCAGTGGACGAGAACAGCGAGGGACAGAGAGCATGGAAAAGAGTTACGAACACTATGTAAACTGTGTATAGTTGTGTATTGTTTATATAGTTATTTTTGTATGTGTTTGGATAGTTTGAGTTCGTATATAGTTGGTATAGTTCATGTATTTAGTTAGTATAATTTTTGTGTTCAATTGTATGATGTTTGTGTGTTCAGTTTAGATAGTTTGTGTGTTTAGACTGTATAATTTATGTGTGCAATTTGTATAGGTTTTTGTGTGTTTAGTTTGTAGTGAGTTAAGACTGTATATGTGTTCACTTTGTATAAATTTGTGTGTGTTTAGTGTGGATAGTTGTGTGTTCAGATTATAATTTGTTTTGCAATTCATTTTTATAGTTTTCAGAGAAGTCTGTATTGTATATGAAACGTATTTATTTCAGTCATTGACTTCACAGCATATGTTCAAGGCATTAAACCTTTGCATTACATGTTTAAAGGACGTATGAACGTTGGACTACGCCAACATCATCAGGTACGACGTACATTCATTATTCCATGTGTGAAGACTTGCAAACATATATATTTTGCAACTTACACGTGTATTTTAAATAATTGACAATAAGGGCAGTCATACAAGAATGTCAGTGTGTATTATAACCATGTTGGTTTTTAGTATGTTTTATTTTGCATGCCAATAAATATGTATTGTATGTGTAGAGATTATGTAGAGATTATTGATATTGCTGAAATGTACGTCGTATCTGATGATGTTGGCATAGTCCAACGAAAACGTTCATACGTCCTTTAAACATGTAATGCAAAGGTTTAATACCTTAAACATATGCTGTGAAGTCAATGACTGAAATAAATACTTTTAATATATAATTTATGTGTTTAGTTTGCATAATTTATGTGTTTAGTCTGTATAGGTTTTTCGTCTTTAGTTGGTATAATTTGTCTATGCGTTTAGTTTGTAAGTCCTTGGATTGGCTCCCCAAGTGTAGTAGACCTTCAGCTCACCCTACACTCCTGTAGGAGGCCGTTGCCCTTATGGGATTTCAGGCTTTTCGTATTTCGTATTTAGTAATATTCTTAGGCGATTTTTTTAGGTGAATTTTCTTTTTGGCCAACTTCCATTGTGTGTATTAGCCTTCATTACCAAGACTTATCTGAATGTGACCATTTAATTGAAGCAATCTTGTACAGAGAATTGTGGTCAGTTTTACGTGAGATTAAACAGGGTTTAAACTTTACATTAACTTTTAATTTATTCATCATATTAAAGGTCACATATACATTGTGTACGTTTGATTCGTAATTGACTTTGCAAAGTGCCGTGTTTAACATTACTCAGTAATTGAATGCGGGCGTGGAGATCCGTCATCTTCCATCTCTCTCCCCGATATGATGATACACAATTGGATTAGGGTCAAATTTCTGTCCATCCCCTCTGCATTGTTACACTGAATCGACAGCAATTCAGTTACCGAAGCTTGGGTGACGTTATCTCTGGCAAGTTACGATCACTGCGGCAGACTAGCCAATATCACGCAATTAAACCCGATGCACTCCGCGGTTCACTCTCGTAACCCTCATTAAATCTTTATATACAGCAAGCATTACAGCACATCCGGTCTGAGTCACAGCAACTTCCCATTCACACCAATTGACCCCTTAGCTTTCGAGTAGGGATGATTGTCAAGTATAAAAAAAAACTATGCTCCACACGTGGAATACGACAAACATTTTCGGAAATGAGTTTACAGTTGCATTGGTTTGAATGTTTTATTTTTGTTTCGGTTTACAAATGGAAAGTATTGATCTATGATAAGATATATACAGTAACTAATAAAGGCATGCAATATATTTTCTCTTCATTTGAAGCAATATTTCGAAATTAGTCCCAGCAAAAAAAAGTTTCTCTATGGCTCATTCAAAGTGTACTACAGTGAAACCTCTCATTTACAGACATCGAAGGGACGTAACAATCTGTCCTCATCTGGGAGGTGTCCTTTATTGGGAGGGAGGCTCCCCAATCTAAGATTAAATTTATAATATGCATTATGTATCCCTTCACGCTTTAAATGAAATGTATTACAGTAGTTTAATTCTAAATACAGTCTACTGTACTACAGTAAATTCTTTACAACTTTGAACTACAGTAGTTAAGACAGAAATAGGAAAATACAGAACTGTGCCATGCAATTTCATTCTGTCTACAGTTATGCAGTACTGTAATTTACAGTTTTCAACTTAACCTTTACGTTCAAGTGCCATGTCTCTCGAAACAGAACAACTGATTGAGTGAAGAGAATAATCCTACTAACCCTATCATGTGTCTAATACAATTTCACGATCGCGGAAACTTGGACCCGTCAGACAGGTTAAATTTAATGACTTTGTTTATCCACCCGCTTCCAGCTAACATGGGGTAGCCGGCTGGGCTAGTGGTAGCCTACGAGCCCTTACTTCTTTCATGTTAAGGGATTTCTGCACTACATTTTCCATTTTTGTACCACATTAGGTCTTGAAATCCAAGTTCTGTCCGCAGTCAGGAAGTAGAGCAAGCTTTAGGACTGTCAAACAGCTGTCCATGTCCGTGTCTGAGAGTGTCCGTAAACGAGAGTTCAATTTATCATTATTCCTTTATTATTTCAGTTGAGACATAAAAATCTGTCCGTATATGAGGAGTGTCCGTATCTTGGGGGTGTCCGTAAGGAGAGGTTTTATTGTATACTTGAGGAGCTTCGTATCAAAGTTGGACAACTCCATTTTTGCTTTTTTTACAGGAGAGACGAAAAACTAGATCCTTGGAAATCAATGTCACCGTTATAGTACATTTTTTTAAGGGTATATGTACGTGAGCGACCACAAATATTATCAGAAAATGCAGGCTCTAAATTTCTAAAATTTTGTAAGAAAATGAACTTACAACTCGACAAAAATTACAAAGTACCACAACAAGATTTATTAGAACTTAAATATCTTATAAAAGTATAAAAAAAGATTACTAATAATATTTTTCAATCCTGTTTTATCAAAGCAAGAAAAAAATCTGCAGTTACATAATTTGGCAACCGTAACATTGTTATGGTCTCTCTGAACATATTTAATATTTTTTCCTGAATGTAATAAACACTTATTTCTAAAAACTACACTACACTCAGACATGTAGAGTTGTTTATTTTAATACAATTAATTTTTTATTTCTCCTATTTATTTATTTATTTATTTATTTATTTATTTATTTATTTATTTATTTAAATCCACCACCAAGAGAAGCAGGCTTCCAATTATAGGTGGCTTACATAGATACATACACAAAATACATAATAAGAAAAAAAAAAGAAAATAAACAACACAAACGAAAGAAAGAAAATACATAACGGTAATATATGCTAGAATATAATATTTCAATTAATATATTGCCAAATGTCAATATAATGACGCAAAATTATTTAAAAACTAGAGTAAAAACATTACAATACACTTCTTCATAATTTAAATATATCTAAGGAAATACAATTCTTTGTAATATTGTATGAAATTTTTCAACTGTTAAATTGAAATCTAATTGAGAATCACAGTTTAAAGACAGAGAGCTGTAAGTATTACACATAACAAACAATGGAAAGTTCTTGAAGAAAACACTTCTAGGAATGGGAATAACAAAAAGGTTGCCTATGACGTAATTGTTTTTTTTTTTACATTGAACTGAAGGAATTTAAGAAAATCACAGTTATTCAATATACCGTTAACAGTCTTATAGAGTAAAATTTGACTATTTATTGATCGTCGAGATTTTAAAGTTTCATAATTAAATTCAAAAAGTAACTGATTATATGAAATTTGCTTGTCATAAGACGACACGTGATGTTTTTTAAAATATAAATAACGTAAAAATCTATATAAAATATATTAAAATTTACATAATGTTTTGTGACCTAATGGGTATTATTGTAGTCTATCTTTTGCATAAATGCATGTTAAATCAGTGTAAAAAATTTCAGAACTCTATTTCTAATGGCTGTGGAGTTCTGAAATAATATCTGTGAAAATTTTCAAATTTTGTAAAATTTAATTTGAAGTAAAAAGTGAATTCTAAAAAAATATTATTAGTAACCTTTTTTTACACCTTTATCAGATATTTACGTTCTAATAAGTCTTGTTGTGATACCTTGTAATTTTTGTCCAATTGTGAATTCATTTCGATATAAAATTTTAGAAATTTAAAGCCTGCATTTTCTGATAATATTTGTGCTCGTTCACGTATATATACCCTTAAACATTCTAATGGGTCATAGAAATATTTCTTGAATCTCAAAATGTGATTAAAATTAATATTCAGGTCGAAATTTAAGTTTGAAAAGTGGAGTTGTCCATCCCTGAAATTAAGTCACGGAGTTGTCTGTTTCTGAAACCAAATGAAGCCATACTTAAAGTGGAGTCGTCTGTTTTTGAAACCAAACGAAACCATATTTAAAGTGAAATTGTCTGCTTTTGAATATAAGTCTCTTATAACTCGGTTTCAAAGTACACTTACGTAAAACAGTACTTATTAATCCACAAACCGATTATATAAACAACCAGCCATGTTGGATTCGCGATGCGTGATGGGAAAACGTGGTACGAATGTGGGCTTCTCATTGGCTACTGAAGGAATTGTCCCAATTTGAAACCATGTCTACATTTTTATTCTAAAGCGCACAATTAAGTGCTATTTTTCGCTCTGTTCTGATCGTTTTTTAATCTAAACAGTTCCAGAAACGCATTCAGCACACAAAATTCTATGAGAAACAATCAATATCTCGAAATCGCAAAAAATGGAGTTGTCTAACTTTGATAGTATGCTCCTAACTTGTTCATTATCACATTAATATTGGATAACTCATGGTTAAAAATCAAATGAGTGGTCGCACATATCTATAGCTGCTCTCGACGTGGTCACTAAAGCTATATTGGTCCGTGGTATAACCACTAATAATATCAGCTGTGGCTCACAGCCTTGTTACAGCAAGCAAATGAAACAGTCGTTTTATTATTATTTGCTGACGATATAACGATTTTACAGAAAAGTGAAGATAACTTACAAAATATTCTGTTCATTTATTTTATTTTATAGGGCTATTTTACGACGCTGTATCAACACCTCAGGTTATTTAGCGTCTGAATGATGATAAGATGATAATGCCGATGAAATGAGTCCGGGGTCCAGCACCGATAGTTACCCACGGAAAAAAACCTCAACCAGGTGACTTGCCCCGACCGGGATTTGAACCCGGACTTCCTGGTTTCGCAGCCATATGCGCCGACTGTTACTCCACAGATGTGGACTATTCTGTTCATGTTAGATCAAATGTGTAAGTGATATAATTGAGGCGGTGGCTGGAAAAGGGCACATAAGAAGAAACCATGTTTTGAGAAAGACAGGTTTGAAGTTTTATTTTCTCTGCAGAGAAATAAAAATAAATGTTAACATGATGTCACGTCACATAATTTATTTCAACCTTTTTCAATTATTATATATTTGTTTTTATTGGGTGAATATAGATTAAAGTGACTATTACACTCTTACTACGTCATACTACTTTTGACCAATAAAACGGTACGAAAGGACGTATTTCAACCAATCATGGCTGCTTATCGCACAATTTTATCGCGTCCCTAGCATTTGTTTAATTTTATCGCGTCCCTAGCATTTGTTTAATTTTATCGCGTCCCTAGCATTTGTTTCTTTGTTTGCCAACATTTGAAACTGCGCTGGTCTGGACGTCAAAAATATATATACAATTACAAACCACTCCAGTCGATGTACAGCAGTTTCAAATATGACTCGCATTGGCATTCAAGAACAAGAATTAATAAAAAATCATACCTATGCATCTTCTGAAATCCGATTTACAAATAAATGAAGAGCACCATTCGGAAATCCTGAATAAGTTGAATACACCATGTAGGCCTAAATCAACGAGTTCCACTTCTATTACGCACACGTCCAATATAACATCAATTGAACCACCAACCACATTCAAATTTTAAAATTGTACATTCAATAATTATTCCTTTTAAAATTATTCATTCGGAAATCCTGAATAAGTTGAATACACCATGTAGGCCTAAATCAACGAGTTCCACTTCTATTACGCACACGTCCAATATAACATCAATTGAACCACCAACCACATTCAAATTTGAAAATTGTACATTCAATCATTATTCCTTTTAAAATTATTCATGTTTATTTTTATGTCATCGTCGTTAATTAAAACTTTTCTAACACTTGTGTATATTAGTTAGGTTATGTTATAGCTTCTGCTCTGAGAGGATAAAAAGAACTTCTACTATTGATATTATGGATAGCCACGTATCAGAGATTGTTTAATATTAAGATTTATTGAACAGTAATCATTACAGTGTCTGTATAAAGACACTACTGCCATCTAGCATGCATCTAGCGTAATATTTGTAATGTTGAGGTGGTTGAAGACAGTTGTATTTTCGTAAGTCAATTAATATTTTATTGTATTGGAGTACTTCCTTACTTCTAATCTTTATATACTTTCTTCTAATCGTGTAATAGTCAATTAAATCCCACTCGAGTTTTGATTTGCTCTAGATAAATCAAAACGTCTAGTGAGATTACTGTTGATAAAACAATTTTACAAAATATTAGCGATAGGTATGTGCCCCTTTTCTGCCCAACTTCGAAAAGCACGAATTAAGCAACCAACATTTGAGTAATACTTATTTAATACATACAAAATGCACAAAACACAAGAGTTTGAATAATTAACAAGAGCACAGAATTACTTTACATACAGGATGATTCACGAGGATTTATCGTCACTTACGGAGCTTATTTCCGAAGACATTCTGAGCAAGAAGTGTCCTAATCTCAATATTTTTCAAAGTTACACTAATTTGAAATTGATAGTAAAATATATATTTTTTCTTTGGTATTAAAGATTAAAAAATATTACAAATAGAGAATGAACTATTCAGAAGTATCATTTGTTTAATTGACTAGTGTTCTCAAGCGAAACATATGTTGTTAATTTCTTTTTATACATTTTGTTTTTCAATATTTAACTAAAAATTACATCATTCTTACGCACTTATCACAGAAATTGTTACAAATAATACGACTTTAGGAACTTGAATCTTTACAGTTTAATTATGCATCCTAATGTACAGTCTTAAAGAATTTACAAGAGTAGCGTGATTTCTAACAACTGTTGTGATAAATGCGTAAGAAAATGTAGCCTAATTTTGTAGTTAAAAATCGTAAAAAAAATTCTATACGAAGCAACTACACAATTCACAAAACACTTTTAGTTTTAGAATACTAGTTAATTAAAGAAATGATACTCCTGAATAGTTCATTCTTTATCTCTAACATTGTTTTATCCTTAAAACTCAAGAACAAGTGTATTTTACAAACAACTTCAAATTATTGTAGCTCTGAAAATATTGAGATCAGGACAAATGTTTATATGACTTTTTTGCTCAGAATATCTCCGGAAATATGCTTCGTAAGTGACGGTAAATTCTCAGAATCACTCTGTATTATCAACACCAATATCAGACAGTACTTTCTGCTCTTCTGTACCCGAAATATCTACAGTCCTTTGTCCATTAATAAACAGATACAAATCTTGAATGTCGTTCACCTTTTGATACTTAATCACAACGTGTTGACGATCAAAAGGTTGAAATGATTTTGGTATAGACATGTTAAATAAGCGTCAGAATTTCTTGCTATCTTTCTTTTTTCCTTAACTCTAGATTCTCTCTTTACAGCCTTTCTTTCACTAGTCTGCACAGAATGATTGCGTGATTCATTTGAATCTTCCCCGTGAGAATCTATTTTAATTCCCTGTAAAATAAATTTTAAGATCAGAATTAATGTATTCTTATATTAGTTTTCATTAAACACTAATCAGTATTCTTTATTGTTCAGAAAGTACAAATTATGCATTACTTACGTAGTTAAATTTCAATTACATATTTAGTACTCACCAGTATTCGGCTGCAGCACATAGATAATAACAACATACAGGAGGCAGTTGTGCACTATTTCCTTTAAACTACACTCCTTACCCCTTGTGTTAATATTTTGCAACAAACATTGCAGAGTTTATACAACACAACATGGTCATTCATTAAGACTGATGGGCCACCGCCTCAATTTTAATATATCGATAATGTTTACGGAATTTGAAGGAAAATGTCCAGTACGACAAAAATATATTTTCAAAAATTATATTTTTGAAAAAGTTTCCCACCCTGTGGGCTCATATGGCCTGTAATGGGCTTCATTATACCTTTACCACAGTCTAGTACATACAATCACGAAGCTCAATACGTAGTAAATATGCATCTATAGATATTTGCTAACCACTAGGATCGCTACTATCGCCTCATTACAGACAATGCGAAATAGTACCTGCACAGTCTATTGTTCCTAGTACCCTCATAAACTCAACCTTCGTGACTGTATATTCTAGTTAGACTGTGCCTTTACCTTCACGGTTCCAGTACTCTTACTGTCATATCACAGTCTACTATATATAGTCACGAAGCTTGAGTTTTGAGGGTGCTAGTAACAATAGACTGTGACGGTACTATTTTGCATTGCCTGTAATGAGGCAATATTAGCGATCCTAGTGGTGTGCAACTATCTAATGTTTGCATATTTACTACGTATTGAGCTTCGCGATTGTATATAGTAGACTGTGGTAATATGTTATTAAAATAGCTATATAAATAAAATAATCAGGTAAATTTCAAATGATGTGTGGCACTATTCAAAGAACATTATGTAACTAAACAAGAAAAGATACCAGATTAAAATTTTAGGAGACAATGGCCACACCACTAGACGTATTAATATATTATGGTAATGAATCATGGATGTTATTAAATAGAGATTACGGCAGAATCCAAGCGGCGGAAATCCTCTCCCCAGAAGTCAAATAAAGATAAGTAA
Source organism: Periplaneta americana (assembly GCF_040183065.1). NCBI lineage: Eukaryota > Metazoa > Arthropoda > Insecta > Blattodea > Blattidae > Periplaneta > Periplaneta americana. Next base: position 161,454,958 of record NC_091117.1, read on the forward strand.
ACTCTATTTATATGAATATAAATGGCTCTGGTTTGTCTACAAAATACCTCAGTCCCGTGCTATCTCCCCTAGGTACGCCATTTCCCGTGGTTAACAAAAAAACAAAATGTAAAAATTTTCATGAATTTCTGTCATAATTTCAACATAGTGCACAACAGAGTTTGAAGCATTCGTTATTGCAGAAGTGTTGGATTATATGAAATAAAATACATGTCAATATGACAGCCGATATGAACAGATATACTGTAATGTAATGTAGCTTACACTTCCCATGTATCGCAAAAAACATGTTAAACGTCAAATATCTGCAAGTGAGGTGCATGTTTTATTTGTATCCATTTCACACCTGTGTAAGCAACCTGTTTGTTCTGACACGAGATGGGGCAGTACGCTTCTACAAATAAACGTCAGAAAAAGTATGATTAACTATGTAAAATTGTACGTCATTAAAAATTCATATATAAGGAGCACCAAACAATTAGTACACGAAAAAAATAAATACTACTCAAACTATTTCTATAGATGTTCAAAATTAGTTTCTAAAGCATGCTCAGTAACTGTTTCACGTTGCTTACCTACTGCTACAGTACAGTATGGAGGAATCTAAAAGACGGAACATCACATTTAACATTTAACGATTTACAGCTCGAACTTATTGATCTTCAATGTGACCTAAGGGCTAAAGATCGTTTGAATAATGTTACTAGCCTGGTTGAGTTTTACAAGACTAAACATTAGCAATAATACCCACGACTATGCAGGCTGGCTATGAAAATGATTGCTACGTTTGGCTCAACATTTATATTTGTGAGCAACTGTTTTCTATAATCAACTTTAATCAAGGCAGACATCGAACATCTGTATCTGATGTTTCATTACGATCAGTAGGATACTGTTCCTTTCAGCTGCCAAAAGCATAAAACCTTGTCTTGATGTACTGATAAATAACAATATAACAAAATGATACTGTACATTTAAGTAGCTATACAATTTCTATTATTTCTGTAAAATGTTTTGCAAACACTGAACGGGAATTCATTTCATAAACACTCGTAATAGTACTTTAGTACGTATTTATAAGATCTAAGGTAAGGAAAATTTGTCTATGTCTCCCCTTTTCATTATGAATTCGTAATATGAAGAGTAAGGTAACACAAGCGGTTGTGGAGTATTTTCAACTCAACATTTATTTTGTTAGTACGTCCAACGGAGTCTCGTCGGCTAACCTTGAGCTGAAGACCTCTATTTCTGAATATAAAAGAACTCAAACCTGGCACAGTGAATGGTATAACATGTAACAGATCACGCAACTTAATTCATGACACCCATGTGTCCTTGGCAATGAAGTTCGCAAGGTAAGAACTATTGTAATAATTTTTATAGAACTGTCCGATACATTTTATTAAGTCAAACCCGGATTTTAAATTATTGAAAAACAAAATATTTAAAAAGCAAATACTCGAACTGATTAAAACTTATAATTATTAACCTATATTATAATATCTTTAAACATATACAAGTAAGATACATTTAGTATTTTTGTTTAAGTAGCCTATTATTAATTATTTTTCTGTTTATTGTGATTGACTATAATCCACGTATTCATATTGTATGTTGCTCACTTTTTTATATTATATTTGGTATATTATTTCATATTTTCATTGATATCTTCGTGTTGTCTGTGATACATTTCACATGTGTTGTATTTGTTCCCTTTTTATATTGGTTTTTACTTGGTTTTTTGATGAAGCTGTGTCAACTACTGAGTTATTTGGTATTGATGGAATTAGTGATGGCGAGATGAGGCCGAGGATTCACCGCGGTTTGTCCGACTGTCTTTTTTGCGGTTTTTTTTATTGCAACACAATATTATATACAACTATAGCAATAACAAAACATTTCAAACAGACAATACTTAATAAAATAATGGTCCCATATCAATGTTGAATAATCTGAGTGAGATTTTCCTAGTACAACAAAAGCAAATATTTCTGTACACATGATAGAATTATTATACTCCTACATACAAAAAGAACATTGTGACATTTTAAGAGTATATGCATTACTTTAACGTTCAGTTCAAAAGTATTTCAATTCCTCTGCTTAATGTTATTAGTTATCACATAATTAAGTAAAAAAAATAAGTCTCAAAAAGTTAAAGAATATTAAGTACTTGTTAAAAATAAGAAATAATTATAATAAACTTAACAATAATAACAATAATATACCCCCAAAATATATTCAGTGATCATATTATCAGTCAAACAACAACAATTATTGCACTGATAAAGAAAATGAAACCTTTCCTACATACTACAATTTTATGAATTGATATTTTTATTACATTATTTCCATATAAATGTGTGGACATTGCTTTAACATTTTAATCCAATATTGTTTCCATACAAAGTGCTAATCGCTTCACAATAGCTGCCTGTGTTGTCTTGGGTTTATAATAAAAACTTGGCTTGAGTATAAAGTTTAAATCTATGTATGTCACAGGGATATGCGCGATGTCACTAATATTCTGAATTGTAGTTTCCCAATATTGTTTAGTCCTCGGGCACTCAAGAAAGCGATGTTGAAGATTGTCCTCTTCTTGACAATAGGGGCAGAGTGATGTCCGGGCTAATTTGATATGGTATAATTTACTGTTAGTTGGAAAAATATCACTGACCACTCGAAACCATAGGTCTTGCTGTTTAAAGGTCAAAACACTGTTTCGTATATTCTTCCAGATCCGTTTCCAATTATACACAGGAAAACGGCACACAATTTTAGGAGCTGGCAAACTTCTATTCATATACTTATAAATATGTTTGGCCGTGACAGAATTTAGGATATTTTGTGGTATGTAACCGATTTCCTGTTTGAAAGTGCGTATTTGTGGTGCATGACTTGGCAGACCTCGTAAATCCGGTGGATTCTCTAACTTGGTTATGGAGACCCATTTAGAGAAGAATGTGAAGGAGAAGTCATCTCCCTGTCCTTGGACGTGAAGAAGATTCCGGTAGACGAACAGACTGAGTGCTTTAGTGTAAGGGTCAAAAACTCCTAAGCCTCCTTGAGATTTTGCCAGGGTTAACTGATCTCTTGGTACTCGCAAGATCTGTCGGTTCCACAAAAACCACCCTGTAGCAGAACGCAATTTCTTACCAATTAGACTTGGAATGGGTAAAATTTGCGCCATATACCAAGCTTTCGACAAAGCATATGTATTGATATATTGCGCTCTCTTCACCAAGTCAGCGAATCGAAATTTTTGTGCAGACAAGACGTGACGAACAGCATTAGTGACCGAATTCCAGTTATATCGTATTGTTTGACTCAGATCGTTGAAGAAAGTGACGCCTAGGATTTTAATGGACGAGTGAATGCTGAGCCAACTAGGAAGTGGAATCTTGTCTTCTTTTCCGATGTACATAGCCTTCGTTTTCTTTTCATTTAATTGAGCTCCCGTTTCTCGACTATACTGTTGTATACATTGATACATTCTTGGCAATATGGTAGCATCAACTGCAACTATAGTGACATCATCGGCATAAGCTCGAATAATAGTGTCTGTATTCATAGGGTAAATACAAGAAATATTCTGTAACAGAGGATCCAAAGTGAGAGCAAAGAGATGCATAGACAGAGGGCAACCTTGCCGCACTGATCTTTCCACAGGGAAGGCTTGTGTAAGATGTCCGGCGGTTGGAGAGGACACCAGAGAGAGCTCAACCAGGCAGTCGGCCCAGAAAGGAGTTAGGCCCACGCGACGGATAGGCGCGCTACCAACTGAACTACGACGACGGATTTTTATATTCTATTTTTATTTTTATATTGTATTATACTTTGATTATTATTCGTGTATTGTTTCTAATTCATTTTGTATGAACTGTAATATGTCTTGGTCTTTTTATTTATATTATATAGACCAAGTATTATAACTGAACTGCACCCGAGCACGAGCTTTGCTCCTTCGGGTGTACTAATTTTATACATCACAATAATCGAAAAAGAAATAAATTTAAATTTCTTTCTCCTTTTAAATAATCGAAAAGAAATAAATAATAAATTTCTTTCTCCTTTTTTGTATATATTTTGTACGAGATCACCCCTTCTTTCAGACCACCCCTATACAGAGCGCAGCTAATATCTGCATTCCGCTCATGAGCTGTGAGCCGGCTCGGAGAGCACAAAACCTTGTGCAGGCCTGGTTTAGAATTATTACATGGAAACATATTTATTCGAACGAGTTATAAAACTGACGTTATAAATATACCGCATTGTAATTCATAGCAAAATCCAATCATCTAGGAAACACGTCACATCCTGATGGTGTAATACGTGTTACAAGAGTGAAATTCTAGACAAGTGAGCAACTTCAATTATTCATGTGCGTCCCAGCATCTCTGAAACATGAATTCAAAAGCAGATATGGCGCCATTAGCAGGCACATCGCTGCGGCTTGTTCAACTATACACACACGCACTCCAATTAAGGCGCAGTTCTAAGGGAAAAGCGAGTATGAACATACAGGTCCAGCGACTGCACTGTTTTAACGCCGCGCACAAAGGAAAAGGAACGGCAAATAAAGGCGGGGCAACATAATTGCTCAGCACACAAACGAATTTCGATACGTGGCTGCTCAGATTTTAGAGTGATTAAAGGAGAGGCTGGCAGTGCTGCGAACATGATTGGAACCACTCTAGTGTGATGTATTTCCAGCATTCTGCATTTCGGAGCTGCACTTTGGAAAAATGGTTTATTACTATTTTTTTCCCCACAACTGTGTTCAAAGTACAGACTGCAATCGAACTAGAAGAGAAAGACGACACATTCGTCGAGAGTAGGATTTTGAGAAGATATTTGAATTATTCAGGACTCAAGACATATAGTATGGGAAATAAATTACAAAATAAGACAATTTTAACACTTCACTCAGAATGCCAACTTACTTTCTAAAAATTATTGTAAGACGTCTCAGATATATTGGTCATGTTGTGACAATTTTTACCATAACAGATAAATTCTGTAAGACCAAAAAATAATCTTTACGTAGATTCTTAGCCCAACAGTGCATATAAGAGACTTATATACTGTGGAATCCCGGCCACCAAGTCACTCAATCGAGTGCGCTCCTTGTACAGGGACATCATCTTATTTTTACTAACATTTTTAATATTGACCTGTCTATATCTTTGGATTAAAGGTCTAGAACCGGAAACACCGCCTGCTCCCCCTTCCAAGACTGGAGTTCGATGATACTGGCGTAAAATACAAATCACTTTACTAGGTATAGGAGGGAAGAAAAGTTGTTCATCCATTTATGTAAACTAGGAAATATCGCAATTTTGAGTTTGATAATTTTCATTAGGTTTTTGTTTAATCAAAATACAGTAGGCCTACTGTATTAACACTTAGTGTTTTTTACTCACGAATTGAGCTATCCATTCGGACGTATTAATTATGCAGTGTATATTGTACTGTTACAGCACATTAGCGTACAATACAGAGAATGAAGTTAAATTGAAAAATAATCATAATACGGATATTTAAACACATTATTGAAAATGGTGGCCGTTCATTTCGATACAAGCTTAATTTATTTTGTGGATATTATCGCACTATAGACTATTGTACCTAATTCCAATTACCAGTTTCGTCCTTCGTACAAGTAACTCATGTTGAAATAATTCTATACCTACTCTATAAAAGAGTACCTTACGTACTGTAAATTCAATCTTCACTTCTTACTCAGACATGCTATCTACTGTCCGTTCAAGTGGTTTTGTCGCAGGGTCGTAGAAAAGGGGGGAAATCATGTGATAGTTAATTACTTAACGAGGCCCTTTTATTTAAGTTATTTTAAACAGTTGTATATACGTAGACGTCCAATTCCTAACAGAAATTAATATTTTCAGAAAAGAGTTAAGACAGCCCAGATACTAGACTTTACAGAGGGACGAACAGAAGCAGGTGGGGGAAACCGGGATGCGACGTAGGCAAACGGATGACAGTACCTGTGCGAAAATAAGATTCAATATTGAAAGCTCTTTTGTCACTGGAAAACGCGAACATATTTCTGGAACGTACTATACTCATTAACTCAGTATTGCATACGCGGCTTCGGTTCCGTGTGGAGATCGGTTGGAAGTTTACTAGTAGAGGGGGTGGGAATGAAGTACATTCAAAAACTCAGGTACAATAAAAATTGAAGTAAAAATAAAATGATGTCCCTGTATAATGGCAGTTGACTCAATATGTGTTAACATACCTGTCGAACTTGGATTAAAGTTGCAAAGGGAAAAACACTAGAGGAGTGGGATTCGGTCCGGTGCTGTGGACTTAACTTCGGCGTAACTCAATGGTTAGAGCGCTTGGTACGTAGAACCAAGGACCCGGGTTCGATCCCCGGCGCAGGTGCGAATTTTTCTCCTCTAATTACAATTGTTACCATAACAGATAAATTCTGTAGGACCAAAAATTAATTTTTACGTAAATACAAAATCAGACTGAGACACAAATCTCTGAAAAGCGGTGATACGAAACTAAAATCCTGTCTATCAAATTCGGTACAATTACTGGCAAAAGGAGCCAAGGACAGCTGTACGAGGATGGAATTTTTATGTAATAAAGAACAGGCAGACCCGACTAATGCAATGAATAGAAACTGTGCGAGACTGGGAAGACAGGGCGACAACAGACAAATTTAAGAGAAGAGAAAGTTGTTTGAAGGGAACGGGAATAACTAAATGAAAAAAAGGAAAGCCTTCGATGGGAAACTGAACAAAAAACAAGGAAATCGAAATGAAATACTAAATGGTTAGGAGAAGGAAGTAAGGCATGAAAAGACATCGCAATGTATAAAAGATGTGAAGCTCTAGAGGTAGAAGGAAACACATTTTACATGAAAGTAGGTGGCATAAACAGAGGGAAGCTATAAGAAAGGAGTCAAAAATGAAAATTGTATAAGAGGAAAATGTTAATTATAAGAAATACTTTACATAGTGCAGGGAGTATAAAGGAAATATTGAGACAGTTAATCTTAATAGTAACACATTCATTTTTTTTATTTATTTTTTTTTTGTTTCAGTAGGTTATTTTACGACGCTTTATCAACATCTGAGGTTATTTAGAGTCTGAATGAGATGAAGATGATAATGCCGGTGAAATGAGTCCGGGGTCCAGCACCTAAAGTTACTCAGCATTTGCTCATATTTGGGTTGAAGGAAAACCCAGGAAGAAACCTCAACCAGGTAACTTGCCCCAACCGGGAATCGAACCCGAGCCACCTGGTTTCGCAGCCAGACGCGCTAACCGTTACTCCACAGATGTGGACTAACACATTCATATTAGAATATTTAATTATTGGACAATTACCATTATTTTTCTCTTTTGAATTACTATTATTATTATTATTATTATTATTATTATTATTATTATTATTATTATTATTGAGGCCTCTACTATTTCTTTTATTCGGGACCTTGGAGTTCTACTTAATTCCAAATTACATTTTCATAATCATATTCAACATATAATACTGGGTGAACAGTATAGAGCGGAACAGGTTTCACGGCCTCGAGTCCCTTTTCTCCGCGCGCATAGCCGGTCGTCCCTGAAACCTGTTCTGCTCTATACTGTTCACCCATTATAATCATTCCATACGAATGCTTGGACTTATAAGGTCTTTTTCTACTCCTGCCACTCTACTAGTTTTATGCAATACTTTAATCAGATCCAAACTTGAATATGAATCTGTTGTTTGGAATTCTATTACTTCTACTGATTCGGCTAAATTGGAAAATATTCAGAGAAAATTTATTCCCTGATGTGTGTTTAGAATTCTACCACCTGCCTCAGTTTCTAATTATGAGCTACCCTTAATTATTTTAACTGTTATAGTCTTTATGCCAGATGTCTTCATCTCGAATACTTATTCTTTTCTAAGGCTATAAAGAGTGACATTTTTTGTGAATCCATCATAAGTAGGGCTAGGATTTTGATGAAATTGCATCTTTTTTCTAGTAAGCCAGAAACATAGCTGCTTTAGTATTTATGTGTTATGTCATAAAATGAGTGTTTTAAGACATATTTGTTAGAGCATTTTTTTTTGCATTTTTTGCCTGTTTCAACTCATAAGAGCATATTTTGTTTTATTCGGTCATTTTTAGGCATTTTCATTTAATTTTGGCCATAAATCCCCATTATTAACATAAAATAATGTCTATTTCCTTTGATATTTTCTTTACATATTTTGTCTATTAATTTAATTTTATTTTATTTTATTGGGTTATTTTACGACGCTCTATCAATATCTAGGTTAATTAGGATCTGAATGATATGAAGATGACAATGCCTGTGAAATGAGTCCGGGGTCCAGCACCGAAAGTCACCCAGCATTTGTTCGTATTGGGTTGAGGGAAAACCCCGGAAAAAAACCTCAACCAGGTAACTTGTCCCGACCGAGATTCGAACCTGGGCCACCTGGTTTCGCAGCCAGACGCGCTGATCGTTACTCCACAGGTGTGGACTTGTCTATTAATATTCATTATTTTGTATATTTTAATCGTTTTTTCTACACAAATATTACCATTTTAACATAGTACACATCACGTAATGAATCAGTCCAACCACCCCTTCAGTATAGACTCCTCTATACTTGCTAATTCCAGATAAGAGTGGCCTTGTGGTAGACTACATGGAAACTAAAAGTAAAGTAAATCCATGGCGCTACAGCCCATGAAGGGCCAAGACCGACCAGCCGACTGCTGACCTCACGTCCACATGCTGAATAAGAGGTGAACGATCATACATGGAAACTACATCAGATAAAATAATCAATTAAAGTGCACTGCTTGGAAAAAATTATGTAAAATTTAATTTAATTATTAGTCTAAATATTTAGTACAAAAAGCTATTTTCCTACTAAGGTAAGGTCAATTTTTAGGGCATTTTTAAGGGCGTTCTTGAAAGATTTTTAGGTCATAAATACATTATTTTAGGACAATTTTTCATGATTTATAGGTCATCAAAATCCTAGCCCTAATCATAAGCAATATCTACCTTCGGATTCCTTCTAAAGAACTGAGATTTCAAATATATATATATATATATATATATATATATATATATATATATATATATATATATACCAGTAAGTCTTGACATCACTGCTACAACCCCGTGTACACGACTGCTTACCACACTGGCCGTTATTCTACACACCAATATTCATTACTTAGGATTTTCCATAAAAAAAATTATGAAGTTGTCCCAGAGGTGCAACTGTTTCTATTTAGTAGCAAATGAAGTCACAGTCGCCAGATGATGATAACCATGATTATGAAGATAATGATTATTACTAGCCTACTATTAATAGGCCTATATGGTATTGTCGGAAGTAGATTGTGTCACAATGTTAAATAATTACGTGAATTAACTACTACTTCGTTTTCCAATGCGGCTTAATTAACTCGGTTGAAACGATACAGAGAGCGGCTCGAAGCAGCGATATCCCGCCGTAAATTAGCATGTCATGCCACAAATAAATGGTTGTGCGGTTTACCTTTCATAAATTACGCAGCTTAACAGTGCCGAGTTAATTATAAGTAGCAGAGGGAATTCGTCAACACAGACGGCGGACTTTACAGAAAACACCAGCAAATTTATACACACGCATTAGGAACGGTTCACCATTGCACACACGACGGGCGAGAGACAGTTTCAGCCAATCATTTCGCTCGGAGCTAATTAGGCCTACCTGTTTAGAATATATTTTTACTTGGAATAAGAGAGAAGCACAAAGTACGTAGCTCATAATGTTGAAATATAAAAACGAGCCCATGTGAAAAAAAATTACATACATACTTACATACATACATAAATGTGATGGGAAGTGGTCTGTGGACAAGACAGATTTTGAAAACCTACAATAGTCTGGCTATTATACAGGGTGTATCTATCTTATGTGTCCATAAATGTAGGGGCGTATTCCTGACACCAAAACATAACAATAAGTTAAAATCCGACTTGGGTCAATGAATTTTTCAGGACGCAATAATCAGGACCGCAAGTACTCCGGGAGAAATTTTAAGCCGTGTGTCCCGTATTGAAGTTTTCGGACAAGTTAAAGATCTCCAAGACCAAATTGGAGCCTCTGGATCAAATGTCTCCTCTCTCGCGTCCTAGTAACACCGCAGTTGCATACTAGGTGGCGTTTCAGGCGATGAGCTTATCATTGTTCCTCTGTCCTTGTCGGCAAATAATGTAATTAAATTCCTTGTAGGTACAACATATGGAGGCAGAGTGCTCATGTGTAGTAGCTTCAAAGAAGCCATTGGCCTGATATCCAGCATATTTTCGCGATCGTGTTGCTGTTTGGTGTTTATTTATTTTTATTGGTGTATTTTACGACGCATTATGTACTGCCATGCGATGGTTATCTAGCATCTGAGTGAAATGAAAATGATGGTGTCAGGGAAAGAAGTCCAGAGTCCAGCGACGAAAGTTACAAGGTTATTTAGCGTCGATGGAATTGGTGATAGTGAGATGATATTTGGCGAGATGAGGCCGGGGATTCTCCATAGATTACCTATGAAAAAACACAACCAGGTAATGAGCCCAAAAGGGAATCGAACCCACGCCCGAACGCAATTCCGGATCGGTAGGCAAGCGCCCCAGCCGACTGAGTTACGCCGTGGGCTTATTGTATTAGTGTTGTTATTACAAAATTAATTATGAAATAAAAATTAGTCACAATATTTACAACAGAAATAAAAAAGAACTGAACTAGCTCCCCTCATACATACTTCTTATTCGTATTTCTTTCTGGTAATGAACTGTAACAGGCAGAATCTCTCATACATTTACTAACAAACACAATTCAGAATACACGCTTTCCTAATTCACGGACAAGTGGTTAATATTTTACAACATTGCCAAGAGTGATGATATTCATGGCGATACGGCTCAATACTGCTTTCTTCCGTGTCACTGAATTCAACATCAGTACCTAAATCTGGATTTATATTAATCCAAATTGCCAACTTAATTGAAACATGAAACTTGTTCGCTGATCGCTGATAATTCAAACACGATACTAGCAGCTTCACACAAACGACTGAACACTGTGCAGAATCACGTAACATATCAGCGATGAATTTTCTTTCAGATTTTTGTTATCTTACAGTGACAGGTAGGAAAATTTAATCACCCATGCTACCAAAACGACTGCTAAATAATCTGGAATATCATTACATTCAGCAATGCTAAATAATGAAGTACATTTAAGAGCAGAAATGTTTCCTTTTAACAAGGTACTGGTACTTCTATCGCCTCGCACTTACTTAAAAAATAATGTATTGCTAATAAAGCCAATGGTGGTCGTCTTAAAGGGGAAAAAATACTTTTTATAGCATAAAATATGAGGTCGAAGGGGTGGTCATCTCACAGGACGTTAGAATATACTGGCCTTAATTTCTTCACCGTTTTCTGGCCAAGAGCAGGTCTTTTACTGCAAACTCAGCATTCTCCAATTTTTCCTATTTTCGGCTTTCTTCCTAATCTCTACGTACGATCCATATATCATAATGTTGTCTATCATCTGATATATTCTTCTGCCCCGAACATTTTTTTTCCGTCATCATTCCTTCCAGTGGATCCTTCCGTAGGTAGTATCTTCTTAGACAGTGACCCAGCCAATTCCCTTTCTCTTCCTGATCAGTTCTAGGATTAATTTCCTTTACCCACTCTTTCCAGCACAGCTTCATTTCTTATTTTATCCGCCAATTTCATAACTTCCATTCTTTTCCATATCCACATTTCGTATGCTTCCAGTCGTTTCTCTTAACATAGTCATAATATCCATGTTTCCGCTCCATACAATGTCACATTCCACACAAAACACTTCATTAGTCTCTTACATTGGCCTTATCGATTAAAATTCCAATTCAAAAAAATTCTGTTGTACTGAGAGAGGAGTCTGATGAAAGATGTGCCGTGTGTTCTTCTAGAGAGGTTTCATTTATGGTGAATACTGTCCATTGATATTGTACTTTTACACGAATACATGACATATCATCTGATTCAAGATTTTCCCTAGACAACAGAGGTTTTTAAATAAAATTTTATTAACACACACATCTGCGCCAAAATTATTATTATTATTATTATTATTATTATTATTATGAGATGGGACTCATTAGATGAAATTCCAGATTCCAGAAATAATAATAATAATAATAATAATAATAATAATAATAATAATAATAATAATAGGCCTAATAATAATGTAAGAAGAATAATTTATTGTAGATTTAAACTATATACAACTATTAACTTATTAAAAAATTGAAACCACCGGCGTAGCTCAGTCGACTAACGCGCTTTCCTGCTGATATAGATTTTCGCTCGGGCGCGGGTTCGATTCCCTGTTGGGATGAATACGTGATTGGGTTTTTCCGAGGGTTTTCCCCAACAGTAAGGCGAATGTCAGGTAATCTAAGGGAATCTCGGTCGCATCTCGCCAAATACCATCTCGCTATCACGAAACCTATCGGTGCTAAATAACCGAATAGATGATACAGCGTCGTTAAATAACAAACAAAAAAATAAATAAAAATTGAGTTGCTAGTGAGCGCGTCGATAACAATAGTCAGGGTTGTCAACTTGGTGAGTTAGCATCTATTGTATTAGCGTCGTGCGTTACAGGCGCTATGTTCGATTCAAGTTTGTCGAGTATGGCGAAGTTCGATATTATCCGATGTTCGCTCTGCAGGGGAAGGCCTGTCGTGTTTGTTCCACCTTGTTATAAAAATATTCGCTGTCCTCCACTCCCACCTCTTCATATTTTAACCGCTAAAGGAATTTAATACAGATCTTGCGATTAGTTTTTCATATGAAATAAGACGAAGTTTGTAAAGTCTTCGCTGCATGTAAATGATACAAAATGCCAAAAAAATAATGATGATGGAGCATACATTACTGAACAAAAGAGTACAATAAAATATTTCTGTAACTTTTGTGGTTTCCCTAGAAAAAAAGTTATATGTGAGTCGAATGTTTTTGGAAACGATAGTAGAACGTCATTATTTACTTAGGTCCTCTACATACATTACAAATCAGGGTATTCTGTTTTCTCTCCATTGTGGTGGTGTTAGCGTTTGTTGAACAGAAGATCATTGGCAATGACGTTCACATTTACTCGAAAAGTAAATTTTAGACTACTATCAATCCTAAAAGCATGATATTTTAGGAATTAAAAAACAAAAATAGAAGAAAAATAAAAATTTCACTGCACATCATGTTTACTAGACCGAGATGTACAGTTTGTATAATTTTGGCAGTTTATACTCGTATCTTTACACGTTGTAGCCTTCTCAGACTTTAATTTATAAAGTGTGGTGATTATAATTGAGTACCTCACTGGCATTATCAGCCGCGTCGAGAAAAATGTCAAGAAGACAATTCGTAGGAAGATAAAGCCACAACAACAAACAAAAAGTTCTAAGATAATGATGACTCTTACAAAATAATTTGTCACATTCCTTGTAGACAATTCTGCTATAATTGTTTACATTATTTTTACTGTGTAACTGTATCAAGTAACTGATACAATCTAAATCTTCATGAGCATTATACTGTTGTGTCCAAGGATTATGATAAGCAATCATAACTTTGTTACGACCATAAGAAATATATTTTCACTTTATTTTAGAGTAATGATATCGTACTTATTAAAACATTTCAGTTGAAGACATGCTTTGACATACGACAGAGATCGCTTCCTGTTTCGACAGATTACAGAGTACAGTTTAGCTAACTCATCAAAGTTACAGTCCAATCCTTGAACAATGCAGAAATGCGTACGCTTGCATTTTAACACAAAGTCAATCTTAGCAACAGCTGACATATAACGAAAGATACATATATTATGCAGCGTCTCTCGCAAGACATTTTAATTGGCGAATCATTCCGGTCTCGATTTCTATTGGGTAAATCAAAAACAGAGACTCAGTCGTGAGAGTTCCTTAAATCTGTATTGTTCTAAGTGACGACCGGAAACGCCGATCTGAAATAATGGTTAAGAATTAGAAGCGTGGTGTTTAGTGAATGCAATACCGTCTTTTTAGAAGCTTCGCGGGTAAAATAGCGTCACTCTGTTACGTCACAAAGGACGCCGTTCCAGAACTTATAAATGGACATGAAACGTCCAAAACGCGGTAATCAGTTATTGGTCAAACAGCGGTCATGCAGTAGCGGTCGTAACCTCCCGACGTCCAGGAAGAAATTCAGAAAATGGCATCACCTGTGAACAGCACCAGGGTTCGCCCTACTATCTACTGTAAGTAAAATCATCAGTTCAATCTTTAGACTTTACATTTAACTAGTTCATCTTGATACTTTAAAATTAACAGAAATTTTCATACTTTCTAAATCGTTCAATCTCAATATTTAATAATCTATCTGTAGTAAATTGATTTCTTGTTAATAAACTTTGTAATAGTGAATTTCTACACTTGTGATTATTTCGAAAGCCTGAGATTACATTATAAGTAGAAATCACTCCTATACATAAGCAAGTACAGTTTATAAATCATATCAGAGAGTTAGGAAGTATAACGCAGTGTCTGATTCGTTTGTGTTATCTTGATAGAGATTATAACTCGCGATTATCTCATCCGTCCTTGTCGTGGCAAGTGGCACGACAAAATACTGGTGTCAGATATGATAGGGCTCAACAATAAATTTTGGTGTCAGATATAGTATAACAAAAATTGGTGTCAGAAATGGGCATAACAATACTATTGCTTTCAAGTATGTATTCTATTGTATTTTTTATCTCTGCACTGCATTGCATTGTACTGCACATATTGGTTTTATTACTGCACAAACTATCTATGACTGGACACTAAAAGAAACTCAGCTGGAAAGATTTTAGCTATGCACCACAGTACCCAGAACTCGGTCTAAACTACTATAACTTGTCCCTGCACCTGAGAAATGATTCGCATCGCAGAACTGTGAAACTTACTTACGAGCGACTAACGGCAGGATAATTTATGAGGGTCAAATCATAGTGACATAATTCTTGGTAAAGTACACGTTTAAGTAAACTTGTAGCAACATTAAGCCAACAGAGATCAAGTAGAAAGGTAAAAGTGTCCCCAGCCTGTACTTTTACATCTGACTGTGAGGCCAGATAATTTCCAGACATGCACACGGGCGCGCACTCGCACCTACGCACATATACATACATGTGCGTGTTAGGAATAGGAAACAGGTTCAACTGTCGGCAGTGAAGTACTGACGTTTTTTAAGTTATCTTCTGCTTGTACTGTGTGACATTACTGCATCAACAATATCATATAATCAGTGGGTAAAAAAAGTATTTGTACAGTGCCAATGTAGAGAAAATTCATTATACATACACGTAGGTCTAATATTAGTTTCTTGAAGAATCCTTTAGTCTTATTTTCATAATGTTGACACGCTCTCTAATGTTTTTCATTGAGCACCTCCTACGAACAAGTGTTCAGATCTCAGAAAGTATGTATTGTAGGAATCATGATTATTAGACATTATTTTCTCGTTTTCATGCATACTAGCACATCCTAAAATAGTGGATACTTTTTTGACGATATGTGCCAGAGGGAGAACAACTGCTGCATACATCTCAAGTCTGATTACGATTAGTGAAATATGTTACTAGTCAGTGGAGAACTGCCCACTTTAACCCATTTTCTTCTGGCTTAGTTGCCTCATAACAGTTGCGTGAGGGTTCAACCAGCCTTCGGACTGTTGATTTGTTGATTAAACACACATTTCTCGTACTCATGGATATCATTAAGAGGTAAATAAAAAAAAATAAAATTTAAACTGTTTTATTTAACGACGCTCGCAACTGCCAAGATTATATCAGCTTCGTCGATGTGTCTAAATTTTGTTCCGCAGGAGTTCGTATATCCTGGTATGAGCCTGTCGCATTCAAGCATACTTAAATCGCATCGACTTGGGCTGGGATCGAACCCGCAACCTCGGGCACAGCAAGCCAGGACTTTACCGATTGCGCCACTCAGGCCGACTAAGATGTGAATATTCTGAACTTTCGGACAGGGATTCATGTTGCTCATGTCACTCTTCACATTATATTTGCGTGATTCAAAAATGTTATTTTTTTATTGAAACGAAAAGCAAGTACAGAAATAGACTGAAGCACGCTCAGATTTACGACATAAGTTAACTGAAATTGAGTTCAACATAGCATACCCCAACTTACGCAAAAATGGCAGGACACTAATTCGATTAATGTAGAAATTTTGTATTTCAGCGTCTGCTGAAATAGAATAATTTAATTTTTGAATAACAAAGTCTTTAAAATGTGCTAATTTAACTTGTGGGCCTGGTGAAGTTTAATGTCCTTCGAGGTGGTCCCGGACCTGAGAATGTTGAAAATCACTGGGTTGTACGGTTTCGTTTGTCATTTGGCCTTCAGTAAAACAAATGCCACAAAAGTGAGACATACTTCATCATTACAGTGTACATTTTACAGGTTTCACAAAAATTTAATCTGTTATCATGTCACTAATGGTAGTCTGTTTACAGTTTATTTTATGAATTCATTATGAAATATACAAAAAGTAAGACATTAACCTTGTACAGCATTTTTCACAAATTTTTGTTTTGCATCCGTACAAGGAGGAAAATAGTGGTTTGCAATTATTAAAACCAATTCCCCAAGGGATCTTAATCCGCATATTTTTGCTGATGAACTCGAGGTCATTTCTGCGTATAATTCCTGGTATCTGATTGTTGACAGCAATCAGAATTCTACCTCGTCTACACGAGTTTTGTTTCATTAATTGTACGTTCATCACGAGAAATAAAAATGTACACAAATTTGGAAAGAAGAGATCACTATCAGCTGATTCATCTAGCCATGTTTCTGGCATGCAGAAGGAAGATTAATTATTACTACAAGCATATGCTTGAATAATACGCATCAGGGTTTTTAAGTTGAAAAGTTAACACAGTCTAGTATATACAGTCACGAAGCTCAATACAT
This sequence comes from Periplaneta americana, assembly GCF_040183065.1. Lineage (NCBI taxonomy): Eukaryota > Metazoa > Arthropoda > Insecta > Blattodea > Blattidae > Periplaneta > Periplaneta americana. The sequence goes on from NC_091117.1 coordinate 161,472,011, forward strand.
AATAAATATGCATCCATAGATAGTGGCTAACCACTAGGATCGCTAATATCGCCTTATTACAGACAATGCGAATTAGTAACGGCACAGTCAATTGTTCCTAGCACCGTCACAACTCAAGCTTCGTGACTGTATATAGTAGACTGTGGTAATACCGCGAGCTGCCGACATCTGCTTGAAATGGTTAACCATAATAGAAAATGTCTAGACTCACGTTTTCCCATCATATAACCATAGAAATATAAAAATTGGAAATTTATCCTTTGAAAAGGTGGAAAAGTTCAAATATCTTGGAGCAACAGTAACAAATATAAATGACACTCCGGAGGAAATTAAACGCAGAATAAATAAGGGAAATGCGTATTATTCGGTTGAGAAGCTTTTGTCAATAAAGTCTCCTCTAAAAAAAGCTGATAGAATTTATAAAATAGTTATATTACCGGTTGTTCTGTATGGTTGTGAAACTTGAACTCTCACACTGAGAGAGGAACAGAGATTAAGGTTGTTCCAGAATATGATGCTTAGAAAACTGTTTGGGGCTAAGAGGGATGAAGTTACAGGAGAATGGAGAAAGTTACACAATGTAGAACTACACGAATTGTATTCTTTACTGACATAATTAGGAATATCAAATCCAGACGTTTGAGATGGGCAGGGTATGTACCATGTAGGGGCGAATCCAGAAATACATAAGAGTGTTAATTGGGAAGACGGAGAGAAAAACACCTTTGGAGAGACCGAGACGTAGATGGGAGAATAATATAAAACTGTATTTGAGGGAGGTGGGATATGATAGTAGAGACTGGATTAATCTTGTCCGAGATAGGGACCGATGGGGGGCTTACATGAGGGCAATAATAATAATAATAATAATAATAATAATAATAATAATAATAATAATAATAATACTAATAATAATAATAATAATAATAATAATGGGATAGAGAAATTTACGGTGCTCTCCAACAATAATGAAGTTCAGGTAATACAAAGTGTGAACCAGAAGTCACGCACGATAATACAGTAGTAAAGCAATTCAATAGATCACGAAGTACAGAATTACGTTTATACTTTTTTTAAGACAATGTAGGGTTCGAAATAATTTACTCCAACTAGTAAACACTTTCAAACTATTTAGCTGCATGATTCCTCAACACGTTTAAGTGTATCTTTCGTAATTATACTTCATCCACATGATTCTTTATTTCCAAGTCTCGAAAGTTCCTTGGGCAAACCTGGTACAAAACTGACTTCAAATTGCCCTAAACAAAAAAATAAATTTAAAAGGTCTGGTGACCTGGGAGGCCATTCAACATAACCTCATCATCCAATATATTTGTTGGAAAATAGTCTATATTTGTAAATTGCAGTTATATTAATCCATATCTCTCAGAATGCATGTAACATTCAATACGAACATCGAGCATAAGACCTCATAAACATTTATCCAATAGATAAAAATTCATTATTAACTCGATTGTCATTTCAGAAACATACACTTTAGAACACTTTGACGCCCAGCAAACACAGACACAACTACTACTTAAATCAATAGTACTGTACACGTGTCATAAGATCCATCCTGAGAGAATCAAGTTTTAGACTAATGAACAATTTCTTTCGATTAAAATGAATAGTTATGTAGTAAATAAACTATAGTCGCAATAAGTGATAGATAAAGACAACTAAAGCGAGTGACAGAAAGAACAGAAGTTCAGTGTTGAGAAAACTAGAAAAATACGATACAGAATGTTCCTGTTACTTACATAAAAAGTTAATAGTTTAGAATTATATTCTTCATTAAGACGACAGATATTTTTATAGGAGAACACGCAGAAAGCTGTGCCATAATTTAATCACTTCGTCAGTCATGGAGTGCTGACCACTCATCCGGGCGTCATTTTTAAACCACCTCGAAACCCAAATCCTCTGGCCCTTATTAAATAAAGTGCTGCCCCTAACTGGCCGACATCCCAGTAATGCAATTATGAAATATACACAGAACACTTCATAGTTGGAGGGAACCAACTTCCAGCCATCTCCCAGCTGCAGTTACAGCAATATACACTTAGCAATGACCTCATCGTCACATTTAAAGACCAAAAAAAGTTAGTAAATGTTCACTGGTGTTCTTAAAATATTCTTCGTATTCTCTTTCGTAGTTTTATTAGTTTTTTTTCTCTTCCTTTCCTAAAAGTTTCGAGGACTCTATTCTTTTTAAATCATAATGCCGGCATCATTTCTCTACTTTTGATAGTAATGATGTTTACGGGAACAATTTCGAACAATATGAAGAATTTTCACGAGTGACTAAATGGCCGGGATCCGACACAGTGCATGAGGGTTGGCCACTAAAGAGAAACTAAGAGGTGGAATTTAAACAGAGGATTCAATCCGGCATCGGAACTGGAATCCGGTGTGGCTTAGTGGATAATATGTCAGCACGTAGAACTGAATTTTTTTCTGCTCCACCCATCCTTCATCATATGATAACGCAGAAATATTGCATGTACTTCGGTACATTGCAATAATTTAACTTAAATGTTACTGTTTCAAAGGCACCGCTCTTAATGCAATGTTTAAGTCCATATTAAGATAATTCTTGTTGTAAAATTTTAACTTAAACACCGGTACAACTGTAACGCAGGTACTGCCCTGAATAAAATGTTTAAGGGTCGAATTCATAGTCGTCACTTATAAAATGAGGAAACACTTAAGTAATGAGCATTTCCTTAGCACTTATTTCAGATCGTATTGCAGAGACGCTACTCATTCATATGCCCTGAGCATTTCCTTGACATCGAAAGAAATATGGCAACATGGCTAGACGTGAGCGCTTTCCTACATTCAATTGTTTTCCAGCGCCTTCAAATTGTTAAATCGGCATTACTGCCATACACAAATACAGAAGTAAATATTATAGAGCTAAAAATTATACAAGATGTCCAGAAAGCATTTTACAGAAAAGAAAGAAGTGAGCTAAGATAACTAGTTATGAAATATGGAGATATCGTCGAAAGTAAAAAAATTGATAATTGCTCTCTCCAAAAGAAGAAATTGACATGGAACAAAATTGCAGTTGAGTTTAATGCAAACTCCGGAAATATTCCTGTAAGTAAATCATTTTCATTTATTTTTCTGTTATTTTTATGCTAAACAAAGTGGAAATGATATAATTACGCAAATTTTAACAGCTTATTCCTTGGGTAGAATACAAACAAAAATGCAAATAACACTTTGTTGGGACGTGAATACTTTTCGAAAAAAAAATGCCACTTAATTCTACCTGAAATGCTACTGTATCATAAAATCTCAAAGCAACCAGTACTTTCAGCAGTGGCGAAATCGGTAAGTCTCATGGTTGCATTGTGAATTTAAATGAGACACACCAGAATATTCACAACAGTGTTCTTGTCGAAACGGTATCTCCTCTTAAATTGTTGATCATTATACATCTCTCAAGGGTTTTCCATATTTTTATATATCTTTTGCTTGCCGACACTCATTTTAATTTTAATTGCAGAACTCAATAAATTAAATTAAATCATAATCATCATCTATTGTATACCGAATCAGCTGATTACAATGCATATGAGGAAACACTTGAGTAAACTGACAAGCTACCTTATTTGAATAAGTGTTCACTTCAGTGGGATTTATGAATTGGAAATTATTATAAGCAACTGCTTAAGTGTTTCCTTACGATAAGTGCTGACTATGAATTCGGCCTTAAGTGTATATTGCAATAATCTGTGCTGCAAAATTTAACTTAAAATACCGGCACTACTATAACACAGGTACTGCCTTTGTGTACAATTGTACATTCCAACAACATTTTTAAAGAGCTTGTCCTCAACTTTGTTGAAAGGAATGCTGGTATGCACATCATTTCATACAGATCTCTGCTAAATTCGTCCGCTAACACTGAATTACTAGTTGAAGGTAGATCGTCAGACTCACTTCTTTCTATCAATTTCAAATGGTTTATACTCGTAATGTTTTTTTTTTTTCTAATTATAGTGCTGCTGTAAATACCACATTTTAAAATAGATTACGTCAGTCTTACATAAATTACATACAATTATTTCGCCACTTACACAGACATACTGTCTTCCCTCTACCCACTTCTGTACTTTCCTACATTTGTTTTAGGCACATTTATTTGAAGCAGTAGTGCATAATATCATAACCAAATTCAAATTGAAGTATACTGTACTTGTTTAGGAGTAAGGAACCTGTATAGAATGACCCTGTAGTGCGCGTCACTTGTGTTTCTGAGCAGGGTGTCCACTGAAGTACACGTGACATAAATACTCCGTGCACACTTTATACTCATTCCAATGTTATGGGACTAAGAAAACGGTATTTATATATTATTTTAATGTACCGAAGTACATATGATATTTCCATGCAGATATTCTGCGTCATCATACGATGAAAGAGTAATGGAACGGAGAAAAATTCTCTCCGGCGCCGGGATTTGAACCCGGGTTTTCAGCTCTACGTGCTGATGCTTTATCCACTAAGCCACACCGGATACCCACCAGGGCGTCGGACAGAATCATCTCAGATTAAGTTCCAACTCTTGGGTTCCCTCTAGTTGCCGCCCTCTGCACTACTTCATAGATGTCTATGAACGTAGGACTGAAATCCACACATGTGCTGAGGTGCACTCGTTATGAGTGACTAGTTGGCCGGGATCCGACGGAATAAGCGCCGTCTTAAATCACGAAGTGATTTACGCATATCATATATATTATTTTAATGTACCGAGGTACATATGATATTTCCATGCAGATATTCTGCGTCATCATACGATGAAAGAGTAATGGAACGGAGAAAAATTGTCTCCGGCTCCGGGATTTGAACCCGGGTTTTCAGCTCTACGTGCTGATGCTTTATCCACTAAACCACACCGGATACCCACCCCGCATCGGACAGAATCGTCTCAGATTAGTGGATAAAGCATCAGCACGTAGAGCTGAAAACCCGGATTCAAATCCTGGCGCCGGAGAGAATTTTTCTCCGTTCCATTACTCTTTCATCGTAAACGGTATTTAGTTATAAGTAACGCAACTAGATTATACACACGTATTTTTAAAATCACTGTCAATAACCCGGCACACTCAAAATAGCACTCGCATTCATAAAAAAATTCCAGATCCTAGTCACCCAGCGAACTTTTCTTCTTCAAGGAAAACTCCCCAGTTATATGAGAAAGTAATCAAAATTGTACTGAAACTAGGCCATTATTATCGCCTTGTCGTGCGCCTGTACAAGAAAGTGCCGAGACGTACCAGGCAAGAGACGCGGATCAGCCTAATGGGATAATGAATTATATATGCGCAGACGTTGCCCTAATTGTAAATATCAAGTTTAACAGGTGCAGGTCGGCCACCAGAGCTTCGCGGTTCGTTTAACAAATTAAAATACAGTTGGCAGTAACTCTCGCGTACGCTGAGGTGAGATTACGCTGACTTAAGCATAAGGTTGCGTTCCCACTGCAGCGCTGTGCGGCTTGTGACCGAACAAAGCTTCATGTGATAATACAAACGCTTCTAGTAGTAAAGAAAATGATAATAATCGCACACCGAACTCCTAATCAGGAAAATATGAACCAGCACGCAATTAGTCACTGCGATAAATGACTGATGGTAAAGAGGCCTTAATAATTGGTCGGCGGGAAAACGCACATAGGTAAAAAAAGTCGATTTTTCTGTTGTACCTAATCACATAAGTCTAATATTTTTTTTCTAATTTTTGAAATAATAAATTTTCTTGTATTTTAACTTTAAAAGGGTCTTACTTTAACATACATGAATTTCATTATTATACCTATATGCTGTTAAGAGTAAATTAAAAAGAAAGTCTCTCCTGAAAAATTATTATTTTTTTACTTATGTGCCATTTCCTGCCGACCAAAGTTTATTATAAGCACATTAAAGCGATGCGAGAGAGGGACGGAGGGGAGGGATGTAGGGAAGGGCAGAGAGGGGAGGGGAAGGAGAGAGAGAATATTATTACTCGGAAAAAAATATATTGGCTGGTCCATATCTGTTTCTTACGCCACAATAAAGTTCGGTCAAACGATATCGAACTAAATAAGATCCGAATTGGCCTGGCTTTTCGAAGGCCGGATATGAATTGTGTAGGACATGCATGGCGCCTTTTAAAAAGAGCAATTGCCAACCGTCCACACACTCAGAAACCTAAGGGAAGATTTCAGCTGCCATACAAGAATTGAATAATCTTCCTCAAAATCAATTGGATAACTGGTTTCCAGCATGCTACGTCGTGTCCAGGTATGTCTACATGTTCGTGGAGGCCACATACATTATTGAATTGACTCGAGATGTGTTTTTGTTTTGTTTTTCAAACCAATGAGGCTTGGATTTTTGTTGCAAATTACGACGTCTTTTTTTTTTCCATTATGTGTGTAAGAAGTTTACAATTTTATTTTGTTTTTTGTTTTTTTTTTTTTTTCTTTAAGCAATTCACATGTAATAGAAATGCATAGAAATCTGTGGTGCATCTGATTCAGAAATAAAAAAATTCTGTAATATGCAAAACTCTTTTGGCCAGTGTAGATATATCCACTTGCAATATTAATGCTTACCGGACCAAATATGTCTTTGAAACAGCTTAATGTTAACACATATTTACAGATGTTATTGCAATGTTGTAAATCATACCGCGAAGTTGATCTTTGGAAATTGATACCGTCAGACTCCGAATTCCGTCATTTAGTTCCTCCGACGTGTAAGACTACTGTTGAAAACAAATTTTTAAAACACCATTCTTATTTCTGTAATGTTTATTTAGATATTTTCAATATTACAAAATAAATAGAGACGCAATATAGGTATATATGACGAACTCTAGATATGATATGGAATACAGATTACAAAAACGAACAAAAGCGCAGTCTATCGACTACTCAATAGGTCTAAGAATTGCTAAAAACCCATAGGCCTAACTGAACGAAAGAGTAGTTCAGTAACATTTGAATATGGCTAAAAATAAAAACTAAACATTTATCAGTCCCTAATAGCCGGATTTTCTCGACCAACATTCTCTTTAGTATAAGTACTATTGCTGGAACTTCCAACCGTCCGAAAACTGTTATAGGAGAAGGAGGTAACCTCACGTAGAGACTTTTCAATAAACGATAAAATTATTACAATACCACAATAATTCGACATAGCATGTAGATCGAAAGAAGAAAACAATATTGTCCAAAACACCATTACGCATACTGTATAAACTATCAGAAACGAACTATCCAGAAAGACCGAGGAAGAGATGCAAATAGATTGCTATGAATTCTCCTTAACAGGAGTTCCCGTAAAACCTTTCGAAGCAACAGATGTTATAGTTGATAAAATTGTACATGAAACACATAATTATTTCATTGACATGCATAATTTTAGAGACAAAACCATTTTCTTGTAAGCAATATATTGAGAAAACATAGTTACAACATGGTTAAATAGATACGAAGGTCATTCGTTTTTAAACAAACACATTACCATGGCAACTGACTCATTACATTTAAAAGTCTATTATTCTGTAAAAGGTATTATCCAGACTTTCATCTTGCATAGAATCAACAAAGATTTAAATAATTTGTATGCATTCTGAATTTTTTTGTGCCGTCTGCTATAGCTAAAGCAGTAACACTTCTAGAACAACTTCAACGGACACAAAAATAATTCTCGGCAGAAGTGGAGATTTATTTCCTCCAATAGAGACCAAGTGTCTGTACCTTGTGTTGTTTTCTTATGTTGTAGTAACATTACGCCAACCTAACCACCACAATCAAGGTGACCAGGTAATTTGGAATGATAGGCCTATTATTTCGACTAATAGTGTACTCAGAAAGGGCAAAGAGGCCAAATTACTGAAGGTAGATGATGAGATGATGGAATTTATCTATTTATGACACATGACAAGTAAGTTAATACATAGGCTATATCTATAAGGTTATTCAAAAGTAAATTCCCACTTTGAAGTGGTAATAAGTTTGTCAAATTTTAGATACCACAAAAATAAAAACACCAATTTGTTCGTAAAGAAATTGGATTTTATTAAAACACGAAAAAATTAAATATGACAACCAACGTATTTTTCAATAAGAAATAGTCTTTCCTCTATGCTATGAACGGCATTAGGAAGCACATTCCTAGAGATGTTTTCAATGACATCCGATATTGACTGTTTCAGTTCCTCACGTGTAGTAGGTCTACTAAGAAATGCCTTTTCTTTTAGATAACCCCATAGGCCTAACCAGTAGTCAGCTGGATTTATGTCTGGTGATCTAGAAGGCCAATTGTTCGGAAAATATCTACTAATTACAAGATGAACAAATGTACTGCGCAATAGTGTTTTTACATTATTGTGTATGTGTCGTGGAGCGTCGTCTTGCATGAAAACAATGTTTTCGATTTAATGATTCTCTAATGCCGGTATTGCAAAGTCTTGCAACATTTAACAATATCGCTGCCCGGTTACCGTCACTGTTTTTGTTTGTGCATTATCATTTTTTTTATAGAAATGTTATGAAATGTGATGTAAAACCACACAAGGCAGTAACCTTGAAATTATATACAGACCGATTATTTAGTCCTGACAGCTCAGCGACGCGAAAGAGGGGAAGTAATAGGAGGAGTGGGGAGAGCTCCGGAGTAGAGAGAAGGGCGAATGATCGGTAAAGGAGTGCAGTACAGCTTAATTGTACTAGAAACATACCGCTCTACCGCACGCATGACATCCGATCGCTCCGACGGCAAGTGAGAGACTAACCCAAACACCCCTTGGCGAAACTTAATGGACTCGCCTGACCCAGGCGCACATCGCTGGGGACTGTCAGGACTAAATAATCGTACTGTAATACTGGCTGTATAATTGTGTTCGAATTATCTTCTGCCCATATCCTGCAGTTATGAGTGTTAACACCTCCGTTCAATTCGAAATGTGCCTCATCTGTCCATTTCTCAATCCATGTAACGTTCGATATCTTCTCCATGCATATGCATACTGTCTATTGCATTCGTAATAGCACTGAAGGAGGCCAATTCGAACTCGTAAGGTGAAACCTTTGTAAAAATTAAAAAAAACTACTCTCCTACAACTGCCGTCTGTATTCTGAACAACAATTATTACCATAGCAACGAAACATGCATCGATAAAAATACCAAAAATTCTAAACAGTAATGGTACCTATTTGAAGTTAAACTGCTGATATTTTACAGAAGATACAGCTGTTTCAAAATGGGAACTTACTTTTGAATAGACTAATCCTATATTTAGTAGTAATAAAGTTGAAAATGTGTTATCAGCAGTTTTGTTAACCCCTGTTCCACATCAGGCGTACAAGGCCCAATATTCAAGGTAAGATTGAAGACTGGAATACCGCGGTTGTGCTGTGAGCATCTTCGTAGAGGAAACCGATCGACGAGAAGGAAGCTACAACTTTGAAGTTTGCGAGATGATGAAAAGGGGGAGGAAAGGCGCCCAGTGGCACAGCGGTCCGAATCAGACATACTTCAAGCCCCAGCTGACGGGCGCCCAGAGGAAAGGCATCCACACATACAGCAGCTGGAAACAACATTGAAAACTTTCGCAAACCCTCTGGGAATAAAGCTTGCAACGAGACATGACAAGTCCACCTTAATTGCGACTCTTTGAGAGAGGAATTAAAACTCAATGTAAGTTCTCTAGGAATAAGTCTTGCACCTCTTTCCAATGTTGTCTGCAACTGTCGCAAAATTTTAACTTTATGAAAGATGCAAAAAAAGTTATACATCACTGGCACATAAAAATAAAGCAGTGAAGGATGACTGGCTCTAGAAAACATTGAGGTAGTGTACAGGGAACACATATGTTCTCCACATCTGCACTTCTGACAAAATTAATATTTTTGCCGACTTTTTCACATTACAGTGTCGTCGTATCATCAGGTACAGGTCTGCCGAATGCGCTGCTCCGTCAGAGAGGTGGCAGGCCTATCTCGGGGACATGATGAGATGATAGATCAGCAGTGATGATGAGGACTGGGAAGCAGTCGGGCTGTGGCATTTGGAATTTGTACTAACCCAGCATTCGCCTGAGGTGACTTGGGAAATTACAAAAAAACTCAAGACAGGATAGATGATTCTTGGGATCCTGAACTTCCCAAATGAAAAGTAGGAATGATAACCATTACAACACCATGCTCTGCAATAATAATAATAATAATAATAATAATAATAATAATAATAATAATAATAATAATAATAATAATAACAGTCTATGACAGTGATGTCAACTGATGCCCATAGGAGCAAGTACGCGCTTTAGAGCCCAGGAGAGCCTGAGCGCTTTACAACGGAAAGGAACGAGACAGACGAAATAGGTAGTATATGCCGCCTGGTCGAGCTACGTGCAGGGATGGCCAGCACTGATTCAATGGATAAAGGGAAGAGAACTTATTAAAACTGTATCCATGTTAATTTTCAGATTTGTCTGAGAGTATAAGTGCATTATAAGAATGGAAGTTTTAATTTTTATGTTCATTTTTCACAAGTTTGCTTTTTTATTCAAAAGGAATATTTTCTCAACTTTTTACAGAGAAGTGAAATTTTCAGATATGTTTGTTTAGTAGCCTTACAGGTACTAAAACAATGTTTTCGTAAATCTAATATATCGTAAATACGTATTACTGAAGATAGTGTATTAAAAGGTTTGAAAATATTCGCATGGAAAATGTTTGTAAGGAAATGAATTAACAAAGCAAATACTGTTACATCACAAACAAAAGATATGCGCCTATGTGTTAGTAAAACGTCAGCTCTATAGCTTCAGCAGATTTCGAGATAATTTAGTATTCTGATAACAGAAAGTTGAGCACTAATATCACCTAAAAGAATAATGCGATAAGAGTTTTATTATGTAATATTAGTTACACCTAGACAACTTTGCTTTGTACTATAATATTATTTTGATTAATTTTATAAGGCTAAAGATACCATCAATATCAATTTCAACTTATCATGTCCTATTCAGTGTCTTTCTTTGGCATAACACTTTCTTTATGAATGATGTGTTTAATTCACTTAGTACAGTATAGTTGTAGTTATTATGGAATTTGTGTGAATATTCCTTCTTTACTCTTTATTATGTTATTAACGTTTAAAACATAACTGCAATATTAGGTTAAGAAATAGGTGATATTACTTTTGTTTTATAGACAAATAGAAAATAACAAACAGAAAGAAGCCATATAAAAATAACGACATAAAATTTCACGTTCCGTTTGAAGTTTGAGCACCACTGTTTTCTTAATCCAACAGGCTGCTTATTCCTCCTAGCATACCTAGCGCTTAATGCCCGCGCACGACGTCAAGGTCAGAAAAATGCGCTTGCTTTGACATCACTGGTCTATGAGATTACTCCGTCTCTCGACAACTTCGTAAACTCGAACCCTACTCTCCGTCTGTTTCTGCACAGCTATAATTGCTTAACATCAGATTTATTTTATGAGTAAATACCAACAAGCCAAAATACCTTTGAAATAGACATATAAGATATCACAAATTGATTTTCGTTTGTACTCAAATATTAGGCGAAACATCATTTCCGACTCCACGCATCAGAGCATTCTTTTTCAGATCTCAATATATCTCCCCTTTCATCTATATGTTAGTCAATATGTGGTTATTTAATCTTCCATTTGACAAACTCCTTACGTGAGCTAGCAACATTCTAAATTCATTTTTATCATAATTTTAATTTTAATCGCGCATCTTCATTTTGAAATGACCGAATTCTATTCTTTCTTTATTAGTATCCAAGCTCCTCCTCCACATCATAATCTCAATATTTCGTTTGTGTTTCATTTACTTATTCTTTCTGGGGGTGCTAGAGTGATTATTAGACAAAAAAAGAACAATACGTATCTGTTCTAGCAATAAAGCATTATTATTATTATTTGAAGCTTTCTTTAGAAATTACCGTGTTTGTTGCTTGAAATTTTTAGTCTAATTTTCATTCCAATGAATGACACTTTATTGCATAATCCGTAAGACAGCGATCTTTCAAAATCACATTCTGCTTCCCTTGTAAGAACGATGCTACTGAAGACTTTTGTTTCTATGGAAGGAAGGCACTATGTGAGCTATGTTGAAGGATAAATCTGGTGTAATATCAGTTCCGGATGTTTGCAGCAGTGTAATGTAACATCTCGGTTCCCGGAACGCGGTGTGGCGTATATGCAAGAAGAGTTCATTTATTAATATTCATCGTAATAATTTAATCATTAGGAAGAAAATTCAGAGAACTTAATTAACCTAGCCCGCACCTAGTTATCGTGAATTCACAGAACTCTGAACTCCTTCGAAAGGAAAACGCGGTCCCGAGAGAATACGCAATGTAATTCTGTTCCTGATTTATCATTATTCTCTACAAAGCAGGCAGGAAGTATAATGTCGCTTCGAAATTACAATTCGAAATATCGGTGACCAAATGACTCAAGCCCACAGCTTATAACAGCATATGGCAAATACAAGAGGAGGAACACCTCAATTTCCAGTCGGGAATCGAAAGCAAGATCTCTAATTGCGTTGCTTAGAACGCTAATATTTTAATCACCACAGTGACATAGACAATAATAATAATAATAATAATAATAATAATAATAATAATAATAATAATAATAATAATAATACCTTCATTTTTTTCTGGCAGGGTTAAGGCCGCTAGGCCTTCTCTTCCACTCAGCCATACGTAGAGAAGTAAAATTAATAATAATAAAACAGGAAGAAATTGTCCCGCATCGTGGCCTAAGGCATCCTGCCTAGACTCGAGTTACGAAATGTGCGTTGGGCAGTCCCTCATGGAGGAAGCAATTTTCTCAAGAAATTTCGGCCAGTGTACGGGAACGGTGCTCACCCAGCATCGTGATGCACTTGGAGAGCTGCGATAAGCAGCGAAATCCGGTTGCGAAAGCTAGCTATGACGGCTGTGGGGTTCATCGTGCTAACCACACGATACCTCCATTCTGGTTGGATGATCGTCCACCTCTGCTTCGGCATGTGGACGTGAGTCCAGCAGCCGGCTGGTCGGTCTGGGCCCTTCAAGGGCTGTGGCGCCACGTATTATTATTATTATTATTATTATTATTATTATTATTATTATTATTATTATTATGTATCCAATGCATACCCACTTCACTTTAAGTGATTCGGGTTCTGCATATTGCGGATAGATGGCAGGACTGTGACCCATTTTCTAGTTGTACATTACTTCGGCGGACCACACTGTACATGATGTGTATCTGTGGAGAGTTATGTCGTGTACTAGGGTGAGAGTAGGTTTAAGTGTTCGCGTAAGTGTAGTGTCTGGAACGAGTGATGATGATGATGATGATGAAGGGAGAAGGGGAAACCCGGTGCCGGCACGTAGCCTACTCCTGTCGAATAACACTAAGAGGGCCGCCATGTTTAACGTTCCCGTCCGACGACGAATCACTAATCACTATCAACAGTGATATATTATATGCCTTCTTTTCATATGCACTACGGAGAGATATGAGATTTCACCCCGGCATATTGGTAAAAAATTTAGTGATTAGAAGTTGTGCACCGCCATCTCTCCTAGTCCCGAGGCAGGAATTTTACATGAAAATATCTGACCCGGCTGGGAATCGAACCCGGGCCGTCTAGTCTGGAGGCAGACACACTACCACAGAGATAACTCGGCGAACATTATTATTATTATTATTATTATTATTATTATTATTATTATTATTATTATTATTATCATTAGGAAGAAATTAAAGTGAAATAAAATGAAGGAAATATATATAGGCCTATTATAGGCCTACGGAGTGGAAACAATGTAACTGTGCAGATTTTAAAATCTTATTCCTTAGCTGGAATACAACACAAATCCCAGTACCATATTAGTCCAAAATGAATACTTATATAAAATAAAATGTTTCTTTTAAATATTAATACTTTTACTCGCTAAGTAGTATCTGTATGATTCTAAATTTTACTCTAATCACCAAAGAAATTCATAGAGAATGATTTATCTCTTTACGGCTTTTCAATGAAATGAACGGTTTTCTTGCAAATAAAAAAAATGAACATGTATCCTTATTTCCTACCATTTAGGAAGTCTGGCAACTCTGCTGCAGTGACTAAGGTACGGAATGCTGCTATTCAGACCTGAGTTCATGTGTGTATTCGTATTTGAGCCGGCGATGCGCTGTTGCCAAACTATATATCTCCTCCATCTTTCTTTATCTTCCTTCCTTTATCTTAATTTTTCCCTTTGAATGTGTAATCAGGAAGTTCATGGTGTCGATGGACACTGCCCTCGCAGGTACACCACCACTACAATTAAAATTGTGTCGATGCGTGGTGATGATTCGTGCCACCTCTTAATCACGCCACTTTGTCTTTGCATCATCTGTAGACGAGTCATACGTTTTCGAGCACGTTTCACTGCCCGCTGTATCTCTGACTGTCAACCGATTGCCCCGAACTGATCTACCGCCCTGCATGGAATTAATGTCCACACCGCACAGCTAGGATCATTCATTCATCTCTGTTGCCAATTCCCCTCCATTTCCTCAATATACCAAGCAACGAACTGTGGCGTGTTTGAGATTACCAATTTCACGTTAATCCTGTCTCGACACAATCAAGGAATACATTTTTAGACACTACACTTTGGGACTCTATGTGTTTGAAGGAAAGTACGTTATTCAACTCTGGTGAATGTCCTATTCTGTTAGTTTCCCTTGACGAGAGAAACACGGGAGAACCCAGAGAAAAATCCTGACTTTTCTTTACCACAAATACTTTTCTGCTATCGTCGTGATTTAAACGGAGGTCCGAGGTTGTAAACCAGAGCTTTGGCAACTGAGCTACCAATGTGGCTTCTTAGTGCCATGCGTGATGCAGAATAAAAATGTGAAGGAGAAGAAAAACGCCTTCAACATTATTTTCACGTAGGACAAGAGGAGACATAATGCTGTCAGTAATTTTCAGCTATTATCCTACGAAAATGGGGAAGATTCTAATTCAGAGTTTGAAGGAATATGAGCATAAATCAAAGTCTGTATTCTGTTGGAGCCTTTCAGTACGGTGTAGCAAGACGCTGGGTCTATTGTGTTGGAGAATTACTCGTCACTTTATGTGAATCATGTGATGGAAGTTTATCGGCGCTGGGATAATAGAGACACCCCATCTCGCACAATTTAGTGCCCTCCACAGAATGGTATTGCATAGCGCTCTATCATATTTTACAACACATATTATATTACCACATCTTAATGCTGCCGCTCGGAAGATGTTACGAACTTCACACAGGCCGTAAAAAGTTTACGGACGCCCTCTATGCATCTGGCAGCTTGTAATTACGCTTGAGTTATATTATGTTACACACTAAGTGCATGGTAGTGCCCATTGCCACAGCGACAACTCGCATAAACAGGCTCAGTTCTCGCTGTAACGAGCAGTCGTTACTGTAACTAGAAATTCGGTCGTTACCATGTCAATTTCTTTCTCAACATCTGATCCTCAATGCTACGTAACTGCAGATGAGCCCTCTAAAATAACACATTAAAAACTCAGAATACCTAAAATTGTGACAGTATATCCTTAAATGTAATCTTTTAAGTTTCATTTTTCTTGCGAAAATAGACAAAAAATACCATAAAATATCATCTTGTTGTTAACTATGTGTCTATATTTTGAGTCTATTATACTAAGAATTTCGATTTCTATGAGAACTATGAATCTTTCCGACATACGTAAATACGTCTCAAACACTGACAATTGAGGAGCAGACATGGAAAACGGTATAAGTGCCTCCAAGATCAAATTTTGTTTTTGTCATGGAATGTGATATACAAAAGGTTGGATAAAAAGTAATGGCAGTTTTGTATGGCTTCCCTTGCTGCCGTAGTTTCCTATTTTCTACACGCTTCTTTGCCTTAGATACTTGTATAGTTAATGGCCTGTTATTATCCATGATAAATGCTACAAAACCGCTACATTCACTGCAGATCAACACAGCGAGTAAACCTCCACAGAACATACACTAGGTGGCACTTATATCATTCATCAGGACTATACTACGGGACATATCGAGTGCCATCTGGAATGCACTCGTTTGACTATATGGAAGGATGTTTGGCACATATATCCATTACTATGACATTGGCGCTGCTATATACAAGCAGGTATGGATAAAAAGGTATGGCAACACTGCTGTCACATGACGATGGTGCGTTCGAGAGCTGCCAGCCATTCATATCAGTGTTTCCCTCTGTGAGTGTAGATCTATTTGCCACCATAGCGCTGTTAGTGCAAATGGGATGTGATCTATTTAGCACCAGACAATGATGGTAATGTTTAATGGAGCAATGGTGGAGAGCTCATAGGGAAAACGGGAGTAACTCGCAAAAACCTAAACCCGAGCACAGCCTTTGTTCACCATAAATTAAATAATCTTTGATGACGCACCGTGATTCGAACCCGTAGATCCAACATGTATTACTATTATTATTATTATTATTATTATTATTATTATTATTATTATTATTATAATTTAGCCATAATACTATTAGACGTCATTGCACGTTAGACTATGTAGTATTAGACATTTTTGTAAATTAAACTAGGTTGTATTAGACTTGGTTCCAAAGACAAAATTCCATTAGACTTACAAAATTAGACCTTCTATCATTAGACTTAAAATCCTTAGATCTACTGACCTCTAACCAAACAATAATAATTTCTTAAAACTGTTTTACATATATGACTGCACTAATTTTTTTTCGTATATTTATACATGTCCAGTAGGCCTATCAACAGTTGAGTCCTTGACGCGTTGACAAAACAGTGGAGAGCTTAGGTATGTGTTCACTAAACTTGTAGTTCAATGTGAGCAAACATTGGGCTCTATCATCACGATACTGGGTGGACATACTTAAATGCGACAGGCTCATGTCAGTAGTTTTACTGGCACGTAAAATATCTCCTGCAGGACAAAATTCCGCGACGCTGATATAAACTCGGCAATTGCGAGCGTCGTTAAATAAAACATAATTTACCATTTTTTTTTATTCTGTAAGCTCGGAATAAATCCTGAAATATACTTTCAGGACAATAGATCACTTTAGCATTGTTATTAGTGTAAAATTTAGAAATGCAATAACAGAAAGTTCTCCAGCAGATCGTAATGATAAACTGCATGGTTGTCAGATGGCAAAAAGCTAAGAATCGGATTCAATTTAATACATAACTTAAACATTGATAATAGCGTACAATGAACATCTCTGACATTTTAAATTGGACAACAGCCGTAACTCCATCAGCAGAGTTAATAACGGGTCGCATGACGTCCGAAATAGAGCCTGAAGTCAGACAGTTCACTTATAAAACTGCAACAGACAACTACTTCATTCTCCAAAGTGGAGAATAAACCCTTAAGACACGATGGATCAAAATCCAATTAGCAAATGTTCCATAAGCCCGGAACATAATATCGACGAGGGCAACAAGAGGATTTACGCTGTATTTTGAGTTGCAAGTCGGGGCTCGTCCCCAGACAATGTAGGAAAAGTCGATAGAATCCCGGCACGCTGTGTAATACTTAGGTTTACTGGACCAGGGGCGCCCACGCACAATCAAACTCTCACTGCGGAACTGGTATTGTGTCGCAACACAAGCACGTGCACCCCCTTCCTGACTGCTTTGCCATCTTACAAGGAGGGTCGTGTCCGTAACTACGATCTGACAAAGACGCTATTTCTATTGAAAATGAGAAAGAAGATATAGCTAGTAATACAGATTTTAACTTGAGGAATTACTTGTCAATAAGTTTATTACGCACAATATACTGAGCTATATTTCAATCGGTAATTATGTATGGAAATATAGGCTGGGGTAACTTATTTAAAACCAAATTTAGTCCACTTTATTTATTACAGAAGAAAATAACTAAAATATGTCTCCATAAAACTATTGATTTTCCACCTCAAAGTCCACATCAGTGGAGTAACGGTCAGCGCGTCTGGTCGCGAAACCAGGTGGCCCGGATTCGAATCCCGGTGGGGACAAGTTACCTGGTTGAGGTTTTTTTTACGGGGTTTTCCCTCAACCCAATACGAGCAAATGCTAGCTAACTTTCGGTGCTGGACCCCGGACTCATTTCATCGGTATTAACGCCTTCATATCATTCAGACGCTGAATAACCTAGATGTTGATACAGCGTTGTAAAATAACCCAATAAAAAATCCACTTCAAAAATTGTTTTTAGACTTTAATATTCTTATGAAACATCGTACGATGACGCAGAATATCTGTATGTACCATATGTACTTTGGTACATTAAAATAATATATATGATATGCGTAAATCATTTCGTGATTTAAGACGGCGCTTATTCCGTCGGATCCCGGCCAACCAGTCACTCATAACGAGTGCACCTCCGCACATATGTGGACATTGTTCTACGTTCATAGATATCTATGACGTAGAGCAGAGGGCGGCCACTAGAGGTGGAACTTAAACCGAGAGGATTCGATCCGACACCGGGATGGGAGTCCGGTGTGGCTTAGTGGATAAGGCATCAGCACGTAGAGCTGAAAACCCGGGTTCAAATCCCGGTGGCGGAGAGAATTTTTCTCCGTTCCACTACTCTTTCATCGTATAATGACGCAGAATATTTGCATGGAAACACCATATGTACTTCGGTACATTAAAATTATATAGGCTATATTCTTAAAATAAGACAAATTTATTATGTTGTATTAATAAAATTCATACATAAAAATCGAAATAATTTTGAATTGTAGGCCTATTCTCATAGTTATGAAACAAAAGGTAAGAATTCTTTAAGATTGTTTGCACCAAAATGCAACACTGCTACAGTATTTAATCATAGTAGTAATTTAGGTCCAAAAATATATAGGCCCTAACAAATTTATATTTAGATATCCTAATCTTGTCAATTCTAATAGTTCTAGTATTACATTAAAAAGTTATGTATGGATTTTATAAATAATGAAAAATTGTAAATTTAAATTTATATATTCTTATTGCGTATTAGACATAAAACAAATTTTATTATATACTTCTTAATTTCAATTCAGGAATACGCCCCTGAGCACGAATTCTACTCTCTTAGAGGTGTGCTAAAGTTTTTTCTGTTATTATATTTTACGTTACAATTAATTATTAGCAAAATAAATAAATAAATAATAAAAACCTAGTAAACATTTAGCATGATCATTCTCCAATGATGAAGTTCCTGAGAAAACATCACTGCCGCCACCACCACTACCACCACCACCCTCTCTTTTAGGCCAAATATAAAATTCTCCCGTTCGGCTTCAGAAGATGTTTCATTCCAAGTTATTCAAAGATCTAAGTGGTATTACAGCCCTTTTCCAGTAGGTTTAAGTGGATATTTACTTACTGTTTTCTTTCTTAGCGGTGTCCGATAGAGTCTGTTGTAAAGTCAGCGCAATGGATAGTTGAAAAGTGTAAACAGTCACGCAAATCAAATACTCTACCTCTCCGTGTGATTGTCTCGTAGGGGACAGGCTATGGCATGTTTAGCCTACATTCTCCAACTATCCACTGCGCTGGCTGTAACAACCCTCAATCCTAAGTGGAAAAAAAAAAAATCCGTCTGTGGTACACACGACTTGGAAACAGCCGCATACACAGACTCTTGGGGGAGTCCATGTAAGTGGATGCCAATTCGTCTTTGGCGCAGGTGCGAGTCTGCGATCGGGCTCTACAAGTATGCCACCAGCTAGGCGTAGCTCAGACGGTAGGTGCGTTTGTCTTCTGGTTCGCTGCGCTCGGGCTTAGGTTCCATTCCCGCCTTGGACTGATTACCCGATTCAGTTTTCCCGAGGTTTTCCCCAACTATGGTAAATGTCAATTAACCATATGGCAAATCCTCGGCCTCATTCCGCTATCAACTACATCGACGTCACGTAGCCTACTAGTTGATGAAGAGTCCTTCAATATCCAAATAAAAAAGTACAAGTGGTAATACAGTAAAACTTCCCAATAGCGGACACCGCCCGGGAAAAATTAAATGTCCGTTATTGAGAAGTGTTCGTTATTTAGAAACTCGTTAGTACGTATATAGTACATTAAAATTTCTCATACATATTCAACACTATATTTTACAGTATAGTGCAGTAGACAGTGAGATTGTTTACAGTATTCATACAAAGAGAAATCGTACCAGTAAATGTTTTGTAAATAAAATAAACATCAATCACTGTACCACTTCACCTTACACAAATAAATCTAGAATTGCATTCTCAGTGTATGATTTTAAAATAACATCCTTGTTTTTCAAAATTTCACTAACCTGAGTTATTCCCACTTCAAACTTTGTGGCGAGGTCAGGAACACTTAGTTTCTCCTTCTCACTATGCTTTACAAAAGTGGATACTTTCTCTTTTAATGACAACAAACGTTCACGTTTTCGTGACATTTTTAATGTGACTGTACTTCCGAACACTCAACTTGACAAACTAAGAAATTACGGACTGCTCACGTACAGTATCACAACTAACAACTGTGCTGCTTACCTTCAATAAAGTACAAGAACGTTCAAATGCACGATAATGATTGTTGCAAAGAATTTCGTCAGAATTCCGTTTAATTTACAATCGCCTTACTCTATTTTTTCTTTCACGCTGTCCGTTATTTGGAAGTTTTAATTATTTTTGGAAAATACATTTCAGTGTCCGCGTCCGTTATTGAGAATGTCCGCTATTTGGAAGAATTTTATCATAAGAGCCAATGTTATTTTGCAGGGGAATTTTAAAATGTCCGCTATTGAGAGATTGGGAAGTATCCGTTAAAGGAAGTTTCACTGTACTTAATTTCATGCCACATTACAGCTCTCAATGGCTCAAACAGTTCAAAAGGTACAGGTATTCCCCATATATGCCATGAAAACGTTCGAGGGACATGTAGACAGAGCTTCAAGCTTTCTTGATCTCGGCATTAGAATGAGATGGTGAGGTCGGAACCACGCTCCGACCGTCTTTTACCCAGAGAAAGATCCAATACTCAATTTGATAGAAGATTGTGTGAATCTTGGGACAGTTCTGCAAGTTTTGGCAACGAGAAAAATTCCGTTCCCACCCTCCATTGAACCCAGGACCTTCCACTCCGTAGTAAAATGAGCTAATGACTTAAATAGGTCAATAAACATTACTTGTATTAAAGGAGTATTCGTGTGTTAGTGTGGTAATTCATATGAGTGTGAGTTAAGGTTGATTTGCGACTTTCTTCACAAAGGACGGATAATTAGGTCGTTGTAAGACGAGAGCAGATACAAAGGGGATAAGATAATTTATTATTAACATGGCGTAGACTGTTTATCCACAGACACCCGACACGGCAACATGAAAGCGGCTTTCGTTGCAGGTCATAACGAAGAAAGACCGAGGCTACCGACCGACACAAAAGCCCTTGAAGGGACATTAGACGCTAGAGTCTGCGCCCATGAAACTCTATTCCGCCCCATTAGAGAAGCTGCAAATTAGCACGTCAAACGGAACGGAAACAACCGCAGCATATGCTTCAACCTAACGTGTCTTAAGAATTTAGTGTCGACATCGAGGCAGTAAAGCAAATTGCTTTTCTATAGTTAATTTTATTCGTCAGAAGACAAAATCATACATGTATACCAAAGGCGAATAAAGCAGAAAATATTTAATGCAGGTATTAAAATCGTATCGTATATTAAATGCATAATGTTGATTGTTGTTATTTAGTCAGCTGTCCGAAAACACGTCTGAATCTCATAAGAAGGGCAAGGAATTTGGAGTACTATAAGGTAATGGTGAAACGTAGTACAGTATATACGAGAATAGTCCAAGGTTTAGTGAAGTGGAACAGAGCTACTGCATTAACAAAGCAGAAGTATAGTCCTGGAAAATTACACGCAACTTGTTATAAAATTATTTGAGAACAAATGAAAGTATTACATAGTTTAAATAAATATAGGCCTCTTGACCTACATATACAATATACATCCCATTTCGAACAGTCCACACCTGTGGAGTAACGGTCAGCGCGTCTGGCCGCGAAACCAGGTGGCCCTGGTTCGAATCCCGGTCAGGGCAAGTTACCTGGTTGAGGTTTTTTCCGGGGTTTTCCCTCAACCCAATGCGAGCAAATGCTGGGTAACTTTCGGTGCTAGACCCCGGACCATTTCACCGGCATTATCACCTTCATTTCATTCAGACGGTAAATAACCTAGATGTTGATACAGCGTCGTAAAATAACCCAATAAAATAAAAAAAAAAATTTCGAACAAAATAATTGAATCCATTTTTTTAAAGAAATGTCACTAATTTTCATTGTTTGAAAATTAAGGAAATTTACAAAAAATAAATCATTAATATATTAAAAACTCTTCTCAAAATATCACATACGTACATTATTAAGTATAAAATATTTTTTTTAAACCTCTTGAAGTAGTTTTTTGACTGATGGCCTTAAAAAAAAGACAGAGACAGATACATAGGCCTATAGTTTCTCGACATCGCAAATGTTACAATATTACACATTAAATGCTAACAAACATAAACCTTATAATCCTTGAGTGATTTTTTATAGTACACAGTGAATATCTTTTCAAATTTTCCATTGAGAACGACATCTGTTACATGTGGAAAAAAAATTAGACCTACACATGGAAAAACTGCGTTCCACGTTAGCTGACACAGTTTCAGCATACTTCAAATCAGGCACGCCACTTAAATTGCATATTCAATGACGTCATAGGGATATGTATTCGATAACATATTTGTAGACAGTGGATGCGGAACGACTTAAGGAAAAGTGAAGTTTTTCGTATCGGAGTATATGCACGTGTCGCGCCGTCCGTCTTTTGTGTATCTGGCGAGTACAGCAGCGTACAGAACGAAGGAACCCCGGTCCACATTGTTATCCTGCTCAAGTACGTATTTAGTACGAGTTGAATAGTGTAGTGCTGATCCATTCATAATGTCGAAGTCAAAACGTTAAATTCGCTTAGAGATACGAAATGCAATTAGGAAGTATGAGAGTGACATTTTATGTATTAACGAAGACAATATCGTGTGTAATGTATGTAAAATTGAAATAAAAACCAGAACAACTCAGGCTATAGAGAAACATTGCAACAGTACATCGCACAGGAAATGCGTTGAAATTAAATCTGAGGAACCATCATCATCATCATCATCATCATCTAGTTGTGCGGGTCTAAACGACACATGCAACATGATGCTCAGTTCAAATATTCCTCTAAAGAAATTGAGTGGTCCCCATTTTAGAGTTTTTCTTCAGAAATTCTCTCAATACAAAAACTGTTGAAACGATTGGCGAAGACGATTCAGCTTCGACAACTTACGAGAATATATCGTCGTTGACTGCAATGCTAGTAATTGCATCAATGATGACGAGGACTGAACTTGCAAGGTATGTGCTACACTACTGCAGTACGTTATTTTCCTTTTCCTTCTGACTGTACGGAGATACAGTAGCATGTTGACGTCATCTGTTTACGTTTAAAACCTGTTGAGCCAATGGTCTGAATGAAAAAAATGTAACATATAGTAAATATGCACCTACATTCAACGATAAGTCATCCCGCATCCACTGTCTACATATTTGAAATGTCACTAAGTATTCTACATGCACAGCTTTGATGTAAATACGTCTGTAAGTTCGGTCCAGTACTAGGATGCCACCCCAGGACGTCGACCGACACATTTCAGGAGAGTATTGTCGCGCCTATAATTTTATTTCTACACTACACGACGAATTCCAATGAAGTATAGGATAATTGACAGATCCACCATTACCTTGAGTTGAAGTGGGTGGACGTCATCTAGCGATACGCAAAAGCGGGTGAGGTGGAATTTAAGGCACGAATTGGCGTATCGCGCAGCAGCCGAGGCAGTGTAACTCGAGTCTCAGAATTCAATTTGTCATCATAAGGACGTTTGTGTTTAATAGTACTTAAATGACACTTTACGTTAAACTCCTAGAACCAGGAACATAGCGTTTATAAAATTTCCAGAATAGCTTATTGTTTTAAATAATAAACACATGCTCAAATTTTGAAATACGTGCTCTTAATCTTGTATTCACTGTACTTATTCTACTTATTTTTCGGCATATCTCTGCAAAGAAATGTGCACGAACTGCTGAGTGACACACTTGAACACAACTGCACTGTTTAGTTGTTTATACTCTGGCGGAGGAAGTAATGTTGCCGGTTATGAAATATTTTGCAACAAGTTGCGTGTAATTTTCATTAACTGAACTGTACCCGTGCTTGATCAGTGAAGTAGTTCCGTTCAAATTCACAACTACTTTGGTTGTATATGCAATATTTCACCATTACTTTATAGCACTCCAAATTCCTTGTCCTGTTCATAAGTGATACCAATAAGGAATCACTTACGAGAAAAGTAGGCCAGAACATAATGGGGTAGGGTGGCCAGCAGTGGCGGACGGTGGGTTTGAAAGTTGAGGAGGCCAAGACGTGACTGATGAGAATATAAAAATATAAGGACTGTGACGTAGCTCATTACCAAGCGCAGAATTTATAGGTTTTAAGAAACTGAAGTTAGATTTTTCAATCTATGTTTTTGGATTTCTTTAGAATTTTAAATCATATGTTTAGGAATTTATATGATTTTATGGATGAAAAAAATGAAAATAAACAACATGCTGTTAATATATTACAAGGGCTTGGTAAAGATTACCTCTCTTTAGGATATTTTAAGTCCTAACCTACGAATTAGGTCTTTTTTAGGTCATATCAAATTTAAGAATGTACTCGTTGCTACATAAAACGAATAAGAAAAGCAATATTTCGAGTGTAACGAGATAGCAACAAAATTGATTCTAACTTAAGAATCCGGGGCTTGCTCATTACTATTACATAGCCTACTTGTACACCAAATTCACTGGGCGATCCTCTTTCTTCGCAAACCCATCAATTAGGTCACATCATACTGAACAACTGCTACTAGAAGCTAGAGACAAATCTGCATTTGTTTCTAAACTCTCGATATATTTAATATACTGTATACATAAATCTCGTAACACAAAAGAAAAAAATGACAGGAACACCCGCGAACAAGAAAAAATCTATCAACATAAAAGAAAACTTCTAAGCAGGTAGAGAAAACTAACAACAAGTGACTCAATTTTCTAAAACCAAGAAGAGAGAAAGAGAGAGAACTTCCCAATACAACCGAAAGATGCAGTGACTATAAAGCAGTAGAGCAATACAGTTATCATCGGGGGTAGAACGTCTCCAAATTCGGCTCCCCTCGCGCGTTCTAGTTACGTTTAAACACTCCGCTAGCCAGCTATCTTATTGGTTGAACTACTGTTGTCATGGTTACCGGGGAGTAGAGTGATGTAGCTGTCTCCTCTCTCCCGATTTCGCATAGACACTGCAGGCTGCTAGATGTCGACTATACAGGTTACAGCGCTGTCTGTTATTTTTCGGTACGAATTATTTGTACTATCCACAGTATAGCGAGCGGGCATCACCAAACTGGATATGGTCCACTTTACGTAGCTTACATCTTAATCGTAGTGAATGGTAAAATTAATATAAAAGGAAAAAAATGTTCGTCATTTGCTATAACTTGTCTGTGACCTTAATTCAGCTGGAATTAATACTGTCATATCGTGTTCTGATAAAATATTAGGGGAGGCACGGCCTCCCTTGCTTCCACTGAAAATCCGCCGCTGGTGGCCAGTTCCTTTGTCCCTCCATTGCATACATCGCCGATTAGCTACATGTCTGTCTACTATGCCCAAGGAACTCTATAGTCAAGTTGTGCGTACATTGGTTGCTAAAGTGTCCCGGATTCTAAGCCTGATGATAAGTAAGAAAATAAATAAATACATAAGGGACCAGCCAATGAATCTCTGAAAAAATCATAGTAACACTTGTGGCGGACAAGGTCGCAGTTGGGGTTACTCTCGAGGTTTTCTCGTTTTTCCCCATATTAGAAATTTACATCATTCCGTCACCATTTCTCCATTTCGTTATCATTCCGTAGCATTCCCCGAAAGCCGGCTGTTGACGCATGGAAGGTGCTGGCCTAGGGACGAGTGGGGTTGCCTGCTCGAAATCTGGATACACAGAGAGACAGTGTGGTCAGCCGGTGTGGGTTTGGGAATGCGTCACTAGAGGGTTAAAGCAGCAGATCTGAACAGGTCGTAGTGCTGGGCCATAGTGCCCCCCTCCGTAAATTTCATTCCATTCCACTCAGCCAATGAAGGAAACAGCCAATCAATGAATGAAAGGAACAGAACTTGGTTCCGTTGTAGGCCATATGTAACCAAGAAAGTTACCCTTGAGCAAGAGTGGAAGTTGTAATTCATAGCCAACCAATAATTGATTTAGCCGTCAAGTTTTATTTGAAGTTACAGTACAACAAATATAAAACTCTTTTCCAAAAATTCATTAGAATAGATTCGGCAATCTCACAAACTGAAGCACAAACAATGGAATTTATTCATAAAGATGGAGTCGTAATCCAAATACAATTTTCATGCGATGTTCGGTGTATGAGACGTTGAGCAATTTAATTGAAATTTAGCAGAAACCGATAAGTAATTTAATCGATTTCCGATTAGTGCCTCCACTAGAATACGTCGGCGAAACCAACCGCACATATACAATTAACTCTACCGTTCACATGGCACCATGGAAACCGACTGAAAATTCACTTTATTCTGTACAAAAATAATCAACATTGAAAACCTCTGGTGCTCAAAATAATTTAGAGATCATATAATGCTGACGGGATTAAGGTTTCAAATTACACAACCCGCTCTCGTATATCCGATCACAACGAGTATTTACGAACCGTTACTCGATATTAAATTTGGCTGTATAAGCATAGGCCTATTATCTGCGCTATAATCTAAATTCTGCACGATACTTTGAGTGAAATTCGAAATATAATAAATGTACATTTATAATAAAAATATTATAGTTTCATAAAACAATGATAAACAAAAACTAGAGAGAGCGCAAATGAGATTTTTGAGAGCGCTCTTGGGATAGACAATCAACGAAATTCATATATTCCAGAAAAACAGTGAATAATACACTGCGTCCCGCTTAGAGGGATGGATAAATAAATGCTCACCACTTAAAATCAGATAAAGATATTGTTGTGATTTACATCTGACAAGAAAGAGAAACTGTCCAAGTTTATGCAACAAAGTTTTAAAACAGCTGCATGCGTAACTTTCGTTTGTTTTTGCTAGGGCACCAAAACAAGCCTGGCGCCATTTTATAGGAAAACACGCTAAGGTAAACATGTGGACACTACAACAGAAAGTTCAGTGCGTGCTATGGCTAGCAGAGGAATTCGTCATTTGACCATTCTTCTTCTTCGTAGAGGCTACAATCACAGAAAATGTGTATTTAGATATGATGCAGAACTTTGTTGTTGACCAACTTCCCCCAAGATCGGTTTTCAGCACGACGGCGCCCCACTCCATCATCAACGGGTGCGTGAGTTCTTGGATGAAAAATTCCCCGATTGGTGGATCGGAAAACGAGAACCTCTTGCCTGGCCATACAGGTCACTCGATCTGACCCCCTTGGACTTTTTTTTTTCTGGAGCTTTGTGAAGGATGCTGTGTACCAAAGAGGAAGAGCTAACACTTTGGTGGAACTGAGGCAACGCATTACAAATTCAGCTGCGCTAGTGACTCTACAAATGCTACAGAACAATTGGCGGGAGGTTGAATACCGTTTAGATGTCTGCAGGGCAACTCAAGGCGTACCGGTACGCATCGAGTTGCATTGAGCATTCTTCGAAACTTTGAGAGTTTTTACATCAAGTTATGTAAAAAGGCATTTTAATAAACCAATATTTACACTTAAAATTATCACTTATTTCTCGATCCCTCTACAACAGATATAAAATTTACCAGCAAAAATGACTAGCACACCTAAAGAGAATGGATACAAATTGCACACAAAAATTATGGTGGAAATATGACCCAGGAACAGAGACATGACAGACCAAGGCAAAGATAAAGACACCAGACACACCTTAAGATTCGTAAGGGAACAGGTCACAAAGGACATAATCCATACACGTTTATGATGATGATGGTGATTAAATGATATGATGGTGATAATGATAGGTATGATGATAATGGTGATGACAGGCTAATGATGACGATAAAGTAATTGAAGTTTACATCTAACAAATTGGTTCCAAATCATGGATAATGAAAACAAATATACAATTCAAATTTATTCAATAACTGATCGGATTGATAGGTAGTAAGTTAGTAGCAAAGCGAAAGTGAAAAGTACGTGCAATATTTCATCCCTAACTGGAATCTCGAGATATGTACGAGAAATCTAAACCTGTCAGCAAGTTGTCTCGATTCAAATACATCGTTCTATTCTAGGAACTTATGTGATTAAGAAATAAAAATGACGTTGGACTTAATAAAAATATGCTTCGCGTCATCCATTCAATTATATCTCCAACATAATCGCGTTTGGAGGTCTTGCAATCGATATATAAGGCCATGATATTTTCTATTTCGATCTTGGACCGTACGGAAATCCGTTTAGAATTATCTGGCAAGAATTCTGATCGGAATCCTGTCATGCGGATAGAGGCGATACGGTCAAGTGGGCGATGCCCCATTTAAAATAATGCAAAGAATAAAATCCGAACGCGGCGAACGAATTTTTTCTGGTAAGTGAGCGCCTAGCTTAAGACTACATCACCCAGATAAGACGGCAGTAGCGCAACTCAGCCTGGACGCGGGCCAGAAGATGAACTTCGACCCCACCACCGTCTTGGACAAGGCATTGAGTCATTGGGACCCGGTCATCAAGGAAGCCATCGAAATTCAACTAGATGGCAATAACATCAAAAGAGACGGATCTACAATTGAATACAGCGGGCGGTTGGGACTAGGAACTACCTCCTGACTGACCCGCAGCGAGAAGCTCTACTGACCGTTTATATCCGGCCTACACATGGTCCCACGGCACTTCAATCCCTGAATAACATGGCAGAACTAGTCATCGAAAGCGTGAAAAGAACAATCCAATTCATCTGGCTGAGAACACGAGAATAATTATATTATTCCATATCCAACGCCGGAAAAGCCTCAAGTCCTACAGCGTACCAAATGTTTAACGTTATACCTCGCGCTATAACGAAAGCTTACAGAAAACCAATGGTGGCGTTACTGTTTCTTTTGACGTGTGTATGTAGGTACGCCGAGGGAGCGAGAGATACGGGGAGATAGAAGTACCGCCTCTTCCTAGAAGATGAACAGATGAGGACATCGCCTGTGGAAATAAAGAGCGTAGCAAGAGAACAAACCGAAGGGAATTAAACGCGCAACATTATGTTAACGAATAAAATAATTATAACTTGCAAGGGGAACGCTTCATCACTACATATTGTAATAAAATAAATGCACTTGGAATAACACACGTATTCACATGCAGTGGAACTGAATAAAACAGTAATGTAACTATCACAACGCAAGTGTGATTCTATCGATTTCGTTTCTCTTCCCAATGTACACTTGACTATCATTCAAGCTATTTCGTGACCTTTCCTATCGCCCGCTCTTCCTTATCGCATTGTTTCGTTCGCATTCCTGCCGTCGGTATTCCCTGCCTGCGATACCTATACCTTACATGGAAATTTCAACTTTTAAATTTTTTGTGATTGGACAGTTCAGTAGTCCCACTTGCTACCTACAGATTGCGCCATACCATAAAATCAGTAAAAATGGACATTCCTTGTTTCCCCCCCCCCCCAACACCCTTCGTTTACTGTTGAAAAATTACAAGGTACAAGTAATAAAAAAAAAGAGAACTCATTGAACCAGAAGACTAGAATATAGCTAAAGTTAATTTAGACTTAACATATTGAGTCGAGAACAGAAAAGTCTTTCAACTCATAAAGTTATGAGGGTTAAAATTATTAAAACTTTACAGTAACCGGTTAAGCATGTAGAACAGTGTGCACATGCAGACAAAGACATGAGGGATGTGCTTCTTTCCACATATAAACAAACCTAAAGAGACGAACGTAGTGTATAAGAACTTTCAAGTACTGGCAAAGAAGTAAAAAATAGTAAAGGCCCTGCACTACTCAGTGTACGGGCCGGGTGCACACAGAATCAGACGCGACGCGACGCGGCGCGGCGCGACGCTACGTTTTGCTTTACAACGCCTCGCGACAGCTTAAAACTGTCTGCTCGCGACAACTGATTTGCTGGCTGTGGGATTGGAAAACTGGCCTCGGCTAGAAAATGGCGTCAATAATTGAGGACTGTCTATATGAAAAATTCTATTGTAGTTGCTTATTATTTCCTAAGGACGCAAGCTCCTAAAAATCTATACGATTGAAAGAGTCTTAAAATTAAAACGTCATTTTTTATGTTATGACCAGACATCGGATTCTAGGGCAAATGCCTATTTTGTTTCTTTAGGAGAAAAGTAAAAATAATTATTAATATTTGTGTTTCATGGAAATTGAAAGGTATTCAAAGAGTTTTATAGTGCCCTAAAATGCCCTAAACCGGTTATTAGAGCCTAATTTGTTAATATTCGCCTAAAATGCCTAACTCACTGTAAAGTTTCGCATTTTACTCTTACTTTTTCTAATTTATACATGCATTCACTGCGAAATTTAAGGCATTTAAAAAGTGGAAAGTTTGCTTCACACCGGCCATGAAACCATTGATAAAGGAAACAAAATGTTTTGAATCTCACGACACTCGCAATAGATTTCACCGAATTTAACATGTTTGGAGGCATAAATGCCGACAAAGAACCAACCTTAGTTTTGAAGCAGGCAATAATCACAACATGTGCTGCTACCGATTCAGAGATATACTATACTATAAAAATGACTGTTTTCGGTCTGAAACCGATTAGCTGTACTGCCCTTCAGAGTGTCATAAAATCACAATTTTTGGAGAAAGAGTGTTTTTGAAATATTTATGAAAAGTCGTAAAACTGCGAATTAGTAGGGTAAACCGTTACAAAATATTTAAAAGAATGGCCCTCCTAGTGTTAACACTACCAGGAAATGCAACAATAAGTGGAACTTTGTATTTTTGTCCAATTGAATCTCAATAACAACGGTTCATTTGAATGCTCGTTAACAGTTGCTCTTTCCCTCACCTTATTTGTGTTGAGAAGTTTTGAGCGGTAGGACGTTTTCCTGTGAAGTTTAACGCCATAATGCCGAAAAATATAAGTGCAAAATCTACATTGATCCGGCAATGGATAACAGAATATTCAGAATTCACTTATGATGGAAAAATAATATTCTGCAAGATTTGTAGCAAACAGGTATGTAACAATAGTTGAAATATATAAATTCTATTAATTTTAATGAGTAGGCCTATAATATTTATACATTGACTGAGCTATCCTGAGGTATAATTCTTTTTAAGACCACTACACTTTAACCTTTTAAATTCCGATAGTTAAAGTATTTGCAGGTCATTAAAATTTTGATTGTTCGAACCCACTAACTTTGTGATAGAAATACGGCAATACAACAATTAGGATTTTATTTTAATTCAGTTTACTTTACATTTTTAGATTTCGCAAGAAAAGAAGTGCCACCTAAAGCAGCATGTGCAAGGAGCGGCTCATAAGGCTAAAGCTCAGCAGAAAAATCAACTGCAACAAACTTTACTAACACAGCCTACTTCATCCAATTTCAGCAGCAATTTCTATGCTGATTTAACCAGAGCGTTTGTTGCTGCTAACATTCCCTGAAATGTATTGAAAATCCGGTTTTAAGACAGTTTTTACAAAAATACTGCAAACAAAATATCCCATCTGAGTCGACCCTAAGAAAAAATTACTTAGACAGAATATACAATGAAACTTTAGCTTCCATTCGGGAGGATATAGGTGATTCTTACATATGGGTCTCTGTGGATGAAACCTGAGATCCTATGAATAGGTATATAGCAAATATGGTAGTAGGAAAACTTAGTCCTGATGGACCTTCGATTCCACACCTCGTATGTGTTAAGGAACTTTCGAAAGTGAATAGTCAAGCCATTGCTTATTTTGTAAATAAAGTCCTACAGTCTTTATACTCAGGTAATATAGACGATTCTAAAGTTCTGTTGTTTTGTACTGATGCTGCCTCATACATCGTTGCTGCAACTCCACTTCTTAAAACATTTTATACTAACCTCACGCATGTAACCTGTCTAGCACATGTCCTTCACAGGGTTTCTGAAACAATCCGGAATGAATTTCCTCTTGTCAATTCGTTTATTTCTAACACAAAAAAAATGTTTTTGTAAAGCCCCATCCAGGATTTCAATATTCAGAGAGAACTTTCCAGATATCCCACTCCCACCTCAGCCGGTTGTTACACGATGGGGAACCTGGATTCAGTCAGTGGTGTATTATTCAGAGTATTTTAAAGAAGTGGTCACAGTTATTGATAAATTACCTGAAACTGATAGTGCAGCGTGTGTGAAGGCAGTGAAAGATTGTCTGAATGACTCACGAGTGAAAAACGATATTGCCTACATAACATCAAACTTTTCTTTCATACCTGCAAGCATTGAACAATTTGAACGTGAAAAACAATCTCTTTGTAGCCAAATAGCAATAGTAAAGGAAGCTCAAGTGAACATACATTCTGCTGAACATACATACAAACTGGGAAAAAAGGTAAAAATAAGTGGGACAACGTATTAAATAAGAATGTAGGATTTTCATTGTTGGAAAAAGTATCAAGAGTGATATCGGGGGAAAGTGTAAATGTTCCAGTAAGTATTGATGTTTCTATTGTACCTAATTTAAAATTTGCGCCTCTCACATCAGTTTCGGTTGAAAGAAGTTTTTCTGCTTTCAAAATGATTCTCAGTGACAAAAGGCAAAGGTTAACTGTGGAGAATTTAGAAAAAATTCTGGTGGTGTACTGTGCAGATAATTATAATAAAGTCTGAGCATGGAACTGAATTTCAATAACTTAAAATGAGTATTCTTGATATCAATAATCATTATTTCATTAGTTTCAATATATTAAATTTGTGCAGCTCTGTTTATAAATATAATATAATATTCTTTTTTAATGTTTGAACATACTTTTTTGTGCGTATTTTAGTGTATAACTAAAAATTTCAGTGAAAGAAATAAGTATGATACCTTGATGTGCCTAAAATGCCTATTTTCATTAAAATAGAGCCTAATTTTACAAATTTTGAGCTTATTTTAGGCGCCTAAAACTGCAATTTTAGTGCCTAAAAATCCGATGTCTAGTTATGACTACTTCATGACTCACAATAAAGAAAAATAATATATTAAATCAATAATGAGTGATAGTTTAGAGCAGAGAATTAGGCTTACTACAAATTACACTGGTCGTCAGTCATTTTGCGCCAGACATAAAACTAACAAATTCTTAATAATTTAGACCTCCTGAATTAAAAAATAACAAGCAAAATGTTCCATCACTTCGGGTTTTCGAGATGCACAATATAATTAAATTTTTATGCATTTAATTTAAAAATCACCGTATTTCGTGTGTAACTATTTTCTTTTACAAATGTGAAGACCCATTATGTGAAAACAAATGTAGTATATGTAGGGCACCATGATAGAAGCACTTGTAGAAAGGGAAATTATTTTATTGCCCTTCTACGAGTCTATTTGGAGGGAGTGAAACAGGTTCGCGGTATAAATTCACTTGAGTTTACCTGATTTTACTTGAGATGTGCATTTTTTACACAGTGAGCTTAATTACATTACTGTAGTTTATATCTTGCAATATATCACCATGTCAAATCCACTTCTAGAAGCGGAAATTGTTTTATTGTCCTTTTCGGTTCCATTTGGAGGGGAAGAAACAGGTTCGCCGTATGAAAACGCTTCAGTTTACCAGGATATTTCTGTGGTGTTAGTATTCTGTGTAGGACGTGTAGGCTATTTCTTTAAAGTGTGCTTTAATGATAATATTCAAAGTATGAATGGTTTATATGTGCGGATTTGAAGGTTTTAGCAATGCTTTTTGGAATGCAATTAGGCTACACAAAATTTTGCTGCTTTCTGTACGAATTGGACAGTCGCGCTCCAGATATTTTATTTTTATTTTATTTTATTGGGTTATTTTACGACGCTTTTTCACCATCTAGGTTATTTAGCGTCCGAATGAAATGAAGGTGATAATGCCGGTGAAATGAGCCCGGGGTCCAGCACCGAAAGTTACCCAGCATTTTCTCGTATTGGGTTGAGGGAAAACCCGGGAAAAAACCTCAACCAGGTAACTTTCCCCAACCGGGATTCGAACCGGGCCACCTGGTTTCGCAGCCAGACGCGCTGACCGTTACTCCACAGGTGTGGACTCGCGCTCGAGATATGCATTATAAAATAAAACGACAATCACTAGAGCCAGGGAAGAAAAATGTTATATATCAACCCCTTGTACCTCAAAGCGAAGTAATTTTACCCCTTTTACGCAATAAGTTAGGGTTAATGAAGAATTTTGTTAAAGGGATAAATTATAAAACTGAAGCATTTAAAAATATCCAGGAAAAATTTCCTGCTATTAATAATCGGTGGCGCTACACCCCGTGAAGAGCCCAGACCGACCAGCCGGCTGCTGGCCTCACGTCCACATGCCAAAACAGAGGTGGACGATCATCCAACTAGAATGGAGGTATTGTGTGGTTAGCACGATGATCCCCCCAGTCCTTATATCTGGCTTTCGCAACCGGCTTTCGCTACCTATCGTAGCTCCCCAAGTGCATCACGATGCTAGGTGGGCACCGGTCCCATACATTGGCCGAAATTTCATGAGAAAATTTCTTCCCCCATGAGGACTCGGACCAGCGCGCATTCCTTAACATTTCCTGCTATTAGTGGTTCAAAATTAAAAGAGGGAGTTCTCAATGGACCACAAATTAGAGAAATAATGGACAATCACTTCGAATCTTTGCTGGAAGGAAAAGAGACAGCCGTCTGGATTGCATTCAAGGAGGTTGAATTAATTTTCTGGATAACTGTAGAAGTGAGAACTATGAAGAACTAGTGAAAAATTTACTGTTGGCGTATTAAACTAGGGGTTGTAAAATTTCCCTGAAAATTCACTTCCTTCACTCACATCTTGACTTTTTTTCCCGAGAATTGTGCGATTTCAGTGATGAGCATGATGAGCGCTTCCACAAGAAATTTCAACTATGGAAAAAGATACCAAGTACAATGGAGTACCAATATGCTAGCAGACTATTGTTGGACTTTAGCTCGTGATGTACCTGATGCCCAGTGTAAAAGAAAATGAAGAAAAAGAAAGCTGTAATCTTCTGAAAAGTGAATATTTAGCCTTATTGTCATTATATAAAACAATATTTTGAATAGATATAAATTCCAAAATTTCTCAAAAACCGTAACCAACAACTGTTTTTATTGTCATATTCGTATTCAGGAGGCTCAAATTATGTAGAAAACATATATCACATGTCTAGCGCAAAAAAAAAGTTAACATTTGTTACGCAGTGTTATTATTATAAATTATGATTCACCTGGTGCTTTCATCTCATTTGCAATTTTTCACATATTTTCAGAAACCACATTATTCTCGTGATATTGTTTCAAAGATTGTACAGAATATATCTTTCCTGTACTAAATCAACTAATTTATCCGCATCGAGCTCCATTATGAATAATGTGCACTACACAACAATAGTATTTTTTGTAGATAATGACAGCGTGCAATCATAGCCACTACTAACGCATGCGCAGTACACTGCCGCTATCAGACTGTCTCCTCGCGACGAACTTCTAGCAGTCATTCGAAGCTGTCTCTTCGTGTCGCCTTGTGTCTCCTCGCGACCGTCGCGCCGCGTCTGATTCTGTGTGCACCGCACCATAAGAAATCAATGGGAGACAAGTACCACGAGACAAAATGTCGCGTCGCGCCGCGCCGCGTCTGATTCTGTGTGCACCCGGCCTAAGTGTAGGCAAAGAGATCAAAGTGAGCGAGCGAACGTCCGTACACGTAGGCTATAGGGAAAGAGAGCAAA
Source organism: Periplaneta americana (assembly GCF_040183065.1). Classification (NCBI taxonomy): domain Eukaryota; kingdom Metazoa; phylum Arthropoda; class Insecta; order Blattodea; family Blattidae; genus Periplaneta; species Periplaneta americana. The sequence goes on from NC_091117.1 coordinate 161,508,133, forward strand.
AACAATGCAGACTACCGACCATCTACAACTCTATGTGGAGATAAAATGGTCAAAGACTTTACTTTCCATGTGTACGCAAACCACCCAAGAATAATGTTGACGGCCATGTTCCTAAGTATATGCATATAAAAAACTGAACAGCATTATAATCAGTGTGGCCAAATGTAGCGGAATTTGAGGCTTTGGGAAACGTAATCACATGTACAGGGACATCGTTTTATTTTTACTAACATTTCTAACATTAACTTGGCTATACTTTTGAGAACCGGAAACACAGTTTGCTACCCCCTTCCACGACTGGAGTTCGATGATAATGGCGTAAAATATAAAAAATCACTTTACTATGTATAGCAAGGAAGAAAAGTAGTTCATCCATTTACGTAAACTAGGAAATATCGTGATTTTTAGTTTCATAATTGTCATTAGATTTTTCTTTAATCAAAATACAGTACTGTATTAACAATAAATGTTTTTACTCACGAACTGAGCTATCCATTCGGACGTATTCATTACGTAGTGTATATTATACTGTCTACAGCACATTAGCGTACAATATAGAAAATGAAGTTACATTGAATAATAATTATAATATAGATATTTAAACACAGTTTTGAAAATGGTGGCCGTTCATTTCGATACAGGCTTCAGTTCTTTTGTGCATTTATCGCACTATAGACTATTGTACCTAATTCCAATTACCAGTTTCGTCCTTCGTACTAGTAACTCATGTTGAAATAATTCTGTACCTGCTCTATAAAAGAGTACCTTACGTACTGTAAATTCAATCTTCACTTCTGCCCTATCCGAAAAGATAAAATTACTCTGACATGCTAGAAAGGGGGTAAATCACGTGACAGTTAATTACTTAAAGAGGCCTTTTTATTTAAGTTATCTTAAACAGTTGTATAATATTACGTAGATGTCCAATTTCTAATAGAAATTAATGTTTTCAGAAAAGTGCAAAGACAGCCCCAATTTCTAATATAAATTAATGTTTTCAGAAAAGAGCTAAGACAGCCCAGCCTTTACAGAGGGGCGAACAGAAGCGGGTGGGGGAAACTGTGATGCGACGTAGGCAAACGGACGACAATACCTGTGCGAAAATATGATTCAATATTGAAAGCTCTTTCGCAACTGTAAAACGCGAACATATTTCTGGAACGTATTATACTGTTTATTATGACCGTAAGGCGACTTTGACTGCATACGCGGTCTTGGGTTTGTGTGGAGGACGGTTGAAAGTTTACTAGTAGAGGGGATGGGAGTGAAGTACATTCAAAAACTCAAGTACAATAAAAATTGAAGTAAAAATAAAATGATGTCCCTGTATAAATTAAAATATCACTGCTTTCCCAACTTTAGCACAGAAATTTATGATAATATTAATGTATGTGGGTGTGTGTTTGCGTGTATATCACATTTGTTTGCAATGTATTATATGAGATATTGAACTTATGCCTAAAGATGCCAATTGGCGAAAAATTTTACAATACGTTTTATTAATAATATCAACAAATTATATGTCTAAATATCTGTTTTTGTTTTAAAATCTTGATAAGTCATTCTAACTGAAATATATTCAATAAAATAATTTAATAACAATGAAACCTATTTGAAGAGTCCACTGCAAGAATGATGGATGTCACTTTCTTGTCGAAAATGAACCAAGACTGTCAATGCATAGCTTAACACATGTACATAGAGAGTTACATGGCATTAACATTGATAGTCATTGTGCAGTAATGATCGGAAAATCACAGTTAAGCTTTGAGCGCTAAGAATTTCAAACTTTCAATCGCTTCTCCTGCAAAATGTATTCCAAATGACATCCATCATTCTTGCAGTGGACTCTTCATTTGTATGATCCCTTAACACATTTCTGAATTCTCCACATTTATTCAGTCCATACAACCTTAGCGGAATGTAGCGGAATTTTGTCAGCTCGCAGGTAAGCTGTTAGCTGAAGACAGTGTAAACTAGTGAAAACTTGTAAGCATGTAAGTCAAAGATAGTAGGCCTATGTAGACTACTGTTCGCGTACAAAAAAGAGGTCAAACCCAGTGCAGACTATTGTCTAAGTACATAAAAGATATAAAACAATGGATTACTGTCTACATGTACAAAAAGAAGACTGCTATAAAAACTTTCCTAAACAACACCAAATGTTGCCCTCACCCGAAGCTAATAATAGAAACGATAACTCTGAGAAATGGTTAACGGTAGGATAAAAATGAATGAATGTAACAACCAGCATGAATGCAATGCGTTTCATTGTTTCATGATATACAACAAGCAAAATAAAATTTAAAACGTTGCTCCATTACAGATTTAAAAGCGAGAGAATAACCTGGACGAGACTAACACAATATTAATTGTTCGCTCCATTACCCCTACCGCCATTGAGGGCGACAGAGCTGCATCAGCTTCATGCCCGGAAAGCATTAACCCCGCCCGGGTGGGAACGGACGTTGCACTTTTATTCGCGACAATGTTTATAGTTTTTGAAAGTGGGGACAAAAGGGACATGGTTGCTGGGACAGCCAGAGGTCACTATCGATTGTGCGAAACTAAACATCGATGGTTCACTCTCTAAAGATAAATAATATTGAACTTTTGCACCCAATGGCACTTCCCTGAGGGCTCAATACCAACACAAACTGCAAACAGCAACGTATAGTCACTTTACAAGGGCTCGCTGGTAGCGGGGAATTTGTAAAAGGGGGTAGGTAGGATTATTTAACCAACAAACTCAACTAGCCAAATAACAAACCTACGGAGTTTGATGCATAATGGAATTCGTCTGCAAAGTGTACATTCGGGAAACTACAAACCAAGCTCTAGGCAATCCCATTCGGTAACTGCAGAGGATGAAATCTTGCAGGTTATACACTTTCCTCGGGTAGTTTTAAAGGAATTTTTTTTATAACATTAGACATCAGGGACTTGAATGCTTTACCTGCAGACTTACTAAAGGCTTTACCAATAACCAAAAATGTATTTAAAATATGCTTAAGGACTTTATTAATAGACGGTAGTATATTATACACACTATTTAAAGGGTGTAATTGATATTTTGTTATTTGAAATGTTGTATCTGTGAAGAAGTGTGTTGTGTCAGTGAAGTGTGAAATGTGTTGTCAGTGAAGTGTATTGTGTAAGTGAAGTGTGTTTCTATCAGTGAAGTTGTATAGTTTATAGTGAGGGGTTCCTTGTGGTACAAGATGTGCAAATATATGTTGGGTATTGTTGATTCAACCAAATAATATAAAACTGATTCAAAGTGGTAGTAGTAGTGAAATGTTATTCGGCTTCAATGGTTTCTGGTTTTTCAAGAAATGAATTATTAAATTATATTATAATTTTTTTGTTTCCCGATTTTGAAGGATCTAATTAATTATTTTAGTTATTATTTTATAATTATTAATAATAGTTAGTGGCAGTGCAAAGTATTTGAACAGTGAAATGTTTTTGAAGTGTTAGTAAAATCAGGGTAGAATCAGTGAAATGTGTCGTAGTTCCGGTGCAGTGAGTGAGTTGACAGCGAAATGAGTGTAGTGCTGAAAGGTACTTGTGCAGTTATGAACATATCATACTCGTGGATTTTAGTTCGAACTTAGGGTTAAGATACAAATTAGATTTACATTAAATGTTAGTTTAAGCGATCGTGCTTCATTTAATTTAGGAAGCTCCCTGTTATTATTATTATTATTATTATTATTATTATTATTATTATTATTATTAATTGTATTTTTATTGCGTTTATTATGAATTATCATTATTGAGTGTAATTAGTTACCACTGCCACCGGGTATATATACATTTTCAGTGTGAATACATACATACATACATACATACATACATACATACATACATACATACATACATACATACATACATACATACACATACATCTTATATAACAAATTTTTTTCAATTTTTCAGGCGATGCTCAGATGCCCCATCACAAAAGTCGGATTACGTATCAGGTTTCACAGGGACAAAAAGCATTGGATAAATGAAGGTATTAACGTCAACAATTCAAAAAATGAGTTAAAACTGACCAGAAATACGGACAATAATATATTGATCTCTTACATATAGATCATTTGTAGCCTTTCCTACGAAATGTAAAAAAGTTGTAATTGTGACAAAGTTTCACAACAATACAAGTGAATAAAAGTACGACGCATATTGGTGCTATTACCTGCAGTGAAGGGAATAACGCCACTTATTTTTTTTTAACAATATAAGCAAAAGTGACAAAATATGTAAGATTATGTTACATATAATTAAACAACTATAAATGATTAGGGACAACAAAAAGGCTGAATACTCATTACCACATAACGTTTAAAAAATTCAATCAAAGGCACTGTCATTGAGTGGTGCACAACCGTCTTCACATAGTGAACAGTTCGTTTTGTTTGTGTTACTCATGTCGCAGGTTTCGTGGTACGCAGTCCGGTTGATTATCCTTAAGTTAGAGACGATTAAATTAACAGCTGTTATTAATTTTGAGTTCATTTTTGCAGGTTTCCAATACGTCAAATATCAAATTAAAAATAATTTTATTCCATCATATGACTTATTTTAATGTAAATCATACAGTTATGAACTTACATTATATTTACTATTAAAAATGTTAACGTTTTCACCATACAATATGGCATCCTCAGACATAGATTAGAGATATCTTATAAAAAACGAATTGCAATAAAAATGTAAGAAAGATATACTTATGTCAAAGTGTAGTTAATGAATGTCAAGGTTAAAATGTTAAAATGAAACACTTAAGAGGAGAGAACGGTATTTTTTTTAACTTTTTTCCTATATGGTATAATATTTTAATTTTTTGTATGTAGAGAGCTCATGGCGGTATCGACTCAACCAAATATAAGTATTTTGAAATAAATATTTGGGGGCCGTGATTTGTAAGAAAAAATACCCAATGCAGTATTTTACTAAAACCGATATATCTAAGCCATTTTTAAAGATAAATTCAAACAATTTTTTTACATTTTATTTGTAAAAGCATCCTATACAAACTGTCATTAACAGAATTTTGAATATTAGTCCCTATATATGTAAAATAAACAATTAAAATTTAAGAACACTTTTTTATTTAATTTTTTTCAAACAGACAGACATATTTTTAAAATTAGCTTACTTCTGTTGCAAGGAAAAGTTTCCTAATAGTCTAAAGAATACGTGTTCTAAATTTCATGCATGTATCTTTAATAGTTCGCAAATTGTATTCATTTTTGTCTGGGAATGTAGCAAAAAAATAAAATTACCGGACACAACAATCAGAGGAGCTTTAAAATGGTGACAACAAGGGCATAAATACCCACAAAATGTTTTGTAATGTATTTCACACACATCACAGAGTGTTTAACATTTTTTTTTAATTCCCTAATTTTTTTACCAAAAAATACCGTCCTCTCCCCTTAAGCATACATGTACAATCAACATTTAATTATGCATATTTAATTGAAATAACGACGTCAAAAATGCATATAGAATGTTAGTTGGGAGGCCGAGACGTAAATGGGAAGATAATATTAAAATGGATTTGAGGGAGGTGGGATATGATGATAGAGACTGGATTAATCTTGCTCAGGATAGGGACCAATGGCGGGCTTATGTGAGGGCGGCAATGAACCTCCGGGTTCCTTAAAAGCCAGTAAGTATTATTATTATTATTATTATTATTATTATTATTATTATTATTATTATTATTATTGCTGCTGCTGCTGAGCTCAATAAGCAAACATAATCTCTATGCAAGAAAACAATTGAAGTCTGATTAACATTTCGCAGAGTTACGTTCAATTTAAAGTGAAGCGGAACCCAACACGCCTTATACCTCCAGCGACGTAAATCCGAAATAAGTCTCTTTCCGTAATGATTAATCTCCGAAGAAGCAAGCAGGTGAGCTTCAAGTTTGCAGAGGCTCAACTATGCGCAAACATAAACTTCATTATAAGTTCATTCTGAACTTTATTCATATACTCGTGCAGATCAATCCGTTATGGAGAGTTCAACAACCAAAAGAAATATCACCAGAGCAAACTCTCTGTCTTTACCAACTGTTCTAATGTCAAAGGTTATTTTATGACAACTCCGAACTGTAGAGGTCGGCATCTCGGAAAAGTGCATCAACATCTTTATTTCATGTGTCCAGGATCTCCAGTCTCTACGAAGCAAACTTTCCTCTTTCTCTGTCTACATCTTTCTTCTTCTTGGGACTAAGTTCAGTATCCTTCTAACTTTTCTATCTTCCCGATCTAATACCTATATTGATTGGAGATTTTTATTCCACGAATCTTTCCATTTAAACTACATAAATGCTTAAGACAATAAAGCCTTCGTTTTTCTGAACCGACGCATGCGACGTGCGAGGTATGAGAGATAGTGAGTGGTTTTTTTAGTTGCGAGGTACGCAGGTAGCCATGCGACAAATCATTATTTTAAGACTCAATAAGAATAAACTATCTATTTTAAGTCAAACAAATATTATTTTTACAATAAATATATTGCAATGACATACTGTAGACGTCGTATAGATTGGAATTATTAGTTGAAAAGACATACATCTCATTAAACAAAACTATATCTTCTATGAACTTTACGAGAGTCTATAAATTACATTGACTTATACACATTTTCAGATTCCCTTATGCGAGCTACCACATTTTCATAGCAGGACAGTAAATGATATCTACATAATATTGTTGCACAAGGAAGTTTTCTTTCTGTATATTTTTCCATGAATTCTTGAAAGTGACTATTTTCGATCTTTTCAAATGGAATATCCGCTAATACCAACATTTTACATAAGTCATTGTAAAATTCAGACCGATTAGCGGGAAAGTCGGAAGTGGAAGCACGTTTCCATGCTTTGTGGACAATTCCTTTACACGTGTAACATTTGTTTTCGTGTTGCAATGTTTCTCTATGAAATGCCGTTTGTTGGTTTTTATTTGTATGTTGCATACTTTACAGAAAATGTTTTCTTCTTCCTCTATGAAATACTCGTTACCAAATTCTTCTATCAGAGCACTGATCGTCAAGCGCCTACCTTTGGTTTGTTTTGGCATGTTGACCGCGTACTTCATTCCCTGAACAGCAGAACGCAACTGTGCAGATGGGTGGTGCACGGAGCTATCTCTATATACACGTACACTGCTGTGGGTTGCTTGGAGCGTTTAGGTGACCAAAGGCAGGGCTCTATTAATGTGCATCAACCAGTCAAACGTGAATTATTATGGTTTTCCGAAACATTAAATAGTTACTGTACATTAATTATGCAAAAGTATAACTTGAGTATTCAATGATAATAGTGTGTATAAGCGCTACAAAAGCTACCATTACTTCAAGATAAAAGTCCAAAATAATATCAATTAATGATTAAATGGAATAATACAAAGCAGTTGAACATCGGATAACAAAAGGATTAAGGCTAAACATTGTATTAGTTCAAATATATGTGATCTTGTGTAAATTAGACGAGTTTCTTAAGCACTTTTCAAGAAAATGCAGCAGGAAGAAATTGTTTAATGGAATAATAACAAAAACAGCATTGCCATATAATTTTAGTAGGCTATTTTACGATGCTGTATCAACTACTACATTGGAATGGAATTGATGACAGAGAAATGATATTTGTCGAGATGAGACCGAGGGTTCGCCACACGATTACCCAACATTAACTTTACAAATATGTAAAAACCTCGGAAAAAACAAAAATGTAATCAGTCCAAGGGGCATAAAATCTACGCCCGAGAGCATACAACATCATAACTATATCAGGCATATGGGAAGCAGAAGATACCACCACCACTCCATAATCATCATAATCATCATCATCATCATGATCCGTAGCAGCAGTAGGAATCCATCATTATCGCCTTTCTTGTCGTCAACATTCCTTCCTTCTTTATCTATGTTTTTTTTTCCTTTCTTTTCTTCTTAATATCTCAATTTCTTTATTCGTTCCTTTTTACTTATATTTCTTTCTCTTCCTTCCTGGTATCTGTTAATTTCCACTTAAATTTGCCTTTTAACTAATTTCATGATAATGGTCATCATAGTCATTATCAACATTTTGAATCAGGTTCACTATGTTAATTTCCGCCACTGCTCTTAAAAGTAACCTTGGTCCTTGAATAGGTCTACATTTCTTGATCGCCCAAAATTTATTCGTCGTACTTGCTTGGGGTCCTTTCTGCACTTTTGAAAATGTAATATAATTTCTTCTATTATACATTCTTCTCCCATTTGTCGTTATACAGGGCGACTCATATTTATGTCCAACTTTTATCACAAGTAAATGAATGAACGTGGCATAATCAAACTAGCATGAACTAATAGTCCAGTCATTAGGATTGCTTAAAATTCCACCAATATTAAAATTCGATGCAAGCACCAGCATTTGCTGCACATTTTTCCAGACGTGGCTGAACGTTCTGTACTGCTCTCACAAGCATTTCATTTGGTACCCGGCCACATTCCTCTCGTCTGACCATAGAATGTGTTGCAAAAGATCAGGTTCCTCTTGACACTCCGCAAACGCCATTCTGATATCACAGTCCTCACATGACAGAGCTTGCACAAAGTGTGGCTTCCATGGCCGCCAATTCATTTCCTTTAGCAACCGCTGCACGGACCCATAGGATACACCAGATTCCCGCTGGTACTGTCGAATGGATTTCATAGGACTTCTCTGGAAGGCTTCAGTAGCGGCAACTTTGGCCTCCTCTGTGATCACTGTTTTTAGTCGACCATTACTCTTCTGTTGCGCAACTGAGCCAGTGCGAATCAAGTTGGCGTGAAGTCTCTTGATGGTCTTGTAGTCCAGCGTCGCATTTCTTCCTTCCACCATTCTCCACCATCTCTGCACCATAATTGGGGACTGCCACAACTCCATTCGAGCAGAAATTCGTTTTCGGTCGTACACTCACAATCTTGTGGCCATGGTGAATGTTTTAATATTTACACTACATTTTTTTATTACATTACATGTTTCGGACTTTACTCAGAACACAATAAATTAAATACAATGACAGTTTATTTTGTGATTTTAATGGTATGGAACACGGTATATTTTAGCGGTGGAATGGGTCACTTAACCTGATTGGTTTCGCTACTACAGTGCAATAAAAAGTTGGTCGCTCTGTATATTTGTATTTCTTACGTTATTCCTTATTTTTTATTGCCTTCTTACTTTTTTCCATTCTTTGTTAGCCTCGCATAGCCTACTCGAAACATTCGACTTATAGACAGGTTTCGTCTTCATTTCTGGGCCTGTAATCACCAAGGCACAAGGCCACAACTTAATACAACTCAGCTAAAACAAAAGTAAAGGACACATCTCAGTCCGTATGGAAGGAGAAAAATCTCCTATCGTGTCATATGAGTAGCAGTGAAGACTTCTTTTATTTTTTATTTGAGAAGGGGCGAATGTAGGTCTTCTATTATATACCCCGTCTTATTACCCCGTCTGAGAAAAAAGGTATCAGATAAGAATAATCAACCAATGAATTTTGAACCCTAGGGGTACCACATTAAACCGAAAAGTTTCATAACATTCATCAGATCTTCAGATCTGGGTTCAAAAATCGTGTCTCACCCCAGGAGTCTTAATTTTGGTCTTCGGTCTATGGCTTTGTTGTACAGAAAGAAGCAAGAAGCTAAAACCGTAAAAATATAAAAAAATAGACAATACAAATTCATACTTACTTACTTACAAATGGCTTTTAAGGAACACGCAGGTTCATTGCCGCCCTCATATGAGCCCGTCATCGGTCCCTATCTTGTGCAAGATTAATCCACTCACTACCATCATATCCCATCTCCCTCAAATCCATTTTAATATTATCCTCCAACCCACGTCTCGGCCTCCCAAAGGTCTTTTTCCCTCCGGTCTGCCAACTAACACTCTATATGCATTGCTGTATTCGCCCATAGGCTACGTGCTACATGCCCTGTCCTTCTCAAACGTCTGGATTTAATGTCAGGTGAAGAATACAATGCGTGCAGATCTGCGTTGTGTAACTTTCTCCATTCTCCTGGAACTTCATCCCTCTTAGCTCCAAATATTTTCCTAAAAACCTTATTCTCAAACACCCTTAATCTCTGGTCTTATCGTAAAATGCGAGTCCAAGTTTCATAACCATAAAGAACAACCGGTAATATAACTGTTTTATAAATTATAACTTTCAGATTTTTGACAGCAGACTAGATGACAAAAGCTTCTCAATCGAATAATAACAGGCATTATATTTATTCTGCGTTTAATTTCCTCCCGAGTATCATTTATTTGTTACTGTTGCTCCAAGATATTTGAATTTTTATACCTCGTCGAAAGATAAATCTCCAATTTTTATGTTTCCATTTTGTACAATATTCTGGTCCGGATTTACTTTCAAACCTATCGCTTTACTTGCTTCAAGTAAAATTACAGTGTTTTCCCTAATCGTTTGTGGATTTTCTCCTAACATATTCACGTCATCCGCATAGAAAAGGAGCTGATGTAAACCCGTTCAATTTCAAACCCTCTTTTGGTCTTCAATCTATAGTTGTGATTACTCCACAGAAAGAATTAAAAAACTAAAAGAGTTAAAATAAAAAATTGACAATACAAATTCATACGAAGGCTACGCCTGATTGGCCAAAACCATCTGTTATCACTGGATCTCGCATGCTATTTTGCACGATATTCTTCTATGAAGTTGAATGAAATGAAGGAAAAGAACTACAACGGAGAATAGTGACGGAAAGAATCAGTTTTGAGTTAACGAAAAGGGAAAAGTCTTCGTATTTCTTACCGAACTTAAATAACTGTCCCAATCAATGCCGAGGATCAAACCCAAGTCTATTTTTCACATTCCTCCCTGTTTTGAAAGATAGTTGTTAGCAACATTACAGCAAGGTGTCAATCATATCCGGCTTGGAAAAAGACGCTTCGAATGCAAGTCAAGTGAAATCATTCGGTCCGGCAGAACAAGCCGGTGACAGCAGTCGTGTTCGGATTGCCAACATGAAAACGTAATCTCTTCCATCTTGAATAAACTATTTCCTACAGGAAAGAAGGTGAAGCCTGTTAACGAGGGGGAGGGGCAGAAGACGCGGGATCACAATTTGATTTCCCTTCCAAATTTCCTGCAGCTCGAGGTGTGCGAAAGATTATGTAGCGACCTCAAGTCAAGCCCGGAATAAGAAATGCCAAGCGCATCTCCTGCAAGAGTCTGGCGGAAATCAATTTTAAGGTTACTGGGTTCCTCCGCTCGGAAATGGAGTCACAAGGTACTCTCAATGCAGTCATTCTGAACATAAGCCAATAGCCTATTTACATCGCTTTGTTATTACCATTATACTCTCACATCTGTACATTAAACGGAACTATCAATTTAAGTGCAAACACTACTGAACCTGTTTATTGTAAGTACGGTAATGAACATTATAACTACTCCTGTTTAATGGCTTAAGGAATTATCCAAGCTTTCAGAAATTGTATGATAGTTTCCAAGGGCAAGTTCAGTTGTTACACACTTCAATGGAGGTACAAGGAATGATTTCATCAATATCAATTGCTTTGTACAGTACGACTATTTAGTCCTGATAGTCGCCGATAATGTGCGCCTTGGTCAGGTGAGTCCATTAAGTTACGTCAAGGGACGTTCAGGTTAGTCTGTTGCCTGCAGTCAGAGCGATCGGATATCACGCATGCGGTATAGCGTTGTGTTTCCAGTACAGTTAAGCTGAGTGCTCTCCTTTACCGACCGCTCGCCATTGTCTCTACTCCGGAACTCTCCCCTCTACTCCTATTATTTCCCCTCTTTCGCGTCGCTGAGCTGTCAGGACTAAATAATCGGTCTGTTGTAAGGAGAGCTAAATTATCTGTGGCACACGGTCAGCGCTTTCGTGAAGGTCAAGCTCCAGTTATTATTGTTATTATTACTTTTATTATTATTGCCATTATTATTATTAAGAAAGTTCAACTAGACGAAGTGCAAGTTAAGCCAACATAAATTGAACAGTTATATGATAGAAAATTCGTTATTAAATGGCATATTTGTGTATAATTACTATTTGTATATAGTTAGTTTTAATTATTAAGTTTATGTACTATTTTGTGAACTATTAATAAATACTTACCTACCAAATACTTACTTAGGAAAGTTCAGGATAACAAAGAGGGTTTGGAATGGAACGTGTTACATCAGGTTCTTGTCTTTGCGGATGACGTGAATATGTTAGGAGAAAATCCACAAACTATTAGGAAGACACGGAAATTTTACTTGAAGCAAGTAAAGCGATAGGTTTGGAAGTAAACCCCGAAAAGACAACGTATATGATTATGACTCGTGACCAGAATATTGTACGAAATGGAAATACAAAAATTGGAAATTTATCCTTCAAGAGTTGGAAAAATTCAAATACCTTGGCGCAACAATAACGAATATAAATGGCACTCGGAAGGGAATTTAACGCAAACGGTGGGAATTTCTCAAATCAAGGCGATGAAAAACCAGATTCACCGCATTGTTTAAGGCACAAATGGCACACAAAGAATGGACCGACATCAATGCTAGATTAGTAACACCATCATACTTAGGCAGGACTGGTCATATTAGGAAGTTTAAATGCAGAAAACAAACAACGGACGTGGCAAAATTTTCCTTTGTTAACCGCAGCAAGGGTCATCCTCTCAAAATCAATACATTTAAGGAAAGGTTGAGAAGATTAGACTGAAAATGTAAATGTAGGTGCAGTGTGATTATTTAAGTTGTGTCATGTAATTAATTAAGATATGCAATTAAGTTGATATGTAAATAAATTAAAGTGATATGTAATTAATTAAGATGATATGCAATTAAATTGATATGTAATTAATTAAGATGATATGTAATTACTTAAATTGGTAATAGTTGAGTGAATAGAAATACTTAGGCCCAATTTGTATAAAACTCCCTGACTAAAGCTCAACTTTGATCGAAGATCGAAAAGTGAACCGAGTTCAGACACTTCTTCTATTGTATAAAACATTTCTGCGATCAAATTACCTTCGTTCAAATGCAATCTAAGTTCACGTGAAAAGGATTTGGCAACATCGCATAAACAGGTGAAATACGTGATGCGCGGACCATGTTATACAGGTTTGTTCAGTGTTGCTAATCTAGCGACTTTAACTCTTTTTCAACAACAATTTCTTTTAACTTTTATATTGCTTAAATAGGGATTTAGTGACATTTTTAGCACCCCATAGTGAAAAAATTTAATCTTTCTTTATTGATAATGAGAAATCTAGCGACTTTACAACTACTTTTTGGCAACTTTCGGTATTACACTCTGTTGCAGCCACTGGTTTTTTTTTTTTTTTGTGCAATGTAAATAATGACGGACAATAAGAAGAAGGTTGACTGTTCTCCAAGTTGTTATCATGTTATGGTGTTTGATACTGCTAAACATAATACAACTTTATAAAACGACAATTTTCGTTTAGTAATACAGTTAATTGAACATTTATGAATGTACCTATCATATCCATGAATAATTAATGGTTGTTATAAACAATATAATTATAGGTTATGTTATTTGATACTGCTGAACACGACAGAGCCTTATAAAATATAAGAATGTTTGTGTATTAAGGCAAGAAATTGAAAGAAATATACATAAATGTACCTAACATATCTATTAATATTAATAATAATGGATATTTTATTTTTGACACACAACCAAATAGATCACATCTTGATAGATAAACGGAGACATACTAGTATAGTAGATATTCGAACTTTCAGGGGTGCAGACTGTAATTCTGACCATTATTTGGTGATTGGAGAATTAAGAGAAAGATTATCAGTAGCCAAGTGAGTAGAGCAACAAGTTAATATTACTAAATTCAATATTTTGAAATTAAAGGATGAGGAAGCTAAGCAAAATTATCAGGTCGAAATTTCGAATAGGTTTGCCACTTTAGAAAGTTCTGACGAAGTTGAGAAAGAATTAGATGTTAATGGCGTGTGGGAAAATATCAGAGATAGAGTCAAAATTGCAGCTGAGCAGAGCATAGGTTATTATGAAACTAAGAAAAAGAAACCGTGGTTTGATGAAGATTGTTGCATGGTAGTAGAAAGAAGGAAACAGGCAAAATTGAAATTCTTACAGGATCCAGTTGAGGAGAAGAGAGATAATTATTTCAATGAAAGACGGGAAGCAAGTCGTACACTTAGGAATAAAAAGAGAGGTTACTTGAAGGAAAAACTGAATGAGGTAGAAACAAATAGTAAGAATAAAAACATTCGAGATTTATATAAGGGTATAAAGGAATTTAAGAACGGATATCAGTCAAGGGTAAACGTGATCAAGGATGAGAATGGTGACTTGCTTGCAGACTCTCCATCAATCCTAAACAGATGGAAAAACTATTTTGCGCAACTACTAAATGTACATAGGCCAAATAGAAATGCTCGGGACGAAATTGAAATACAAACTGCTGAGCCATTTATACCCGAACCCACGCTTTCAGAAGTCGAAATTGCGATAGAAAATCTGAAAAAGTACAAGTCTCCAGGTATCGATCAAATTCCAGCAGAATTAATACAAGAGGGTGGGAGTGCATTATATAGCGAAATTTATAAACTTGTACTTGCTATTTGGGAAAAGGAAATTGTACCAGAACAATGGAAGGAGTCCATAATTGTACCTATTTTTAAAAAGGGGGACAAAACCAACTGTGGTAACTTTCGAGGAATATCACTTTTGTTGACGTCGTACAAAATTTTGTCCTATATTCTTTTGAGAAGATTAACTCCGTACGTAGATGAAATTATTGGGGATCATCAGTGCGGTTTTCGGCGTAATAGATCGACTATTGATCAGATTTTTTGTATTCGACAGATAATGGAGAAAAAATGGGAGTATAAGGGTACAGTACATCAGTTATTCATTGATTTCAAAAAGGCGTATGACTCGGTTAAGAGGGAAGTATTATATGATATTCTTATTGAATTTGGTATTCCCAAGAAACTAGTTCGATTAATTAAAATGTATCTCAGTGAAACATACAGCAGAGTCCGTATAGGTCAGTTTCTATCTGATGTTTTTCCAATTCACTGCGGGCTAAAGCAGGGAGATGCACTATCACCTTTACTTTTTAACTTCGCTCTAGAATATGCCATTAGGAAAGTTCAGGATAACAGGCAGGGTTTGGAATTGAACGGGTTACATCAGCTTCTTGTCTATGCGGATGACGTGAATATGTTAGGAGAAAATACACAAACGATTAGGGAAAACACGGAAATTTTACTTGAAGCAAGTAGAGCGATCGGTTTGGAAGTAAATCCCGAAAAGACAAAGTATATGATTATGTCTCGTGACCAGAATATTGTACGAAATGGAAATATAAAAATTGGAGATTTATCCTTCGAAGAGGTGGAAAAATTCAAATATCTTGGAGCAACAGTAACAAATATAAATGACACTCGGGAGGAAATTAAACGCAGAATAAATATGGGAAATGCGTGTTATTATTCGGTTGACAAGCTCTTATCATCCAGTCTGCTGTCCAAAAATCTGAAAGTTAGAATTTATAAAACAGTTATATTACCGGTTCTTCTGTATGGTTGTGAAACTTGGACTCTCACTCTGAGAGAGGAACATAGGTTCAGGGTGTTTGAGAATAAGGTGCTAAGGAAAATATTTGGGGCTAAGCGGGATGAAGTTACAGGAGAATGGAGAAAGTTACACAACACAGAACTGCACGCATTGTATTCTTCACCTGACATAATTAGGAACATTAAATCCAGACGTTTGAGATGGGCAGGGCATGTAGCACGTATGGGCGAATCCAGAAATGCATATAGAGTGTTAGTTGGGAGACCGGAGGTAAAAAGAACTTTAGGGAGGCCGAGACGTAGATGGGAGGATAATATTAAAATGGATTTGAGGGAGGTGGGGTATGATGATAGAGACTGGATTAATCTTGCACAGGATAGGGACCACTGGCGGGCTTATGTGAGGGCGGCAATGAACCTTCGGGTTCCTTAAAAGCCATTTGTAAGTAAGTAAGTAAGGATATTTTATTTACACAATCTGTCACTCGTATACTTCAAACAGAAAAGAAATAACTGAACTTGGATCATCTAACTTAATGGGAGAAATTTCTTCAGTCAAAGTTGACTTTAGTTTGAGACAAATTAATCTCAGATTAGACTTTATACAACACAAAATTCCAAGTTCAGCTGAAACAAGAATCAATTTAACCTCTGATCTAAGATTAAATGGTTTATACAATCGGGCCTTATAAGTTAGGTTTACTTTTGCTTATTGAAGGCGTTATTATAGCATAGTTTTTATTTATAGTCCTAGGTTTATTGCATCTATTTATTTATAGTCGGAAGTAAATTTATGTTTATTTCAGTTTTTATTACTGTAATCATTGTATTATTGTAAAGGTATTATTATATATTATATATCACTACCACCGGGTCCAATTGTAGGGTTAATACATACATACATACATACATTACATACATACATACATACATACATACATACATACATACATACATACATACATACATACATACATACATACATGCATGCATGCATGCATGCATGCATGCATGCATGCATACACACATAAATAAATAAGGAAAATGCCTGCTATTATTCGGTTGAGAAGTTGTTGTCATCTAGTCTGCTGTCAAAAAATCTGTAAGTTAGAATTTATAAAACAGTAAAGTTATATTACCGGTTGTTCTGTATAGTTGTGAAACTTGGACTCTCACTTTGAGAGAGGAACAGAGATTGAGGGTGTTTGAGAATAGGGTTCTTAGGAAAATATTTGTAGCTAAGAGGGATGAAGTAAAAGGAGAATGGAGAAAGTTCCACAACGCATAACTGCACGCATTGTATTCTTCACCTAACATGGTTAGGAACATTAAACGCAGACGTTTGAGATGGGCAGGACATGTAGCACGTACGGGCGAATCCAGAAATGCATATAGAGTGTTAGTTGGGAGGTGGAGGAAAAAGACATTTGAGGAGGCCGAGATGTAGATGGGAGGATAATATTAAAATGGATTTGAGGGAAGTGGGATATTATTATGTGGATTTTTTTCTATTCTTTATAAAGGCTTTCAAAATGGCTAATGATAAAACCCTGGAAGGACATTAAAACTGTCAATACGTTCATACACAGAGACAACTACGGATCTAGTCCATGTATAGATCGTACATATGAGGAAAAAACAAATAAAAAGTATCACAGAATGTGTGACGAATCGATATGAGACCCTATGTTAAGATTTCGTCGGCTGATTTAGCAGTGAACATCTGGTTACAAATTTTCAGATAGTAAGTTAAATCGCCCCGAGTTGTCAGATCAAACTTTAGAAATTCTGTAAAAACAATGGGTGACCAGGTTACGAAAGACCTGAACTTGGTACAGAAATCCCTTAACGAGAGGCAAAAGCAGGACCAGCTTCATTTATTAAGATCCATTACGACATCGTGGCGACGTCGCAAGAACAAACAATGAAGAGTAGCTTCCAGCATCCACCTCTCCCCCCGACAACGCGTTCTAACTTAAGTTGTAGCCGTGCTGTTGATTTCCAAAATCAATATTTAAAGTAATGAAGTAAAACAAAGGGCTGAGCAAGGTGGATGTGGTCTTCTGTGACTAATTTATAATATAAATTGCGCTTTTATTTGTACAGGATAATTAAGACTCCTACTGCAGATAAATTACGTCCTTATGTACACCGATGTAGAAATTCTGTCAAACGCCTGAAGCCTGCAGCCTGCTGATAATGTAACTTGTATCAAAGTTAATACGTTGTTCCACTCCGTTCCTCAGGCACTGACGCAATTTTTTTTTTTCGAAATGTAAAGTAACATTTCCTTTTCTCGACAATTTTAAATAGCACGATGTTGAATTTATACACTAATTGTGAGAAAGATGTGAATACTAACAACTCATCCGCATAGTCTCCAACTATTGATAGTCTTGTTCCAACAATATATTATTCAGTGTAGCAATAAGAGCTGCAAAATAGCGCTTACAACCGGTTTAGATTCGACCGATTAGACAACATCCGTCAAGGTCGATGAACCGATCGAATATTCGATTTTCAACCGTTTACGCCTTATGTTTTGCAGGTAGACAGAACACCAGGCGCACTTCATCATACATAAAACCGACATTTTCTTAGTATACAAATGGAGTAACAGTTGAAAGAAATTTACTTTGTCTTATTAAAAAATGTGTTTGCTTGATATAGGTCTACAATTATTGATTGGACAATTTAGTACACTTATCTTCATAACTAATACATCAATGAACAGATGCACACTGGTAACAACATGCAGAATATGTAAGAATAAAATAAATTACAATTCTTTACTAAAGAGAAAAGCAAATAAGAACATACTTTCATGAGATATATTGCAGTTAGTCTCTCCTACAGTCTACTTATGAATTTTGTCTAAAATGAACAACGATATGCTGGGTTTACAGTGAGAGACCTGCCCATCCCTAGAACATGTATGTACGTATGTATGTATGTATGTATGTATGTATGTATGTATGTATGTATGTATGTATGTATGTATTTTTCAGTTGGTTATTTAACGACGCTGTATCAACTACTAAGTTATTTAGCATCGATGAGATTGGTGATAGCGAGATGATATATTTGGCGAGATGAGGCCGAGGATTCGCCATAGATTACCTGTATTCACATTACGGTTGGGGAAAACCTCGGAAAAACTCAACCAGGTAATCAGCCCAAGCGGGGATCGAGCCCGCGCCCGAACGCAACTTCAGACCGGCAATGTATGTATGTATGTATGTATGTATGTATGTATGTATGTATGTATGTATGTATGTATGTATGTATGTATGGATGGATGTATGTATAATTTAAAGATTCTTTTATTAATGACCAATACATAGCCCACGTTTTTTTCGGAAGAACATATTTTCTGCACAGAAATTAGTTCTTTTCATCTGGAGTTCTTCTAATCAATATTTTGCATACTTATGTCCGAAAATAAATCTTCTGAAGTAAATACGTATTGCAGATTCTCATTTTAGTGTTAGGATATTTACATTATTTGGTTTCAAAATATTAATTTAACAAACAGAATATTTAAGAAAAAAACTTATTTTATGTAAGTATAAATAATCACTAAGTAAACTACTTTTATACAAAATGTTACGATCACAAATTTACTATAAAAAAGTCTCTAGCACTCATCCAAACCACCACGAACACCCGCCAGCCACAATTATACAATTAATATATTTAATGAGATAATTCACGTGCGAGCGAATGAAAAATCCCTAGGGGGCTGCGTTATTACAGGAGCTAATAGTGTTAAAATGCGCGAGTAGGTAGGGAAATGTTGTGGACGCTCTGAATTATATTACCGGCTGACGCCCTACTATCGCATAAAAAATAGGTGATATAACCAGCCACACTGAAAGAGATCCAACTCTACACCGACACCACAGTAACAACCGACAGTGAGCAATTGTTTTATAACAAGGTAATTGCTAATGTTGTAGTATTATGGAGCTTGAGTGTGAGATTTTATAGGTACAAAACAAGAGAATCCGGGTTCGATTTCTAGCATAGAAGAATACATGACTTCTTCCTATATCAGAGTTTATTATACATCTCGATTACACAACTTTTAACTCTATATCACTTCGTAATATGTATTATATGTCTTTCTCGTGTTAAATTCCATCGTACCTGCTTAACATGTTTCGGTCTGTCACAATAATTCAGTAATTTTCTCATGTCGTGAATGATGTCAGAGCTCATAACTTAATCTTATGCGATCCGAACAGAAATACATTTCAGAAATCGGGATAGAAACATAATTTAACCTCGGCAATTATTATTCAGAAGATATTTATTTATTAACCACTCCTAACAGGACGATGAACTTTCTTTTCGCGAATTGTATATAAAAAAAGGCATGGATTGATATGGGAAGCCCAAGATAGAAACTGGCACAGCAGAAAAAAAGTTAAAGAAAACAACAATAACAATAATAATTACAAATTTAAAAGAAAATGTGTGTATTAAAGTGACTGGAATTTGGTCATTATTAAGCTGCTTTGGTAGTTCCGTTGGCAGTGACCTGTCACAAGACAGCCAGCGACCCGATTTCAAACATCGGCGATGGCATATTTGTAGGCCTATTTGTAGTGAAAAAAGCAAGATTTTAAGACTTATTCTTGGGGTTCTTCCGTTTTTCCCCTATCATTCCAACACTCTTCACAACTATCTTTTCATAATCATCTCTATCCCGAAAAATAGGGTACTACTTGTGTCTGTGTGACGCCGAATGGATCTTCCGCCATGGTACGGTATTCCCTGCTGTTTGTCAAAATATTCTAGACGACTCGTAGCGCAGATCTGTATAAGAGACACCGAAGCATCTATAGCTCTTGCTTGACTGAAACATGACGCCTCTTGTAGATCTATTACATGTCAGACCTCCAACAAAGGTATAGTAAACGAATTTGATAACGGGTGGAATGCGTAGAGTGGCGGATAAATGGGACCAGCTTTGTCGGGAACCACGATCGGCACGCAATTCATTCCATCACGGGTGCGCAAAAAACTATTCGGACAGAAGAACTTAAGTATGCTCCAGGTCTCGCTTTACAAGCACTTCTACGACCTCTATGCTGAGACCATTCAACGAATGCATATCGATAACATACACGCAAAAACACAAATAATATATTAAGTAAGTAAGTAGGTCTACATTTTTTTAAATACGAAAACTCATTTCCTGGAACAAGACCTTAAGGGGTTACTGCTCCCGCACAGTTCTTATCAACTAATAATATTTATTTTATGTAGTTAGCTTACACTGATAAGGCACGAATTATTGTTATACCACAATCTAGTATATAGAGTCACGAAGCTCAATATGTAGTAAATATGCATCCATAGCTAGTTGCTAACCACGAGGAAAGCTACTATTGCCTCATTGCAGACAATGCGAAATAGTACCGGCACAGTCTATTGTTCCTAGCACCCTCACAACTCAAGCTTCGTGACTGTATATAGTAGACTGTGGTTATACATACTTTTTGCGTATCAGCTAAAGGTTGGTTCACAATAAACCGGGGACGGAAACGACAATGAGAATGAAAGCGGAAATATTGTTAAAATAAATGTATTTAAATGTATTTAACTATTGTGAATGCTCAAATTAAAATACATTTATTTTAATAATATTTCCGTTCTCGTTCTCATTGTCGTTTCCGTTCCCGGTTTATTGTGAACCAGGCTTAACTCTGTCCTGCATTGCAACCCATAATCAAGTATCACTCGATTCTAGCCAAGAAGGGGAATTCAGCTGTGACGCCCATAGTATCTCTAATCACAGCTAAATCTTCTATACGTTGATACTCCGATTTCACATGCATTTCATTTCCTTCAAAAAGTCACGGGGTTGGAAGCGGAAGGTAGATATGATGTTTTATTGCATATTATTTCAGGTTGTAAATAGGCTGGACCAGCTTACCGTAAATAAATCACACGCAAATGCTCTCTATTCCGGTACAAAGAGCCGGCTGTTTTAATAATAGAACAATGGAAGTACAACCAAAATTCACCAACGATTTCAAAAACAAACTTTTAGTATGTACTGATGTATACACGCCAGCAGGCTATGTTAAAGTTATGAAAATGTTTTCCATTCTTCGTTAAATGAGCAACATTTGTTAAATGTCTACAGCTTTGCTATTTCACGTCAGAAATCTATGGTAATAAATTATTAAAAAAACTTTGATCACACTCGTGTCATCCACGCAGAAAAGAACTTGCACAGTGTATAGCACGACAAAAAGAACTGAAAATCGAGTGTAAAAGATGACAAAATAAATATCTAACAATAATTATGGTGTCTACACCTGTGGAGTAACGGTCAGCGCGTCTGGCTGCGAAACCAGGTGGCCCGGGTTCGATTCCCGGTCGGGGCAAATTACCTGGTTAAAGTCACCCAATTTTCGGTGCTGGACCCCGGATTCATTTCAGCGGCATTATCACCTTCATCTAATTCAGACGCTAAATAACCGAAACTGTTGATAAAGCGTCGTAAAATAACCTACTAAAAATAATAATTATAGTCATTTTAAAATAACACCGTGCAATATTTTAAATATGTTATACATTATGAGTATAAATGATTTCCAAAAAAAAAAAAAAAAAGTATACAATTAAAAAACAGGATGAGGACGAATTATTATAGGTAACCTCACAAGCCGTTTTCATTATGTCAATAAATTTAATCGAATAAACGAAACTCTCGCGTGATATTTAATAAGACTCTTTCGCAAAAAAATAATGTATCAAAGACATATCTAGTCCTATTGGACAATGGAGAAGACGCCTACAAATGGTTATTCGGGAAAATGGCAGTCACATAGAGCATCATTTTTAATTTTATTTGAATGATCATTAATTACACTGATAAACAAGTGGTAGATATCTGGCGTGATGTTTACTGTTTGTAATGCAGTTTTTCATGCTGATTTCAAATCTGAAAACCGTTTTGCTCTATCACGTCAGGTTTTGAAATTATCGACGAAAATTTATTTTTACATGGAACACTGTCGAATTTTTTTTGTCATTTTTCGTTATTTTTAATGTAATGCTGAAAATTTTCGTCATTTGTGTTCTGTTGCATTAATATACTTTCATTTGTTTCTTTTTTACTTATTTTCATTGACAATGACAGTGGACGGAGAATATTACGTCATCCAGAGGTTGTAGAAATTCACCAGAAGTTTTTTTTCTACGTGTGCGGCTATGTAATAAAGAAATCCCATCGGAAGACTTTTACGCCATTTGCGAAGAAAGCACATGAACTATACTTTGATTCGAAGGTGGATAGTAGTAAGTCGTAGGCACCACAGTTCATCTGTTCGAC
The DNA here is from genome assembly GCF_040183065.1 of Periplaneta americana. Classification (NCBI taxonomy): domain Eukaryota; kingdom Metazoa; phylum Arthropoda; class Insecta; order Blattodea; family Blattidae; genus Periplaneta; species Periplaneta americana. The sequence goes on from NC_091117.1 coordinate 161,531,107, forward strand.
CTGTGCATGCAACTTGCGCGGTTGGTTAAGTAAGGAAAAGAAGATCAACCATCTGGTATTTGGAGTTCCTATGATATGGCGTGAATGAAGCAACCACATCTCAGACTGTTATTTCTGTTTGGCAAACGTCACTTCCGCTCCAAAACTCGTGCAGCTGTAAAGTGACCTGACGTTTCTTCAGTTTCTAAACCAATTCCACATGATCCCATCACTTGTCCAATACCAACAGCATCTGCAGAATACACAGTTACTGAAGAAACGCAAGAAGAATGTCCTCTTTCATCTCCTGCTAACGCTCAGACTCTGATTACTACCAACCTGGAGAAGATATTCATTTGATGAATAATGTTAAACTCACACGGGATCATGCGATCTCATACGGAACCTGGCATTAACGAAATGTCAAGTTGAACTGCTCGGTACGTCTTAAAGAATTTAATTTCCTTGCACAACGAATTCACAGTTTCGGCACAGACACAAACAACTTGTGAAGTTCTTTGCAATGAGTGACACTATTTGCTACTCCACGGACGTTCAAGGTCTTATGTCAAGTCTCCGGGTGGAACACAGCATTGAAACATGGCGACTGTTCATAGACTCATAAGACAGGTGTGAAGGCAGTATTATTACACAACGGAAACAGAATATTCTACGCACCTGAAAGGGACGTACGAAATCATATCTCTACTTCTTAAAAAAAATACGCTATCGCAAGTACAATTGGCGTATATGTGGTGATTTAAAAGTTGTCACAATTCTCATGGAAATGCAGACAGGGTACACCAAGTACTGCTACTTCATCTGCGAGTGGAACAGCAGAGACAGAAAGAACCACTACATAAAGAAAAATTGGCCAGTCACAAATAAGGAAGATCATTGTTGACAGCCACTTCCAAGACTTACTGGGTGATACTCAAAGAGATGCACGAGTGGCATTGAAGTCAGTCTTAGCCAATTTCCTTGCAAATAATAAATCGACTGACTATGTGAATGTTGTTCTGAAGTGCATCAGTGTGTACAGACAGCTAGGTTGCAACACGTCCCTCAAAATACATATCCTCGACTCACATCTTGATTTCTTCCCCGAGAACCTAGGTTCAGTCAGCGACGAACATGGTGAACGTTTTCATTAAGACATCTCGGTGATGGAGTCACGCTATCAGGGTCGATGGGAGTGCAGCGATGTTGGCTGACTACTGCTGGACGCATGAGCGCGACATGACAAATGCTCAGCACAAATGAAATTCTGCAGCCAAGTAATTCAAAAAAAAAAAAAAACACACCTTAAATTAAGAAAGTATATTCTATGTATGTACATATGTATTTTACATGTGTATTAGGTCTTCAACTATGTTACTATTATAATTATGTGCCTTGTGGCCCATTTGCACCATTTTCTTAGCTAAAGCCATGTTCATTATTACTCCAAGTAGCAATAAATGCTCTACTGAAATTCCTGTCTGTGAGTTGTTAAACATAATGGCTGATGTCGTATATCTCAAGAACGGTGGGTAATAGAGACAAATGGTTTGCATATTCGGAATCAGCATGTTCCATTTGTCTTAGAACGCTTGTTGGATACCAAGATATCCACCGAAAGTGTTTTTTTGTTATTCAGTGTTATTATTAATTTTAACAACAATCAGTTTCTGCATTTCGAAGTAATAAATCGTCTTCAAAAACTACACTTTTCGCATCATTGTGTATTGACCTCCATAAGATTTTAATTGAGCCTCAAGAAACATAATAGAAGGTCCTGTTCATTTTTAAAGTTTACTCTTTCCAACAGTATATTCATTATAAATTAATATTATGTATTTCCGAAAATAGATATGGGAAATGCCTGTTATTATTCAATTGAGAAGCTTTTGTCATCTAGTCTGCTGTGAAAAAATCTGAAAGTTAGAAATTATAAAACAGTTATATTACCGGTTGTTCTGTATGGCTGTGAAACTTGGACTCTCACTTTGAGAGAGGAACAGAGATTGACAGTTTTTGAGAATAAGGTTCTTAGGAAAATATTTGGGGCTAAGAGGGATGAAGTTACAAGAGAATGGAGAGAGTTACACAACGCAGAGCTGCACGCATTGTATCCTTCACCTGACATAATTAGGAACATTAAATCCAGACGTTTGAGATGGGCAGGGCATGTAGCACGTACGGGCGAATCCAGAAATGCATATAGAGTGTTAGTTTGGAGGCCAGAGGGGAAAAGACCTTTGGGGAGGCCGAGACGTAGATGGGAAGATAATATTAAAATGGATTTGAGGGAGGTGGGATATGATGATAGAGACTGGATTAATCTTGCTCAGGATAGGGACCAATGGCGGGCCTATGTGAGGGCGGCAATGAACCTCCGGGTTCCTTAAAAGCCAGTAAGTAAGTAAGTAAGTAAGTAAGTAAGTAAGTAAGTAAGTAAGTAAGTAAGTAAGTAAGTAAGTAAGTAAGTAAGTAAGTAAGTATTTCCGAAAATAGAGTATTCCTAATTTTGGTTTTTAAACAATAAAGATAATAATACACACTATTATTGGATAATATATTAATTGATTTCTTTATATTGTTATCATATTTCATTCGCTTTTACGATCTACTGCATTCGAAAAGAAAGAACGAAAATATTGATGTAGAAGTGCGAATGATACAAAAGGAATAATGAATATTCTCATTTTTACTACAAAGAAAACGAAATTTGTAAATTAATGTTGAGCGAATATTTTTTAGTTTACTGACTATGGTATTATGGTGATCCCCTTTGAACAATTTCTATTGCCTTCCGTATACTTACGTAGTATATCAAGTAAGAAACAAGTGTGAATCCTAGATAAGACAACAGTGGCAATATAAATATCGAACATATCGCAGTGATATTTAATGGTTTCCTAACTCCGTTGCCGAATTGGTCTTACAAGTTAAATAGAGTTGCCACCATTTAAATACTATCGCAACAGATGAAGAGCTTAATAATAATAATAATGATAATAATAATAATAATAATAATAATAATAATAATAATAATAATAATAATAATAATAATAATCTCCGCTGTTAGGTAATTACTTATTGGATTGAGCAGCAGAGGGCTCAGGTTAGATTGTCGCAGGTGAGTGGAGAGTTATCTCTCTTTCGATGGGAAAAAGAGAGTGAGAGAGGAAGAGAGAGTGTGTGTGTCCATTGTTATAAGTGTAGAAGTGCAACGGTTCATTATTCGTATTGCACAGAAACTGAAGAGAAAGTGGACTGCTTCAAATACTTGGGGTGTACTATAAGCAGTAACAAGAGCTGTAGCCCGGAAGTCAAAAGGGGGATAGCAATGGCAAAATAAGCTTTTAATATAAAAAGGAGCATCTTCTGCGGAACTCTGGAAAAATAACTAAGGACGAGGCTAGTGAAGTGCTTTGTGTGTGGTGTGGCATTATATGGGGCAGAACATTGACATTACGACGAAGTGAAGAGAAGCGAATAGAAGCATTTGAAATGTGGATATGGAGAACAATGAAGCGTATGAGATGCACAGACAGAATAAGAAGTGAAACTGTGTTGGATAGAGTGGGTGAAGAAAGAATGATGCTGAAACTGATCAGGAAGAGAAAAAGGAATTGGTTGGGTCACTGGCTGAGAAGAAACAGCATACTGAAGGACCCAATGCAAGGAATGGTGAACGGGAGAAGAGTTCGGGACAGAAGAAGAAATCAGATGATAGAAGACATTAGGATATATGGATCATATGTGGAGACTAAGAGGAAGGCAGAAAATAGGAAAGATTTGAGAATGTTGAGTGTGTAAAAAACCTGACCTTGGGCAGAACTCTTATGTACGTATGAAAAGAAACGAAGGATGCAGTCCTTAAAGGTAAATGATTACACTGTTCTACAAAAAAAAAAACAATGAAATTCATTTTTCTGGGTATAACATTCTTGATTAACATGGAAATTTACCTCCTGAATTCAAATCTGCAATTAGTTTCTCTGTGTCACGCATAGTTTTCAAGTTATATGCAAATTCATTTTTTAAATAATTTTCGTTTCCACGCTATGTATTTATGTAGGCAAAATATGTAACTATAAATATTTTAGTCACAAAATTATTTACAAACATTTTATGCACTATAAAACAAAAAATATATACAAGCCTCAATATAATAATTATATTATATGGAAAAACGTATTAAATTTAGAAAATATGAACAAAATACACTTTTCCCTAAGAATTTAAATATCTTATCTTTTTTTCCTGTGTTCAATTTTGCAGTCTCTAATAATGTTCCAGCAGTAGTCAGCAAGAATCGCAGGCATCCATTTCCCTTAATACCGCTTTTCCATGGATATTATATCTTTATGGAACCTTTCACCATGTTCGTCGGAGACATCACTGCAGTTCTCAGGAAAATGATATAGATGAGAATCTTGGAAATACACTTTTAAAGACATGTGACATCCTAGATCTCTATATGCATTTATCATTTATTGAACCAATTGTTCGAAGTCGTTAACTCTTTTTCTTCCCAGAAAATTTTGCGTTACATTCTTGAAACAAGACCACGCTCTTCTTTCTTTTGGTGCAAGGCATTGTTCAAAATCTGAATCCTTCTGAAGTCTCTAATTTGGGGACTCACAAACACGCCCTCTTTCATTTTTGCTGCAGAAAAACGAAGAAACGTTTTTGAAAGGTATATAAATCCTCTTCCAGATGTGTTCATGGCCTTAACAAATTGTTTAATAAGGCCTAGCATGATTAGACTGTATTTTGAGGCATCTATAAAAGTCTCCACTCCTATGGCTCGTATTTGAAGTTCAAAGCATTCATTAGGTCACAAACATCATTGCAGAATGTCATTATGAGTTGAATTGTGCATATGCAGAAACAATATTTCATGTAAACAAACAATACTCACTTCCTCTAACAAGAATTTCAGGTTAAACTGAAGATTTCTCTCTCTCTCTGTTAGAATTTGTCTATTTTACTTCTATGATTTAGGAGGTTTCTGTGAAAGAGAAATATGTAAAGTTTTACACATTTTATATACCACAGATGTCGGAATATTATGGTTACAAATGAATATTTACTCACATGGTAAGGAATGTCTCCATCATCCAAATAATGCCAGTTTAACTCAATTTTAAATCCTGTGACAACGACTTGCTTATTAACATAAAATTTTACTAGCAACAGGAATGCCACAATTTGAAAATGAAAACCAATGAAGAACAAAATTAACTGTAGGCAACTGTTGTTAAGCTAAGTTCACCATCTTTATCACAAACTTAAAATGTAAGTTAAATGAGACGCATATTGTCGTATAACTAAAAATCTGTGCCTGATAACGAATTTCTGTTTTCAGATTTGAATTTGCCATATCAAAATCCTTTGGAATCACATATTTTCATATAAGAAAAATGACCCTTGTAGAACAGTGTTATCGGTTCTGAAAATGATGAAGATGTAATAATAATAATAATAATAATAATAATAATAATAATAATAATAAACAGAACCCAAACCACTTCCAATTAAATGTTTGTTCAATTAATGACTGAGGATGCAAGTTTAGAGAGCAAAGTTTATTATTATTATTATTATTATTATTATTATTATTATTATTATTATTATTGCTGCTGTAATAATATTCAGGAGAGAAGAAAAATTATTTACCTGTCTGCGAAGGCAACATAGCGTTACTGCGTTAGTTACTCATTCATAGTGAACTGGACCACTCACCTGAAAGAAAGAAAAAAATTAGTCAATAATTTTATTTGCTGATAGATAATGGGCTTACTCTTTTATAATGCTGTGGTAATACAGAGACTACCAAACTCTAAAATTTAGGAGTACATCATTCCACATTCAATGGAGATAGAGTTAATATGCACAATATTAATATGGTATGTTGAATAGCTTTCTTAATTGTGCAGAAAATGTAACTTTTCGTTTCGTTAAAAGAATTTTACAACGTTACATAAACAAGATTATTATAACGTTGGACATGCTTGTAACAGACATGTTAAAACCTGCTCTTAATTCGACAGTGTTTTCACTCAATTGATTAAAAAAATTTTAACATACAAAGACAATATAATTATTCCAGTATTAAAACACACATTGAAAATCATGTTTAAACCATACATGCTTCAGGACGTGCGTTCCTATCTTCAGTGGTCATCTGTAAGGAGAATAATCTCTTAATATAATGTTACTAAAAATTACAATGTTGAAATTAAAGTTTAATAATGTGTTTAAAATTGAAAACGGCCATAGTACAGAATGAATATTTACTACTAATCAGCTGGGGTGTTCGGTGAGATGCGACGCCGGTGAATGCGGCGTGTGTTATGACTACGCTGGTCAAATTGAAAAGCAATACACATATCAATGAGGAGCTTTATCATGTAAATTATTTTTATTTGTAACTCTGTCTTTATAAATCTCTATGGATTCTAGAATGTTTAAAGTTTGACCTTTACTTTGTACATGCAAGATAGTCATGTCTGATTCTATATTCGTAAAGAAATGTTGATTGTTATGAATGTGTTCTTTGAACGCTGATTGAACCCTATTACTGTGTGAAATATGTCTATGTTCTTTATACCTTGTAACAAATGTTCTGCCAGTTTGACCTATATATGTGGCTTCGTAATCAGTAATTTGACATTTTAATTTATAAACGACGGAAGTGTTGATTTTATTAACGTTCTGGTCCAAAATACTATAGACTCTTTTTTTCCTATGTATTATCTGTTCTGTACGCTATATTATATTTAAATTTCTTAAACGTATTTGTAATTATACAGGGACATCATTTTATTTTTACTTCAATTTCTATTGTACCTGAGTTTTTGAATGTACTTCACTCCCACCCCTTCTACTAAGGAAGTTCCAACTCCACACAGAACCAAGACCGCAGATAGTAAGCAGTACTGAGTTACTGAGTATAGTACGTTCCAGAAATATGTTCGCGTTTTCCAGTGACGAAAGAGCTTTCAATATTGAATCATATTTTCGCACAGGTACTGTCCGTTTGCCTACGTCGCATCCCGATTTCCCCCACCTGCTTCTGCTCGCCCCTCTGTAAAAGCTGGGCTGTCTTAGCTCTTTTCTGAAAACATTAATTTCTCTTAGGAATTGGACGTTTACGTAATATTATACAGCTGTTTAATTTAACTTAAATAAAAGGGCCTCGTTAAGTAATTAACTGTCACGTGATTTCCTCCCTTTCTACAATCCTGCGGCATAACCACTTGGACGGACAGTAGATAGCATGTCTGAGTAATTTTATATTTTCGGGTCGGGCAGAAGTGAAGATTGAATTCACAGTACGTAGAGTAGGTACAGAATTATTTCAACATGAGTTACTAGTACGAAGGACGAAACTGGCAATTGGAATTAGATGCAATAGTCTATAGTGCGATAATATGCACAAAAGAACTGAAGCCTGTATCGAAATGAACGGCCACCATTTTCAAAATTGTGTTTAAATATTCATATTATGATTATTTTTCAATTTAACTTCTTTCTCTATATTGTACGCTAATGTGGTGTAGACAGTATAATATACACTGCATAATGAATACCTTCGCATGGATAACTCACTTCGTGAGTAAAAACACTTATTCTTAATACAGTACTGTACTTTGATTAAAGAAAAACCTAATGAAAATTATCAAACTCAAAACGCGATATTTCCTAGTTTACGTAAATGGATGAACTACTTTTCTTCCATCCTATACCTAGTAGAGTGATTAGTGTTTTACGCCAGTATCATCGAACTCCAGTCTTGGAGGGGGGAGCAAGCGGTGTTTCCGGTTCTCTAAAGGTATAGACAGGTTAATATTAAAAATGTTACTAAAAATAAAATTATGTCCCTGTATAAGTGAAGCTGTTGTAATAAGTGAATGTACGAATTTTTTTGCTTTGTTTTGAGACAGTGTACTATTGTCTTTAATGATTTCTTTTGTTTTGTACGTTTTATTAAATTATCTATTGTTTTTTGTATCCATTTTCGAAAGCAAATGTGTAAAAAATTCCTAATTCATATTGTTGTCCTGTTTTTTCATGGGAATGTTCACAAGTCTTTTACTCGGCTATTAAGGCTAGCTATTTTATGTTGAAATGGGTGGTTCGAATGAGAGGAAATTAAATATGTTGTTTGTGTTGATTTTCCAAAAATGTTGAACTGAAAAGACTTATTAAATTTTTCCACTGTAATGTCTACAAAATTTAATTTCATTTCATTTTCATCTTCTTTCGTGAAAGAGATTTTGGAATTGATATTGTTGACATTCTTTGAAAGATTATCTGAAGCAGTATCATGGTATATGATTAAAATGTCATCTACATATCTTATCCATTTACTGATATGATGTTTGTTTTGTTCAACGAAAATATTTTCTCAGTTGTTTAGAAAAATGTTAGGCATGATGCCCGAAAGGGGGGAATCCATAGGTAAACCACTATTTTGTTTGTAAAACTTACTATTGAATGTAAAACAATTTTGATGGTTACAAATGTGTAGTAATCTGGTAATTTCACCTATTTCAATTTTACTTATTTCTATTGTCTCTTGTACTGGGATATTCGTGTACATATTATTTACGTAGAATGGCGCCATTTTACTATTATCATATAACTCTGTATTATTTACAGAATCAATCAACGTTCAATGAACATATTTACAACAATCAACATTTCTTTACGAATATGGAATCAGATATGACTATTCTGAATGTACAGTACAAAGTAAAAATCAAACTTTAAACTTTCTAGAATCCATAGAGATTTATAAAGACAAAATTACAAATAACATTAATTTAAATGATAAAACTCCAATTGACAATAACATTCTCATTGATCTGTGATTTGCGTTTCAATTTGACCAGTTTTGATATGCGAGTGTTTCGGATAAAGAGCACGTTTTCGAAACGAATTAAGATCGTAATCCAAGGTTTTACTGTAATGTTATATAAGACACGTAATTACTGTTTATTTGCACTAGTATAACTTCTTAATTAACTTGTGAAAGAATCTTTCATTGTTGTTTGATTTATACTGTGTCTGAAAAGAATCTGAAAAATCTACATAACAGAATTTATTTTAGTTATTGGAAAATCATATTCAAATTTAAATATAATATTGTATAAGTTTTAAAAGTCTGAAATTTGCAGGAGGGGGGGCATCCTGGAATCCGGGGAGAAATTCCTCCATCCCCAGGGCCACGCCCTGATTTCATCACTGGTCGTAATAGTCCCATAATATACAGGGTGTTTCCTGATTACAGTTACAAACTTTCAGAGATGATGGGGAAGGGCACATGTATCAATTTGAGATAAGGAATCCTGGTCCGGAAATGACTGAGTCGAAAGTTATAAGAAAAAATAGTTGTGTGGAAATGGAATTGTAATTTCGCACCACGTGCCCTCCTTCCCTTAACCTTTGGAACAGTCGTGGAAAGATGGCATGGGCCGGATGTCTCCTACGTGGGTACTTGTCCCGATACAATCTGTGACCTTGTCTATTGTTCCCATTAGCTCATCCGTATTCGAAAATCATGTCTGCATATTCCGCTCTCGTGTATTTTTCCATTTCACTAGGACTGATCGACTGGACACTGCAACATGTACACATACACTGCCCTCTACAGACGTGCATATCAGGACCGACCATGTACGTCACACATTACACTATCTGCATTGCTTTAGTGTAGTTTCCTGTCCCCACCCCTCAGACAGCGCACTGAATGGAATACTGTACGTAGACAACGTAAACAACGTCAGATGAATACAGTATGTGTAAGATGTACAGATAAATACACATATATAAAGTGTAGAGAGGAATAAAATTATTTCATTTCCACACAACTATATGTGCTTGTAACTTTCAACACAGTCATTTCCGGACCAAGGTTCCTTATCTCAAATTGATACATGTGCCCTTCCCCATCATCCCTGAAAGTTTGTAACACTAGTCCGGAAACACCCTGTATAGTATCCCGCATCCAAATATTACTCCATTTTTAAACATGATTTTCTCATGACGTTGTGTAGACACAGAAACAAATTTAAAGAGGCGAAATAATTAATCTCAAATAATTACCTAAAATACTTCTGTGAGTAATTAAACCTGTCCCAGAAGAAATCGTATAGACCTAAGTCAAAGTCATGTAAAATTACAGCATATTAAATTGAGCTTTCCAAGACGGAAAGCATGATAAAAGCTAAATTGAAAGTAACAGTCTTTGGCGGAGTCTTTTAACTACTTGTAAAACCAGTGCAGCACTAACTCAGTTGGGAACGAAATGAAATCCACATTCTATGTCGTAGGAAGCTGCAAGAATGAGCCCCAAACTGAAGATTCGAGCTACATGTACGTATGTGTTCCGGGGTTTTCAGCGCGCTCGACGAGATTACAGGAGCGAGCGGATAAATAAAGGAAGCAATTACCTGCATTGCTATTACCCTTACGTCATAAACCAAAAACCACGACAAAGTCAACGGTAAAGCGAGATTAAATTTACAAGGAACGGATGAAGCCGGTATTCAGAGGCAATTAAGTGCCACACCTGTGCTAACATTCATCTCTGATCCGGGAGGAAGATGTAGCAGATTGACTATTCAGCCACAAGAAGATGAAATGATGCCATTACATACTTCGTAAATCAACGTAGTTCCGTCGGAACGTAAAAGCCAATTGAGCGGGTCTCAGAGAATACTCTTGTCGATAAAACGAAAGGATGAATAATTATATGAATTTGTGGTTGAATTTGTAAATCGAAGAATCAATATATTACTACATGGGAACTTGGGAGAAAAAGAGTCTAAAGTAAAGGCTGGTTCATAATAAACCGGGAACAGAAACGACAACGAGAACGAGAACGGAAATATTGTTAAACACATTTATTTTAACATTATTTCCGTTCTCCTTTTCGATGTCGTTTCTGTTCCCGGTTTATTGTGAACCAGCCTTTATAAGTTTTCTCGCATCCTGACAAAGAGTATTGTGATAGACGAAACATCTATGCGAGTGGGTCCCAAGCCCGCAAATCACATGTGCCATTCCGGAGTACGCTGTTGTTCCAATATAGGAACTTACAGTACGATTATTTAGTCCTGATCTGCGCCTGGGTCAGGCGAGTCCATTTAGTTACGCCAAGGGGTGTTTGGGTTATTCACTCGCTTGCCTTCTGAGCGATCGGATGTCATGCGTGCGGTAGAGCGGTATGTTTCCAGTACAAATTAAGCTGTACTGCATTCCTTCACCGACCGATCGCCCTTATCTCTACTCCGGAACTCTCCCCACTCCTCCTATTACTTCCCCTCTTTCGCGTCGCTGAGCTTTCAGGACTAAATAATCGGTCTGTACATAGTTTTGAAGAGGAAAAAATAAAACGAAAAGAGAACGTAATGTACTAGAACACCCTAAGAATAATCATAATCACTGCACGGTTGGGTAGCTCCAGTCGACAGTCGACTGTTAGCAAACAGCTCAGTTACTCTCAGTCACTCACCGCGGCTAATCCGCGATCTCAAGGCTCATCCTATAACAGCAAAGACATCACAGGACAGCAAAATTAAAAATTTCAATTTCGAAACGATATGAGTTGCGAAATATTCAGGACCAGTACATACATACATACATACATACATACATACATACATACATACATACATACATACATTACATACATACATACATACATACTTACATACATACACTTTTTTCTAATTTTATTTCATTACTTAACGACGCTCTACCAACTAGAGGTTATTTAAAGTCGATGGGATTGGTGATAACGGAATGGTATTTGGCGAGATGAGGCCGAGGATTCGCCGTAGATTACCTGATATTTGTCTTACGGTTGGGAAAACCTCGGAAGAAACCCAACCAGATAATCAGACCAAGCGGGAATCGAACCCGCGCCCGAGCGCAACTCTGGGTCGGCAGGCAAGCGCCTCAGTCGACTGAGCTACGCCGGTGGTCCATACATACATAGTGTTCTGCCAAATGCCAGGTCTTTCCCTGCAAACTCATCATTCTCCAATCTTACCTATTTTCAGCCATCCTCTTAGTCTCCACCAGAGGTCTGCCTCGGACGTTTTCGCTCGAGCGCCAAGTAGTTCATAGCATAATCCGATAGGTAGCGCACATGCATGATGGATAAAATTGTCGCGAGCGATAAATCCTCGAACGATATAAGCCAAGCGTTAGACATTCGTTCTTGTTACAGTGATTAACTGTGTAGTAACATCATAGATGTTTACCATTTCAAAACTTGGCAGTGTTTAACTAACCTCTCCATAGTACAGCTACAAAACTTGCTTTAAAATGTAATATAAATGTTGCAGGTAAATGTTTTTTTTTTTTTGTTCCACACAGGAGTGATTTTGTTTTTGCCACATCTAATCGATGTTATTGGATGTAAATGTAATTATTATAAACGGAGAACACAATCACGATAATGCAAGAACTGTATCAAGTTCTCTAGTAATCATAATAATAATAATAATAATAATAATAATAATAATAATAATAATAATAATAATCAGTGAAACAATCTTTGCGTCTGTAACAGTTGTGCAGAATGATTATTCGTTTTATTATATTTTCTGTGACGTTATCTCTGTACTAATATTGTTATTAATCTACTGCTATATCAATAATATTTTGTAAAACGTTTCTACATTGTCGCAGTATATAGGCGGAACACTATGTATGGATCTAACATATTATATATGTGGTAAATCAAACATTGAATAATTATTAATTAGCAATAATAACTGTATATCGAAGTTTTTCATACTATTTTATTTATAACTTCATGTTCCTGTTTTGGTACGTTCCATTGACAATTCCATTAAACGTTTGTCATAAACGCAGAAAATAAGTCTTATTTTTACCGTGTGAGCAAAACATATGTATGTCTTATCTGTCGCCTTCCATACAAGATAAGACATGTCGGTGAGATGACCTTGTACTGTGCTTCTATTTATTACGAGCGTATCACGACCGATCTTATTTCACTCGAGGGTGCGACAATCGACCAAGTTCAAGCGAGCGATTTAACTGCAATGCAGCTCTCTGGTCTTCACATATGATCTTTATAACCTGTTGTCGTCTACCAATTCTATCTATCAATAGCAATACTACCTTCAAATTGAACTGTCAAAATTATCTCTGTAACAAGTACACTACTTTTGAATGCAAAAGCATATAATATACGTAGTCCTCAGTCTTAGCCTAGAATATATTAGGCTCGGCACGAAAGCCTGCCACAGAGGCGATAAAATACACAAAATGAAGACCAATTTAGTACGGTAATTAATACCACTATTTTGTGTCGTAAACGTACTGTATAATGAAAATTACAGTCTTCGATGTGGAAAACCGACGCTCTATCAATTCGAAAAACGACGCCTCCGAAGTACAACGCCATCACTTACGTAAGCTTTACTTTATTCGAAAGGAAAGTTCACTAAAATGTGGCTCTCCAGTGACATGCCGTAACAGAAGTACTTTGTCTTGCCATGGGATGTGGATGAATATATTTCTGCGGTCCATAATCCTTGAAGATGTGCGTAGTGAATGAGAGAATTTAAAGCTCCGACACGAAATTTATGACGCGGTCGTAAAACTGGAAATCACTGACATCACAGACGCGAACTGTCACCAGACACTGCCGAAAGGAGTATTCACTTTCAAATTATCCCACAAATTGCGTGACAGTGATAAAAAAATTGTTAATTGGAAAAACGAATCTTTCCTCTCAAACGACAGGCAAAACCTTAAAGCGGTGACAAAAATCAAGCACTGGAACAATTGCAGTGCTGGCAACAAATTTCCCCGCGCTTCCGACAAATCATAACGCTTCACGGATCATCGCCGTTACAGGGGTATCCACGGCGAGTTAACATTTGTGCGACAAATGAAAGATACCTGTAGCCCTTAAGCGTCGCTCTTCTGAATGACAGGGGCTCTCTAAGGTAGAGCGCCCACTGGAACGACAAGCGACAGCAACACGACACGGATTTGATGCTTTGCTTGTTGCTAACGTGTATGTTCTTATATGACCCATAATATGAAATGAACGGAAGCCCACTCATCTGATCAGACAACAACTCGACACTATCTGTGTTGTGTTGTGTCGCTCACAGTGCTGCATGCTCCACTTTTTGTTGTATCAGTTGTGAGTTGGTGATACAAGGGTTAAGACGAGAGACGATCCTAATTTCAATATAGCCTTTATTGAACTTATTAAAGATTTGCCATGTCTTTTGATACTACATCTATTTTTCGGATTGAAAACATAATAAATCTATTGCAAAATCATTTTATCTTATTTACACAGAATAATTTACCGCTCAATATTATAACAAGGCGAAATATAAAGATATTCTAATAACCTTTGCTCACTTTCCGCTATCTGGTGCTCGGATTTCACACACTATCTCACTCCCATGTGTCGCAATCAGCTCTAGAATATTACTGCTTTCCATTGACTAGCTAAAGGAATATATAAAGGATTCTGTATAAGCACAAAATGACAAAATGTTAGGAGTGTCCGTAAATAGGACCTGTCCGGTAATTGGACTCTCTACCCTACAAACATATTGTAAACGCATGTTTACTTTGATGTGGACGAGAAACGAACAATTATTATTTATCTGATGTATAAACATATAGGCCTATTTACTTGATAGTTATCAGAAGGCGTTCTTCAGCATTGACTGAAATCCTGAAGTTAGTGTTCCTTTTATAAATTGAAGATCCAACTTTCTGTACCAACAGATTAAATGTTTCTCTACTCATTCTGTAGAATATTTTAAAACTTTATGGGTATATATTTAATTCTTTGAACAGATTAAAAGCACCGCGTTGTTCTAAATTAGCATGCCAAAAAGAATGCACCCAGAATCGTCTCCTATGTTTTCTGTCACTGTAATTTGATATTAGCTAAATTAACTAGATTGAGAACGTCATCCTCCGACGACATGTACGAATGAATCAGTCCAGTCAGTACCAGATCACTTTGCTGTCATGTTGCTATCATAGTTCGTGTTGGATCAGTGTTGTTGTCGTATCACTATCCTATTACTGGGTTCTCTGCCTTAGACGACATGGGCAACACTGTAGTAACTGAGCGGTACTGGACTGGCTATGGCAGAAGAAAGCTAAATACTTTGAGAAAATATGCATCATCAACAAATTGTCTACAAAAATGGTTATAATCCAATCTGGGTACTTTTGGCTGCAAACTTGTTGAGTTTCAAGTTTTAAATACACACAGTTAAATACCTTTTGTGAGACAAGCAGTTATAAGTTAAAGGTTAACGTTCCTTTAAGCACATGCGGGTTAGTTTGGTAGAATTCCCATGATCTTTTAATATCGACACTAGAAAGATATGATATGATCGACACTGCGACTTCGGCCATCTTTGACCACTAGAAGGGACTTATTACTCAAATATATATGAGCCGTTCAGAGCAAAAGTGGTGTAAGTCAAAATTGGATAATGAGGTTTAAAGTAAAAATTCTGTAAAATACAGCGCAAAGTAGCAATTAATGTGTCCTTTGTACTATCCACTGACTACTAATAGTTTAAATAAATTGAATTTAATATTAATTGTTACCTTGCGCTGTATATCACAGAATGTTTACTATAACCCTCATTACCCATTTTTTACTTACACCACTTCTGCTCTGAACGGCTCATATCATTGGATCTGAGAGTCTTCTAGAAAATACCTATAGCGAGGTGAAAATATTATCCCTCTCAGAACTGATCCAAGGCCCTTCTAGTCCACAATCCGTTGGTTAAATGAGAAAGTTAACTTGGCTTGATGATATTATTGAGTTTAAAACAAAATATTTTTCTTTAAAATTAATTCGTAGAGCAGCGGTCGGCATTTAATGCAGCAAGCGGCATCTTACGACATACTTATGCAGGGGCAGTTCACTAATGTATCCCTCCACACGCACTTGCTCCACATAGGACAGACAGAGTACATACGTAACTGGCGATCAGCATCTCTTTCCAAACCATTAAACGTAAAGAGTGCAGCAAAACGAATATTTGTAGAAGAATGGGAAGAGAAATTCTTTTGTTGTGCACAGGAAGAAAATGTAACATGTAGTTTAAGAATTGTAAGCTCCAAAACCGGTTGTGGTATAGAGTCGGAGCGTGAACTTGCTTATGTCTGTGGAAACACCGGAGCACGCAACGAGTCTAGTGGAGCGCTCCGCTCCATTTAGTCTGTCTGACAACGCTCTTCTACACTAAACTACTTACAGTTTCATATTACCACAATAAAGAGACATTATACAAAACTCCATTGTCAAGTGTACTTTGTCATAATATTAATACTGATTAATGAAAAAGTATTGCCGAATATCATTTTCTGATATAAAATTTTGAAACTTTCCAAAGAACCTAAATAAGGAAAAATTGCTCAGATTTTAATATTTCACGATAATTCACTACAATTTAAACTATCTACTCCTCCGGTTATTTTGTACAAACCGATTATTTAGTCCTGACAGCTCAGCGACGCGAAAGAGGGGAAGTAATCGGAGGAGTGGGGAGAGTTCCGGAGTATAGATAAGGGCGAGCAGTCGGTAAAGGCAAGCGAGTAAATAAACCAAACACCCCTTGTACTAAATGGACTCGCCTGTCCCATGCGTACATCTCCGGCGACTGTCAGGACTAAATAATCGTACTGTACTAGGTTTATTTCAATGTTCGGCTCGACAGACACACACACACACACACACACATATCTATATATGAGCAATTTCTTCAAAAATGAAACACGTTAAATGTAAAGCGCGCTCTGATTTACGGACCAACATCCATTTAAGCAATTTACAAATTGAGGGGTCAGCGCAACAGTGGTCTGACTCTCCTCAAAGCGAAAAATTAAATATTGAGCCGTCTGTTGATTTTGACGTGAACAATCTTCGTACGAAGTGGAATACACCAATCCACCATTATATAGCTTGTTAGGAAGCATGTAATTTTCCCCCTAAAAATATCACTTATATATATATATATATATATATATATATATATATAAAACTTTAACTTACTTTTTCTACATTAAAAAAGTGGCTTAGACCACTGTTGCGCTGACCCCCTCAATTCCAACTTATGATGGAGAACCAGATTTCACTTCACTAATTGAAACATCGGGATAGGCTGATGAATAAATCCATCAGAAGGATGCTAAGACATCATACTTATGATTCGGCTACTTATTTCAAGACTATACGGTCGAGGTTCAGTCCTCTCCTCCCCCCAGTCTACTGCTTTCTACTACCCCTCGACTTGCAAGGTAAAAAGGAGCAAAATCATTTCAACTGCAGTCAACTGATCCCGTCAGCTTCCCTGCGTACCATTACACCGATTGCTTTACATGGGCCCTCCCCATCCTTTACCACAGGCTCAATTGACTGCAGTGGCCTGGACGCGAACCTGCGGTCTTAGGCACGATAATCTGGCCGGACATATCTTGTGCGTCTTAAACCGCTCGGGTAAAGCCTCGATTTTTCTGAACAGACGCATGCGACGTGCGAGGTGCGAGGCCCGCCACGCACAAATCCGGACTACACGAGAGATAGTGAGTGGTTTCTATGGCTACGCTGTACGCAGACCTCGCATCTCGCAGTTATATGGGGTAAAGTCTTGGAGGCAATATGGGCTTCCGAATACTGATATAGGAAGGACTTGGAGGTTCGAGTCCTGAGGTTTATCAGGTACGTACCTACTAGTCTGGGGATTGGGCATGGCTCTGTCCAGGCTGAGTTAGGATGGTCCACCCATCAGCATCGGATTGATGAATACCACCCAAGCCACATGTCAGACTTGAGTCAATGGAAATCTAAGTGTAGGATCCTCCCGGGTCCGACCCTCGAAAAGCAAGGTCAACCAGAGAGTCTTATGCTCATGTCGACTTTATCCTAAGGAAATGTACCTGGTACTCATTTCTGTTAGAAGCAGAGTAAATCCCAGAGCCATAGTGCGACAGAAAAGAATTCATCAATGGAAAATAGCCATGACTCCTACGAAAATCGAATTAGCCACCTTCGGCTTCAAATACGTCTTAACCCAGACTATACCGCAAACCCCTATTTAACAATTCAATAACTGGATTTTAAGTACCTAAGAGAAGTAAGACGAGAAGAAGGGATTGCGGTAAAATAAAGCTGCAAGGTGGTATGTTTTAATCTCGAAAGAGAAAGACGGGTCAAAGGTAACAGGTGTTATTAGCGGATATATTTTTATAGCGCTAATCAAATAGCACAGTGAGGTCGATGAGACTGGGAGAGTGACTGGGGCTGTAGACGCTAATGAGAGAGCAGGAAATTGCACAACGAGAAACTTCACGGTTCGAACTGCAACCCCTGATTAAATCAAGTCGATTGCGATGGTCTACAAATTAGTGGTGCTGGCAGTTAAGACGTCACTACAATCAATCCTTCGGCTGTATTTTATATCAGTAGGAAAGGCCCAAATTTGCGTCCATAGTAATGTCACATTCAGTCAAATATCACACGGTTCAGAATCACTCAGTTGTTTTCACTAACACGCGTTCACATTTATACTGCACAGTGAAGTGCAAGCAGGAACAACAGAGATTAGTGTGAAAATAAATCATATCATATATATCATATCGCATGTCACACCACACCACACCATAATATATCATGTATATGATACCATACGTCATATCATATCATATCATATCATATCATATCATATCATATCATATCATATCATATCATATCATATCATATCATATCATATCATATCATATCATATCATATATCACATCACATATCATATCATATCATATCATATCATATCATATCATATCATATCATATCATATCATATATCATATCATATCATATCATATATCATATCATATCATATCATATCATATCATATCATATCATATCATATCATATCAAACATTTATACTGCACGGAGAGTCGTAAAAGATATCACTGAGTTTTTGAATCGTATGCAAGATCACAAGGAATATATCAAGGAAAAAAAAAAACAGATATTAGAGGAAACGGAAACATAATTTGTATTACATGAATGTGCGGTAACTAAAAGGGACAATAAGATTTTGTTATTCAAATAAAGAAAAATTTATTTATAGGAAAGGCAATAGTTGCAAAGAATTCAAGAATCCAATTTGGTTCACGTCCATTAAAAATTAACTACAGCGTTATTGAATGACCACATGAATACAGAAACAAGGTTCATATTTATAACAAAATTAAATATATAATTACTTGCGACTATAAAGACTGACAAATGAAAATTATAGACTGTGAAAGAAATGTACTTTTTCATAATAAACGGAAAGAATACATATGTAGTGCTCGGGAAAAGTGACACAAGTCAGTTTCCACAAACCTTTTTTGATAATTTATTGACAACTTGCGGAACATCTGTTCACTTGGAAAAAAATACATAGGTATTCCTCCCATTACAATAATTCATACAGAAAAAAAAATCAAATCGACATAAACCAGTGTCAATAAATTAGCAAAAAAGGTTCGTGAAAACTGACTTATGTCACTTTTCCTAAGCACTGCAGATATAATGTAGTACCGGTAGCTTGAAGAAAAAAAACTGAAATATTGCACAGTAGTAACAAAAAAAAAACACATTTAATCCAGGGATGACAACAGACCACAAAATAAATCCAGCAAAAGACAGATTATCAAGACTTCAAAATGCACCCCACAATGAAAGAACAAAATGTAGGAGAACAACAGGAACACAAATACTCTTGGTTACTACTAAGTACTGGAGAATGTTCAAAGATGTATTCTTACATTAAGCACAGTATCATTTTTAAGCTCTGCAACAGCTTGAAAGCTGACCACATAACAGTAAAGACCCTCCCTTCGCCCGGAAAACATGCAACATAGTCTAATTATTGGCAGTGAAGCATATCAAGGCTGTATGCATCGCCACATATGAATTCGGATTAGCAGAATTTTCTGTGTTAGGTAACCTTTCAATTTTTGTCCATACTGTATGTGTGTATTTAATCTCTTACTGTTATCTGATTTCTGCGTATGTACCTAAGTAGCCTATATAGACCAGGCCTGCACAAGATTTGCGCTCTCCGAGCCGACTCACAGCTCATGAGCGGAATGCAGATATTAGCTGCGCTCTGTATAAGGGTGGACTGGAAGAAGGGGTGATCTCGTACAAAATATACACAAAAGGAAGTACTATTACGAGGTTCATGAAATGAATTCCCGTCCAGTGTTTGTAAAACTTCTTGGACTATTATTAATTAATAAAGAAATATTTATTTTACAGAAGTAATAGAAATTCTATAGCTACTTAAATGTACCATATCATTTTGTTATATTTTTATTTATCAGTACATCAAAACGAGGTTTTATGCTGTTGGCAGCTAAAAGGAACAGTAGCCTACTGATCGTAATGAAACATCAGTTACAGATGTTCGATGTCTGCCTTTATTGAAGTTGATTATAGAAAACAGTTGCTCACAAATATAAATGTTGAGCCAAACATAGCAATCATTTTCACAGCCAGCCTGTGTAGTCGTGGATATTATTGCTAATGTTTAGTCTTGTAAAACTCAACCAGGCTAGAAGTATTATTCAGACGATCTTTAGCCCTTAGGTCACATTGAAGATCAATAAGTTCGAGCTGTAAATCGTTAAATGTTATGTTCCGTCTTTTAGATTCCTCCATACTGTACTGTAGCAGTAGGTAAGCAACGTGAAACACTTACTGAGAATAGGCCTACACACTGCACTCCACTAGATAATTGAGTGGTCGTTTCCCTCTCCTCTACCTACATACAGCAAGTCGCCATTCTGACGTATCTTCCTCTCCATTTCGGCGACCGGCAAACACAGCTCTCCCGCTCCGAAGGAGCGCGCGCGCTCGTTGAGCGCTGTTTGTGCAGGCCTGATATAGACTATGTCTTACTTCATGCAATCTCTAATTGCTGCACAAAAAAGGCATATTCATAGAAACGTGTATTTTACTTAACATAATGTTGTTATAGACGTTATTAGGCTCCGTATTGCAGCTACCTAAATACTGAAGTTAAAGACATATTGGGTATATAGTTCGCCGAACATAAGTAAGGCAATGGATAAGGATATGAACAAACAGGACATCGCTGCATGTTCGTGGAGTACAGTCAACTCCCGACATTCTGAAGCTACTAAACACATGCTTGAGTCCTGATGTTCAATTTCGTCGTGATCTTTGTAGTGAACAATAACGTACATTCCTAAATTATGGAGCTTGAACATATGTCGATGTCACTTATATTGGAAGAAATTCTTTCAATAGCACATGACGTTATTGGTGCATGATGTAGTACAAAATATTCCTATTGTCTGATATTTTTCGTGCTTCATTAGGATATTGCATGTCGCTCATCACTGAAAACCCACTAATTTCCTATGTACTTTCCTATAAATAAAAAAAACGCTGTTAAAATAGCTGAAGCCAATCGTTTCAGACTTCTTTCGCGTACTACTTAGCTTGATGTAGAATCGGCGCGAAGGAACAGCCATCCAGCATGTGTAGTTTGGAATGTCAGGCACTCCCTTAATTAAAAGCAACTCCTCGTCGTCTCAGACGATGTTCGGAAGGCGAGAAAAGGTCAGATGAAGAGAAGAAGAAGGCGCTATTCCATTACGGAACAAGTCTGCTTATCCTGTTAAGTGCTAACGAGTTGGGATCATATCCACAACCTGATCGGATTTTATAGTTCTCAAGCCATATGAACGAATTTACTCCGAATGGAAGATATAAAGATCGTAGCAGAGTCTGTATTATAAAACACCTTAAGATTCATATTGAATCGTTCGAGGTGCCTGATTTTGTCGTTCAGCTATAAAAACAGAGCAAGCGACGACATAAACACAAAGGAAGCGGTTACTATACAACTTTCCTCTGAAAGTCTCTACTTCTTTATTATACAATGCTTTACCTACCTATTCACTAACTCTAAGAAAAATTGAATCGTACAGAATGAATAACATGATATTAATAGAACTAAGGTGATATATATGAAGTAGAAACAGAACTCCTCTCAGGAAACAAGTTTTACAATTGAAGGGTTCAGAACCATAGTGGGCCAAGCGCCATTTACTAAAACCGTAGAAGACAAGGGTTAAAATGAAGTTATTACCATAATTCAATGGAAACATATAGCAAGTAATATAAAGTATACATATTAAAACTAAATGATATGTCAATATTCATTAAACAATGGTATTCACTTACCTTTAACCATTGTTTTCTCCGTTTTTAATAAATGGCGCTTGGCCCACTATGGCTCTGAACCCTTCAATTGAAGAGTGTAGGCCTAAACAAGAAAGGTTGTAAATGCACAAAACAAATTTTTTCAGGAAAAAAAAATTGTCTCCATTCAAACCATATACTACTGGGTGAAAACTGTGATTGCATACATTAAATAAGGCTCATTTCCACTTGGAGTTTCAACATATGACTTTTCTAGGTTATCGGACTTCACACATACAACCTGTTTTCACAACCACTTAAAAATGACAAAAATAGCTCTTACAACCTTTATTGTTTACACTCTTCAATTGCTCTGTATTCGACTGGGATGTCTTTGATAAGCAGCTTTCAAGTGAATTCTATCTCATATTATCCTCAGCTAAAGTGTCTGGTCAGATATGAACCGGACTTTTTCATAGACCGACGATAACAAAGCAATGCAGTAGTACTTAATAACGGCAGGGGAAACGAATTGTCACAAAGTCTGTTAGGCTAGAGTTTTTCGTTCACTAAAATTCCGTTTAAACTCGCCGGGTCTTCGCTGATATCTTCGCGTTATTTCCTATTTAATGATTGTAAATCAACGCTTACTACTGAGAGCTGGTATACGATGATAAAAATCGAACACTTTTTATTTTAGTTGGTTATTTAACGACGCTATATAAACTACTAGGTTATTGACAGTCGAGTGAATTTGTTGAAATGAGACCACGCCATGGGATTACCTGACATTCGACTTACAGTGGAGGAAAATGAGGATAAAATTTAAGAAGGTAATCAGCCCAATCGGAAATCGAATTCATGTCCGAGCGCACCAGCGGATCAGTAGGCAAATGAGCCTACTGCCCGAGCTAATCCTGTAGCTTTAATCAAACAAAACCTTGACAGTTTATGTGGAAGCAATCGAATAAAACAACAAAAAAAGTAATAGAATACGTACGGTTTTCATTTCCGATCCTTTCAAAATAACGAAATAAGATGTTTCTGCAACTCAGTTAAATAATAATTAATTTTTTTCTAAATATCTCTTGGGCACAAGTGACACGAACTCCTTTGTTGCAATGGGGCCAAGTGCCACAGAAAGCTACGGCTACCTCAGTTTTAGATAAAATTTTTTATCTCAATTCATACTCGGTACAAATGATTGATTATATATGAATAAATCATTATCTGATGGAGGATAAATTACACCATTGTTTCAAAATTATAGATAATTAGTGAAGTGATGGCATGGGAAACAGAAGCACCTCGATAAAACGTGCCTTAGCAATGAATTTACCCCCTATAATTTTCATTTGAGCTCTCCGTGATTCGAACTCTCGACTCCAGTGCTATTTCGCACTCAATGGCTCTAAACATTCATACAATATGTGGAGATAATGAAGTTGAGGTGAAACTAATACAAGGTAGGAACAGAAGAACTCTAAGAAAATCAGCCCCATAAAGTTCTGTGAAATAGGGTAAAGGTTGGTAATATTGTGATATTAATAATATTATGATAGTGCTTCTAAGAATTTTTTTACAATTTTACTGACCGAGAAGATCGCTTTTTTTGCGTCAACGAATTAAGGGGAGTCTGTACTGCCTAACCCAGCAATGTAAATTTCATCTAATTTAGTTGCACTTTTCTCAGGACTTACATAAGATAAACATTTGAAATTTTTAGTGGTTATATTTCAAGTATTATTGTATGTAACACGCTAAAATTACGGTCTTTATCTTTTATTACTCTACTTTACATTGCTGGGATGGCAGTAGACTCCCCTTAAGGGAATGTTCGTGGACAACTTTCTGCAAAAAACCGGTCCTTCTCTCCCTCAGTAAAATAGTAAAAAAATAAAAAAAGTACTATCATAATATTATTAGCATCAAAATATTATCAACCTTTACCCTATAAATGTCACAGAGTTAAAGGTACATAATTCTAGTCTCTTTGATCAAACGTACTGAACTATGACTATGATTTAGTTAAGCAAATAAAATATAATTTGCTCTGTCTACAAGTCAAGTAAATAAAAAGAAAAAAAAAACACTATATTGCAGACCCAGAATGACCGTTAGGGTCCCGGGATGTTAAGGCTCCCACCTCACGAAACAATCGACACTAACCAGAAATTGCCTATTGATCCGTGGCTGCGTTCGAGCGTGGGTTCAAACCTCGCTTGAACTGATTACCTGGTTGAGGTTTTTTCTGAGATTTTTCCCCAATTACACGGCGAATGTCAGGTATTCCACCTCGCCAAATACCATCTCATTATCACCAATTCCATCGACGATGAATAGTAAAGTAGTTGTTACAGCATCGTTACATAACCAACTAAAATAAAGCAGAAGAGATAACAGCACTAAACGCTGGCCGCCAGTTCTCCACTACAATACGGCCAGAAGCGTCAGATCAATGGGAAATTCCATGATCCCATAGGGAAACGAACACGCGATCTTTCAGCTTATAGCGAAACGCCTTAATCATGATGCTACCGCGAGATCCAGCTCAAGTTACAAGTCAGATCTAAAGCTTTTATTCTGTGCTATTGAACACGAAATCGGGCTGGCTTATGGGATAAAGAATTGATGGCAAGATTGCAGGAAGAACAGTAAAACTGCCTCTCCAATGACTTTCTTCGCCACATCTTCCACTTTGTCTGAAATTTATCCAAATCGGAGTCTGCGATGCGAGAAGACAATGTTCCCGCCGTTCGACTAACGGTTCAAACAAATATAGAACTCCAAAATACCCCGAGATATTATGCCCAATCCTGATTTTTTTTTTTTTCACAAAAAAGAGGTATGAGCTAGGCATCGAATCCTGGCACTTCCTTGAGAACTAAGTAGCATCTGAAACAGCTAAGATACTATTAAAAGGTCATGGCACGGCAGTGTACTACCTCTTTCTCGAAAATATTAAATATGCCTTTGATACCATCGATACGAAAAGCCCTAACCAGAAATATATACCAGTAGGCCTATATGGAGTATTATTGCCATTCCCAGAGACAAGGTCCAAACGAAAAGGTCCATACAGAAAAGTCCAGGTACATATTCGTCCATGACATTTAGTCCATAAACAAAAAGTCCAAAAGTAGAAATGTCCAAATTTAAAATGTCCAATAGACAAAAAAGTCCAAAGTGCAAAAAAAAGTCCAAAACGCAAAATGAGCCATTTTACAATAGTAATATACGTTACAAGAGCGGTATGTTGACGTTTTCATGGTCGAGGAAAAGATTGAAAAAGCGAAACGTAGTTGAGCTTTTTTAATTTCCGAGAACATGAAAACAAACATACCGCTCGTGTATCGTACATTATTTTGTGCGAAGATCGTTTATTACATACCTGTAAGACGAATTTCTAATTAGTTGCAATGAAATCTCCATGTTGGTTTCTGTTTAATGACGCTAACTTCGGAACACCAAAATATCTTTGTTCAACATTGTTGCTATAAAATGTTTTCTGTGTTTACTATACTCCAGCAGGCCGTGATATACCTCTGTCTTTTTTTCCCCCAGTCTATAAATGCGAACTTAAAACAAACGGTAAGGTTATGTAATGATTTATTTTTCATTTTAATATTTTAACAATATTATTTATATAACATATTGCAGTAATAACATCGGCATCTGAATCTTGTTGATTTTTTCACGGCTTCCTTAATGTTACTTGTATCAGGAATGCAATAAGTTCCGTGGAGTAGTAGACTTTACTTAATTTTTGCAAATATTTAAAAACAATAATTAACATTGCAATTTAGGTGAAATTGCAGTGGTAAGTTCCCAATTTATAATTATTACTATGTTAAACGTCTCTAAAAATAATATGTTAAAAGCCTAAAGCAGTAAAATGAATGTCGCGCTTAAGCGGTAAGAAGAGGGAAATTGTTATGTGTGTTACGTTGGGAATACTGAATGTGGTATTTCACACTTACCGCGTATTGATTCTGTGCGGAAAACAAGCAAATACGCACGATCTCGTACAAAAATGTTTATTTAAAAATGGAGCAAACGTATGTGATCAATACAATGAGAAAAAAAACTCTAGACAGGAATGTTTCCAAGGTGACACACACGTGATTAACTCACGAAAACAATGTTTTTATTGTCATGGAAATGAAAGACTTCGAAAATTCTTACTACTTTGTAGTAAATCTCAATGATAATTTTGAAGAAAAAATTATGGAGTTCGTCCAATATGTGGATACTAAATACATCAATAGTAGGCCAGCAAGAGGAAGGAGGAGGGCTGTTCTCCCTAAGTTCCCACTGAAATGTGGAATGTTTATGAATTAGTGTTAAATGGTCGACAACGAACGAACAACGCTATGGAGGGACTCCACTCTCAGTTTCAAAGATTAGCTGTATCTCACCATGTAAATGTATGGCAATTTATAGAACATTTAAAACAACAGCAGAATGAAACGGAAGTATTGGTGACACAATTATTAGGTGGATATGTGAATATTAAGCACCCACTGAACAGAAAATACCTTCACAATCAACAAGTGGAAAATCTTGTAATCAGATACCAGTAACTCAAAAACGAGAATGATATAACTCGCAACTTAGGAGCAATTTCTTTCAGCCTAAAATTTGCTGTCTGACCCACAACCTGAAGAAGATCATCAAAGTGAACTTTAATGTATTTCTTCAGTGCTTGGTTATAACAATCTCTGACTAAATTAATTGAACTAATTTAAATACAGTTACGGTAACACTATTTAGTCACTATTCATAGGTATATATTTTTAGCAAGCCTGGACATTTTACACAACTTCGTTCCAAGTGGACATTTTAGGCATTGGATCATATTCAATTAAGAAATGGAACTTTTGAGATCTGGCCCAAGACCAGTTTGGACATTTTAATTTTGGACTTTTTGTAACTGGACATTTTCTGAGATCAGAAATTTTACACAAATGGACGTTACCACATTATGGACATATTCGTAATATGGACATTTCAGTATTGGACCATGTGCCTGCTAACCATTATTGCTTCCAGTAATGCACGACAATAAAATATTCTTTAACGGTTAAAGAATGACACACAAATATCAGCATACAGTCTAACATTCGAAATAATTAAGGTGTGAGAATTCAATCACATTGCCTGCTATGTAGTGATGGAATCATAACTTGGTACTATATTCTACAAACATACTGTCCCATGCTAAAGTCATTAAACAATTGACTGCTTCGTGCTTAAGTTATGTGCGTTGCGTTTTTCTATTGTTTCACATAATGCTATTTGCGGGCTGCAGCTTTATGATTAACGATATTATTATTATTATTATTATTATTATTATTATTATTATTATTATTATTATTATTATTATATTTTATTATAATCAGTTATGCGCCAATTTCAGTATGCACAAAGTAACATCCAGTGATGTCCGAAGTAGCGAAAAAATATTTCATCAGGGCATATATATTATCAGCATACATTGCAATATTGCTTGACTTGAAGGTTTTTTTTATTAAGTTCTATTTGTTCTGTTCAAAGAAATTTCAGTATAACAGAAACAATTCCACTGTCCCAAAATTTCGTTACACGGAGATTCGACTAATTAGAAAATAATTGCACCTTTCTTTTAATCTGTGACAATTCACAAACCTATGCTCATTTAGAAGATGGACGATGTACTGACTTTCAGATGGTTTGTAGTTGGTACTCATGATTTTTCGATATGCTCACAGTTTTTGGAAGCAGGTACCAGGAAATAGAATTTCATTTCATTCAGATACCGCTTTCATTCGTCTGTATGTGGAACTGTACGTGCAATAAGTATACCGAAGGGGTGCCACAGGGCTCCTTAGCCGGACCTCTATTGTTTTTACTTTACATCAGTAATCTTGTGTTAAATCTATCAAATGCACATCTAACAATGTTTACTGACAGCTGGTACTCTATTCTACTGCCTCTCGAAATATGACAGATTTTCACGACTGGTGTGCTAGAAATCAGCTCATAATTAATACTTCCAAAATTAATTAATATCTTTCAAGTCCAGTGTCATCCAAAGTTTACCGAAGAGCAGCACAATATTTTAATATGGCAATAGAGGAAGTCGCAGTTTGTAATTTCCTCGGCCTAACAATCAACTGCTATTTGAATTATAAAGATCACGTGCACCGACTCTCAAATCAACTGTCAAGTTTCGCCCATCTCGCCTCTAAATCGTCACAATATTGCAGCAGGAAAACTCTCATGTCTTGCTATTATAGCTACAACTACCCCACGATAAAATACAATATAATCTCTTGAGGTGCAGCAAATCAATATTTAATAGACAGAATTCTTGTCCTACAAAAACGAATAATTAGGACCATTTTCAAAATTAAACCTCGCGACTCTTGCAAACGTCTATTCAAAGAACAAAAGCTTCTAACAGTTCCGTTCATAATTATCTTCGAAAGTGGCCAATATGCTTTCAAACATAAAAATTTATCCAAGCGAAATTCTGATTATCATTCTTATGACACTCGAAACAAGAACACCATAATCCTCTCTAAACGTATACTAAACTTTTTGAATCGTCTCCCATTTACTTATGTCTCAAAATCTTTAATTTGCTTTCGGCCATCATCTGCAGTTAGAACAGAAAATTTCTTTCGAAACTCTCTAAAACATTTCCTCGTAAACCACTGTTTTTATAAGTTGGACGAGTATTTCTTCAGAAGCGATATACAAATGGGCAACAAATGTAGGTACAGTATTTCTGTTGCCGACAGCGAAGCATTCCTACTAAGTACGTCTAGCAATACTGCGTAAGGGTAAAACTACCTGGAAACATATTGTACAGTATTTCATATTTTTTTCTGCAAAAAAAAAAACTAGGGGAAAAAGTTGGATAATCCGACAATCGGTTAATAGAGTGACGGATAATCGGGGGTTCTACTGTATATAAACTCAGCATACATTGTTTTCACATAGGTTTCCATCGTACTCCTTATCTCTGTAGGCCTACCTCCTGCTCTGCCATACGCCTCGATTTATGTTTTCTCTGCTCCGTTACTAGCTCTGTGAATTGTTAATTTTAGTTAATTGTAATTTGCCATTTACGTGTAATTGAACATTCATTTGTACTGTATGTTAAATTTAGTTAGCTTGTAATTTGCTATTTAATTACAAATCTCTTTTACACTGCTGTCAATTTAGTTAGTTTGTGATCTGTGATTTATTTTAAAAATTCATTTGTATTTTTTGTTAATTTTAGTTAGCTTGCAATTTACTATTTACTTTAAAATTTTATTTGCAATGTTTTCGTAAATTTACTCAGCTTGCGATCTGCTATTTTAAACATTCAACTAAACTTCTGTTGTTAATTTTACTCAGTTTGAAATTTGTTGTTAATTTGTGCATATTCTATTTTGTTTGTAATTACGATTTATCAATTAGTATATTATTATATTATAATCTTATTGTATTGTATATTCAATGTCAAAACACTGTATCTGAATGGAAACTGAACTACTATGACAGATGAATAAATCTGGATAACCGCCGTTACAGTACGGCAACTTCTCCGACACGACTGTTAAGCAGAAAGCCTAAACATTATCTTCAGGCGTCTCTTCAACATGACTAGTCCAAGTTTATCAAGTTGGAAAGCAAAAATCAACCACAATCATTGAATCTACGCTTTTTGTTGTATTTTTCTTCTTTTACACTTCACGGGTTAGACGAAATGTAAGTTCGGAATTCACAGAATATCTTCCAACATATTTGTTTGTTGATGAAAAGAGAATCATCTATGAACCTTGCATTCCTTAATTTAGCAAACAGTATAACATCACGGCTAATCGTTGGTCAGTAGGTACACGGACTTCTTTTTTGGAGTTCGTGGTACCACAGTCTACTATATACAGTCGCGAAGCTCAATATGTAGTAAAAATGCAAACATGGGTAGTTGCCCACCACTAGGATCGCTACTATCGCCTCATCATCACAGATCTCTCCTAGCAGATGACAAAATATGTTACACTTTCGTTGTCGTGTTCTTTTGGAAAAATTAGCACCTTCCTTCCATTATTGAAATATTAAATGGATAAAGTTCATTTATTATTTTAATGAAGTATATTAAATTCCACCATAAACTCGAAGATACCTGCAAGAAATAGGTTAATATTATTTTTGTTTGTGCAAAATGAACTGAAATTTACTATAATCGCTTCACTCATTCAAGATTATAGCGATAATGAACTATGAAACCAATAAATATTAATTTGCATTTCCCTTTACAACAATAATATAATAACAATAATAATGTAAATATGAATTAATGGGAGTAACTTACGTGTACCGGTACTTGTAGTGTAGGCTTACGTAGTTAACAAAGTGGGATGAGGTTAAGCAATAATAATCACACCAGAATTGGAAATAAAACGTGATCAATAAATTTTATTGTAACAGACTTACTTTTTCTACGTCTCTAGTAAACTAACAAATAAAAATAACAACAAAATTAACAGCTATAATTAAAAACATATCCTTTGAAAAAAAAAGTAGACCTAAGTTGTCTGAAAATGTACAATTATTCAAGGAATCAGCTGATACAGACGTAGAATTAGTGCAAAGCTTTTGTTTCTCAGCTGCAGGTAATAACAGAACAGGTTTATTTGAAACATCAGATAAAGATGGAACTGCATTCCGGATTAATTTATTTTTGTTTTCATTCATAAATTGTGTGTTTTCGAAATGAAGAGAGCAAAACTTTATATTATTATAAAGCTATGCTTCATTCTTTGTCAGATCTTCCCTCCTGTCCACTTTTTGCATCTGTAAGTAAAATAAGAAATAGATGTTAGGATTTTTCTTCACGAGCATCAATGGGAAATACGCAACGACCTAGCACTCGATGGAAATGCGACTCAGTCCACTCTAAATCCAAAGTCGACCGTGGACAGTCTATTGTTTCTAGTTGCTAACCGCTTGAAGCGCTTTATCGCGAGATTTGCAAAAAACACCTCAAGCTTCGCGACTGTATATAGTAGACTGTGGTGGTACCATCTCCAAATACACCTATAACCTTTTAAAATCAAAGGGATTCACATTTTACAATGTTGAGAAAATCCATAGAGAAATTCTAAAGGTCTCAATTCAAATTCTGCAATTTCATCTCTATTTCAAGTAATATGATTTCACTTTCACGTCAATTTTCTTTTGCAATTTATTGTATGTATTTTTATTATTTCATTGTAAATTTTTATATATGTATTTGTTTTCTGGATCCTTCTGGTCACCATTATTGCAGGACAGACGGTTTTATTTTATAAATTCGATATTATATTCATCTCTATGTATTATAATCTGAACTCTTATTTTTAATTAAAATGACAATGGACTCTATAGGAACGAGCATAGCGAAGAAACGTGAAGACTTAACTACAAGCACTAATTAAAAAAACTGTTGCGCTGCTTCTTTGTCCATCTCAAATATCGCAGAACCTCCCAGTAACTATTTCCGACATTTCAACTTTCATTGTCCATTATAACTAGATAACCTAAGGCAACAAGTATACTTCGTATACAGCATGGAAAGATAAATACAACGGAGAATCGCACTGACATGGCATGCATTTTGATAGTTTAAATTCGTGCTTCTAGTTCTAGATAAAACCACAGTCTACTATATACAGTCGCGAAGCTTGAGGTGATTTTTTGCAAATCTCGTGATAAAGCGCTCCAAGCGGTTAGCAACTAGAAACAATAGACTGTCCACGGTCGACTTTGGACTGAATCGTATTTCCATCGAGTGCTAGCTCGTTGCGTATTTCACATTGATGCTTGTGAAATGTTCGTTATTGGTTGTAATGAAAATGTTAATGGCTAAAATACAATAATTGGAATAATACTATTTTACTAGAGACGTAGAAAAATTAAGTTTGTTTTAATCAAATTTATTGATCACGTTTTATTTTCAATTCCGGTGGGATTATTATTGCTTAGGCCTACTTTTTTTTTTCAAAGGATATGTTGTTAATTATAGCTGTTAATTTTGTTGTTATTTTTATTTGTTACTTTATTAGAGACGTAGAAAAAGTCTGTTACAATAAAATTTATTAATCCCGTTTTATTTCCAATTCTGGTGTGATTATTATTGCTTAACCTCAACTACGTAAGCCTACGCTACAAGTACCGGTACAGTACATAAGTTACTCCATTAATTCATATTTCCATTATTATTGTTGTAAAGGGAAATGCCAAATCATATTTATTGGTTTCATAGTTAATTATCGCTATAATCTTGAATGAGTGAAGCGATTATAGTAAATTTCAGTTCGTTTTGCACAAACAAAAATAATATTAACCTATTTCTTGCAGGTATCTTCAAGTTTATGGTGAAATTTAATATACTTCATTAAAATAATAAATTAACTTTATGCATTTAATATTTCAATAATGGAAGGAAGGTGTTAATTTTTCCAAAAGAACACGACAACGAAAGTATAACATATTTTGTCGGCTGCTAGGAGAGAGATCTGCGATGATGAGGCGATAGTAGCGATCCTAGTGGTGGGCAACTATTCATGTTTGCATTTTTACTACATATTGAGCTTCGCGACTATATATAGTAGACTGTGATAAAACCCTCAACAGAAAATAAAGTAGACATCCTAGAAACCTGCATTTAGGCCTACCCAGCATTACTCTATGGAAGTAAGACAAGGTCACTAACATCTAAGCAGACGAAAATGATACAATTATGCCAACGGAAGGTGATATGCAAAATTCTAGGCTTATCCTTAAGAGACAAAATCACCAACGAAGAACTGCTTCAAAGGGCATCAACTACAGACATCGCACATCTAGCTTTCAAAAGTAAGTGGAGCTGGGGAGGCCACGGTGAAAGAACGGAGGACGACCGATAGACCTACAAGTCTACAATGTGGGACCCCAGAGCAGGCAGGCGGCTTCGAGGAAGAACTAGGAGAAGATGGGCAGATATCTTCAAAGAACACGGAGATCGACAATGGTCCAGGACAGCAAGAGGAAGAGGAGACAGGAAAATTCTAGGGAACAGCCTGGACAGTGTCCACGATTAAGTGTCCCAGAAAACTCAAAAAGCAAAAGAGACACAGTTCACAATAGTTTGTCACACTGACGCGGAGTACGTAGCCGCGTCATAAAAAGGCTTATCTTTATCTTTTATAACCAGATAAGATATATAATGGTAAGTACTACGACTAAACAGTCAGGCCTAATTTACTATGTTGTTCGTGGGGATGAACTGCAAGAGAAGGAGTATTGAGTGTCTGATAAAGTTGTGTTGCATTAGACTTTAACTTTTGTCTCAGCTTTCTTACAATTGGGGAAGACGCACAATGAAAAAGGATATGTTGTATTGTGCTGTCACTTTCAATTTAATCCTCCCGTAGACACAAACACATGGGATCCTAGCCGAGAGACTTCCTACAGATATTACTTGTGTCAGTGAAAAAAAAAGATAAGAATGTCTTGTTCAAGGTACATAATGTTGCACTTGGTTTAAAATATGAAAACAACAAATAATAAATATGACTAATCCACTTAATTGGTAAAATATGTACACTGATGGAGAAAATTTGCACTACCTTTTTGTAAACAATATGGAAGTGGTGAAAATGTAATTCACTGGGCGGAATCAGGAAATACTGCAGGTCTCGTTAACTCCAAGCTACAAACAACACTACTGATCGCGATTCACAATTTGTCTTTTTTTTATTTGTTTTATTTTAGTATGTTGTTTTACGACGCTTTATCAACATCTTAGGTTATTTAGCCTCTGAATGAGATGAAGATGATAATGTCGGTGAAATGAGTCTGGGGTCCAGCACCGAAAGTTACCCAGCATTTGCTCATATTGGGTTGAGGGAAAACCCCGGAAAAACCTCAACCAGATAACTTGCCCTGACCGGAAACCGAGCCCGGGCCACCTGGTTTCGCGGCCAGACGCGCTAACCGTTACTCCACAGATATGGACTTTGTCTTCTTTCGATATCCAGTAAACTTCGGTTATAGTGAACTTCTGCGGACAAGTATATTTCGTTCACTATATCCGAGGTTCACTAAAACCGAAGTGTCTGTTTTATACTACTGACGTTGCTGTACATACAGTATTAATGCCCGTTTGGGATAGACCACGTTCAATATCAGTAGTAATGTTCGCTGTATCTTCCAACTTAAACACTTTACGCTTCGCCTTCCTGATGTTCGCAGTTCGAAATTTGAATCTAATCTGGTCATGTAGGTAGTAGACATTGACCGATTTCGCACCTCTTACCACTAGAGGTATGCTACTATGTACTCGGCCTTGGAATTTCCCCGGGTTCACTTTTACAAAGATTAGGGAGGAAGGGTTGAGAATCATTTGCCTATACTGTAATCCCTCTTGTATTTACCCTTTGGTCATCACTCTACTCCCTTTTACAGAAGAAATCATTTTCACTTCCTATTCTTCTAATAATCTCTTTTAAAGGAGTTATAACTAATTCTTCCTTTATCCCTCACTGCGCACACTATTCTCTTCAACATGTCAAGCTGTCCAGAAAGCTGAACAAATTCTTTATCTTTCAATGGACTTAAGGAGTAGAAGGTTTGAGATTTTGTTCTGAACGTATTCTTGAAAGTTTATAGGGGAAAGGATTTCCTAAATTACCATTTTGGCCATTTTACAATAACATTTTCTTGGGAAAGTTATAGTTTTAGGTTTACTATGACCGAAGCGAGGGTTCACTATAAACGAAAATACTCATGTACTTTTCAATGTATGCGGGTCGGGACCAACGATTTACTTTTACTATAACAGAATTTCTATATATCCAGAGTTGACTGTACTACAAAACAGAGGAGCATTTTACGAGCTAACAGTTCTGTATGAAGGCTGAAGCAAAGAGAAATTTATACAAAAGTTATTTCAATTTTTTTCCGAATTACATAAAGAAAAACGTGATGATCCAGCGATAATGGAGCGATTGTGAAATGAGAATGAGAGAGAACATAAAATACTCAGAGAAAAACCTGCCACATAAAGAAATTCTTCATTAAAAATCTCACAAGACGCGATCAAGTTCGAATCCTGGTCTGTTCCATGAGAAGCCGCCTGCTGGATGAAGGATCCGATATGGAAAAGATGGAGGAAAACTAAAGATTTCCAATATATTTTAAACAACGCCCAGTTGTAAACGTATCTTCCACTTGAAGGATGAGCAGATATTAGGTGTGAGAGTGTAGCGCTCTCAAGATGGAGATGATGTAGAATGTTTTGAAACAGAGCTGGAGATATTGACTCTCGTCGCTGAACCGAAAGCAATTTGTGGCCTGGCAGTGCACTCCGACAGTTTGTTCCGGCTGACTCACACACTCCATCTACTCGCAGTTATGAATCGAGGCACCCCACACCTAATCCAGTAACGGAATCGCATGAATTTCTCATTGTTTACCGAGTTATCAGTTTCTATGGCACAAACTCGCGAGCGTGTCGGAAACGCAAGGAACCGTGACACATTCTCCATCTGAGATCGCTCATTGCAAAGAAGTGGCGCTCCAATTTTATCATCTCACACACTATCGACGACGAGCAGTTCCAAGGATAGGAATAATGGAGGCTTATTACTTAGGATGCAAGAGAATACCTTCTTTGTCTTCATCATAGTCTTCTTACATATTTTCTTCATTACGCACTTCTCTCTCTTCTCGTTCTTCAAATGTTTTTATTCTGCTACTCCTGCTTCTTTTCTCGCTTCAACACTTCACTCTAATACTTCTCTCCTATTCTTTCTCCTCTTGGAGCTCTCCCTTACCTCTCCATTCTTCCAGCCATTCTCTCTTTAAACTCCTCTTACCATTCTCCTTTTGCAACTCTTCCTTCACTTTTTCTTCTTCAAACTTTTACTCCTCTTTTTATTATCCAAATTCCTTCTTCTCCTCCCCTTTATACAATTATTCTTCCACATTTCCTCACGTGACTATGTACAAAATTCTTCCATCTTTCTTCCCACACACAATTTTTCCCCTTCTCCCTTCCCACCTACAACTTATTTTCCATTCTTCCCTCACATAACTTATTTTATTCTCCTTCCTCTCACAACTCTTCTCCCTATCACATCTCCTTTTCCTCTCCTCCCTTTCACAACTATACTTCACTTTTCTACCTCTCGTCCATCGCAGTGGAGTAACGGTAGCATGTCTGACCGTGAAATAAGCAGGACTGGATTCAAATCCTGGTTGGGACAAATTACCTGGTTGAGAGTATTTCCGGGGTTTTCCCTCAACCCATAACAGTAAATGCTGGGTACCTTTCGGCGTTGGATCCTGGATTAATTTCGCTGGAATTAACACATTCATCTTACTCAGACGCCAGATAACAATTGATAAAGCGTCGTATAATAAACCGATTAAAAATTATCCCTCTCAAAACTCTTCATTCTTCTCCTTCTCATAACTCTTTCCTTTTCTCTCTCTCTCTCTCTCTCATAATTCTCTCTTCTCATAATTCCCTCTTTTCCTCCTCACAACTATCTTTCCTCATCTCCTTCTCACAACTCTTTCCCCTTCTCTATCTCTCACAATTCTTTCCTCTTCTCTGTCTCACAACTCTTTCCCCTTCTCTCTCTCTCTCACAACTCTTTCCTCTTCTCTCTCTCTCTCTCACAACTCTTTCCTCTTCTCTCTCTCACAACTCTTTCCTCTTCTCTCTCTCTCTCACAACTCTTTCCTCTTCTCTCTCTCACAACTCTTTCCCCTTATCTCTCTCACAACTCTTTCCTCTTCTCTCTCTCACAACTCTTTCCCCTTCTCTCTCTCTCACAACTCTTTCCCCTTCTATCTCTCTCACAACTCTTTCCTCTTCCCTATCTCTCACCTCTTTCCTCTTCTCTCTCTCACAACTCTTTCCTCTTCTCTCTCTCACAACTCTTTCCTCTTCTCTCTCTCACAACTCTTTCCTCTTCTCTCTCTCTCAACTCTTTCCTCTTCTCTCTCTCACACTATTTCCTCTTCTCTCTCTCAACTCTTTCCTCTTCTCTCTCACACTATTTCCTCTTCTCTCTCAACTCTTTCCTCTTCTCTCTCTCACACTATTTCCTCTTCTCTCTCTCAACTCTTTCCTCTTCTCTCTCACACACTATTTCCTCTTCTCTCTCTCACAACTTTCCTCTTCTCTCTTTCTCACAACTCTTTCCTCTTCTCTCTCTCTCTCAACTCTTTCCTCTTCTCTCTCTCACACAACTCTTTCCTCTTCTCTCTTCTTCCTCTCATAATTCTCTCTTCTCCTTCTCATAATTCCCTCTTTTCCTCCTCACAATACTCTTTCCTCTTCTCCTTCTCATAACTCTTTCCGCTTCTCTCTCTCACAACTCTTTCCTCTTCTCTCTCTCATTTTCTCTCTTCTCCTTCTCATAACTCCCTCTTTTCCTCCTCACAACACTCTTTCCTCTTCCCTCTCTCACAACTCTTTCCACTTCTCCCTCGCATAATCCTCTCGTCTCCTTCTCATAATCCCTCTTTTCCTCTTCACAACTGTCTTTCTTCATCTCCTTCTCCAACTCTTTCCTCTTCTCTCTCTCATAAATCCCTCTCGTAACTCTCTTCAATCTTTCCTTTCTCACAACTCTCTTCTCTCGTCTCCCTCTCACAACTCGCTTTCCTCTTCTGCCTCTCACAACTTTCTTTCTTCTTCTTCCTCTCACAACTTATTTTACTCTTCACCTCACAACTACACTTCCTTTTCTATCCCTCACAGCTTCTTTTTGTTCTGTCCCTAGAAACTATTTTCCCTTTTGCCCATAAAACAATCGCTTTATCTCTTCTCCTTGTACACTTTTTCTCCTCTTCTTTTTCTACTAACTGCTTATCCTTTCTCCTCTTTTTAAAACTTCTTCTCGTGTTTCCTTTTTCACATTTATCTATCTTTCGCTTTTGTATTCTTCTTCCTTTTATAAATCTAATCATTATTACTATTATTATTATTACTATTATTATTATTATTATTATTATTATTATTATTATTATTATTATTATTATTATTATTATTATTATTATTATTTTAAAACTCCTCCTGTTACTTCCCATACTCTTTCAATCCTTTCTTTTATGTCTGTTTTCCATTTCTTCGTACTCCTTTTTCTCTGACTACTTTTTCTATTTTTCCTCCTTTTCTCCTCTCACACCTGTTGTCCTTTTCCCCCCGTTTTTCGTCTTATGTTTTCTTTAATGATTGCACCCTTTGGAAAAAAATGTTTGTGCTGTTGTTAGCGCTGTAAACGTTCACTAGGCATTCACAAGTGGAATTCAATGATGACGTATATGTAAATTGATTTAAATAAACACGATTTGAAATTACATCATGTTAATCGGTGGCTAAGTGCATACAAGTCAAAAATGTTTATAAACAGATATGCATTCAGACTTCGTGATGATGAAATGCGAAGCGTGAACAAGATTTCAAATTTCTTCTGCGTTAAATTCTTCTCTCATTAAAGAATGAAATCTTTTTGCGTACATGAACTGTATGTCGCGACATTTCTATTTTACGATACCGGATTTTATTCTTGAAGCATTGTGCCGTATAAGCTCGTTTGAGATCAGAGGTATTACTGATTTAGTTTCCCCTTATACTTGCGTTGAGAGACAAATGTTGCGGAGGGTGAGAGAGTAACTCAGTCTTCTGCAACTCCCTGGGAAGATAAGTGAGACCGTCTTGTGTTGCCTGTAAAGTTAGAGCAATTAGCAAGTTATTAACTTGCCACTGATATATATGGTAATGTGAGACAGGAAAGGAACAATTTAAAATAATTATTGCGGTCTATGTTAAAAACATAGACGCGCCGCAATTTATCTTTTGAACAAAACACAGCAATTACTCTTCTGTAGTTAAGATATAGTGATGTAGAGAATAAGGGACATGGAATAAGAGTGAGATATATCGCGAATTTAGTTTATTTATTTTTATTTGACTCAAGACTTAAATAAAACATATTCTAAGGGTAAAAATAATAGGTTAATACAACTCAAAAACCATCGGTTACATTACTCTGGATTCTGTTAACACAATGGAATGAAGGAAGAAGATCGGAAAAAAGATCAGCAAAATTTTGAGTCTCCGCGGTTTAACGTATGACGTTATAACGACACTGATGATGATGATGATGATGATGATGATGATGATGATGATAGCTATAGTGATATTATGACCATAAAAATAATAATAATAATAATAATAATAATAATAATAATAATAATAATAATTTATTTAATCTGGCAGAGCTAAGGCCAGTAGGCCTTCTCTTCCGCCCAGCCAGACTCTAATTCTAATTAAATACATTTGCTTACATAGTTTTAATATCTAGATCATAAAACAACATGAAAATAAATAATAAAAATTGGATAACTAATGTTAGTGTGACAATAATAAACATTGGTAAGAAATAGTTATAATAATAATAATAATAATAATAATAATAATAATAATAATAATAATAATAATAATAATAGTAACCATAGGCGCTAACTTTTGATTTTAATGGAGC
This sequence comes from Periplaneta americana, assembly GCF_040183065.1. Taxonomy (NCBI): domain Eukaryota; kingdom Metazoa; phylum Arthropoda; class Insecta; order Blattodea; family Blattidae; genus Periplaneta; species Periplaneta americana. The sequence continues at coordinate 161,570,914 of NC_091117.1, forward strand.
ACAACAGATTTCAGAGTTCCTCATGTATTTTGCAATCAAAAGAGCACTCGTAAGCTCTTTTAAATAGTGTAGTAAAATTCACCTATGTGCTTTCAAACTTAATTAACCGCAAACGTAACAAAAATTGTTTGTGATTTACACAGTATTTCGAGGTATGTCTCACTTTATACGATACTTTCATCACACTTAAAATTAGGACAAAGAAAACACGGGTTATTAAATTTGTATCATGATTGTAAGTTCCAACTCAACTGAGAATTAATACCAACTCTCGCAGTCTTATGAGAAATAAAATTCATTTTTATGAATTATGACTTCACAGGCAACAGTGATCTAAATTTATAGGTCAATAGTTAAAGCAATAGAATGAGACGTTTGAAATATTTTCTTTCCATCAGCATGTTAAGGACTATAGGGTAAAGTTGCCTAATGCCGTGATAACCCTAATCCCGTGATTCTTTTTTAAAACTGAATGTCAGTCAAAGCTTTGCCGTTCGATCACAGCGCCAGACATCTTTCTCGAAAGAGTGCATCTTTCGCCTGTTTTTGAGACATCGGTGAACTTTATAGCAAAATACCCAATCCCGTGATAGTCAGTGAAAGAAACGTATCACGAAATTAGGGGTATCACGGCATTAGGCAACTTTATAATATAGCAATACAAATAAATCAATTTTTCTAAAATTACAAAAAAAAAATGGTGGATGGTAGAAAAATTCTTACTTCATTTTTGGAATCGGGAGATGGTATTACACAAGAAACAGCAGAAATTGTACATTTAACAAAATCACTGATGACCAATGTTATTTAAAAGAAAACCATATGCAATTTTGTGTTATTCAAGTTTCCAATGTATCTTTTTTTCGGAAAACGTATTAGTGTCTTTCTTGTGTTAAATTTTATTACCTCGTTAACATGTTTCGGCCTGCTATTGGCCATTCTCAGAACTGGCTGTTGCAGGTCTTGGCGCCTTTTGTTTTGTTTCCTATGGGGGTGTGTTTGTGTAGTGTAATGTGGAGTCAAAGAGTGTGTGTGCTCTGAAATTAAGTTGTGTGTCGAGAATTTCATTTGGATGTGCTTTTGTGTGCCTGTATATTTCGTATTGTTCTAGTGTGTTTAGTTTCTGGCTTTTTAGTTGGATCTGTAGAATTTCCATGTCTGTGTTGATGTCTCTGTAGGTGTGATTAGCATTTGCGATGTGTTCTGCATATGTAGAAGTGTTTTGTAATTTTGTTATGGCTCTGATGTGTTCTTTGTAACATGTTTGAAATGATCTGCCTGTCTGTCCTATGTAAAAGTTGCTGCAGGTATTACATTTGAGTTTGTATACGCCTGTGTGGTTTTATTTTCCGAACAATACGTTTTCCGAAGTGATATAGCGTTAAAAGTTGTGTAATCAAGATGTATCTTTTTTATTATTATTTTTGTACATTATGTAAAAATATGTATTTCCCGATTTTGTTCGAAATATTTTTAGGAGGTTTTGTTCAAATTTCTTGTCTTCAACTAATTGCGGTTATTAAAGAACACGTTAGTACCTCAAATTTAAGGAACATCACATTCTTTTGGTCGCAATGCAAAGAAAGAGTACCCACAATGGATTGAAGTATTATAGAAACTTTCACAAGAGAGTGTATTAATTTGTTTCACTTTTTGCTTTCATACTATTTACTAGTATCATCAAAGTTTGAATTATAAGTCGCCTCTATAGGCCTATGCAATACATTCCATTTTCAGATCAAAATTCAACGTGCACACAGAGTTACTCAGATTCACGTCAACAATTCATGAGCATCTTGCATCTGGTTGAAGAAATATCTGTAGAAGCACTTCTATCATGGGTCCAACAACATAACTTCAATAAAATATCCACGCAGTGTACGAGTCTTTGTAAGTCCTATATAAGCAATTAAGTCGAGATGTCGGAATATCTTCAACTCATTTTTCGTCAAAGAACTGTACATTTATTGGGGTAACTTTTGAAAGAAAAAAAAAATTAAGATTTTCACTAATATTCACCAGAGGAACTCGCTACTGTTGCAAACAACAAATATATCGTTAACTGTAAACTCTGTAGTTACCACAGACGTCCTTATTCTCTAACTAAACCAAAACTTAAGCGCTTTAAAGGCATTCGCATTTTCGTACACTAATATAGGTTACACAAGGAGCAAGGGAACAACTTCATATAGAGTGAGGCACCGTATAATCAATAGAAGACAAGCAGGGCAGTGTGTTTGCAGACACCCTGCAGCTGGCTTGTTACGCACGCTGGCCATGTTCTGCAACGAAAATGGAGCGACTGGGGAGCGCAGAGCACCGCGACACGAATCTTAAAATGGGGCGGATGCCACGTGACCAGCATATGCCACACACCGGACAAGAAAGTGCAGCCGCTCTAATGCGTGTTGATATATTTAATAACTATAGTCGACCTATGGAACTGGAAATTATGAGCAAAAAACTGACCCACATTTTGCGAAAGAGAGGGGGAAAAAAAACTGCCAAAAGGTTACAGGAATAGCCTAAGTAGCTGTCTCTTCTCATTAAAAATATAGCACAATTGATGGTAAAATCCAGGAACACATCATTTCTCTTTTCATGAAAGAAAGAAAGAAAGAAAGAAAGAAAGAAAGAAAGAAAGAAAGGAAGAAAGAAATAAAGGAAGGAAGAAAGAAAGAAAGAAAGGAGGGAAGAATAGAAGGATGGAAGAAATAAAGGAAAGAAAGAACAAAACGAAGAAAGAAAGAAAAAAGAAAGAAATAAAGAAACGAAGAAAGGAAGAAAGAAACAAAGAACTAAAAGAAGAAAGAAAGAAAGAAAGGAAGGAAGGAAGGAAGGAAGGAAGGAAGAAATAAAGGAAGAAAGAAAGAAATAAAGAAACGAAGAAAGGAAGAAATAAAGAAACGAAGAAAGGAAGAAAGAATGAAAGAAAGAAAGAAAGAAAGGACGAAATAAAGAAAGGAAGGAAGAAATAAAGGAACAAAGAAAGAAACGAAGAAAGAAAGGAAGAAAGAAAGGAAAGAAGAAAGAAATGAAGGCAGAAAGAAAGACTGAAATAAATAAATAAACGAAGAAAGGAAGAAAGAATGAAGGAAAAAAGAAAGAAAGGAAGGAAGGAAGAAAGAAAGCAATAAATAAATAAATAAAGAAACGAAGAAAGAAAGGAAGGAAGAAAGGAAGGAAGAAAGAAAGAATGAGAGAAAGGAAGAAAGAAAGAAATAAAGAAACAAAGAAAGAAAGAATGAAAGAAAGGAAGAACGACAGATAGTTAGAAAGAAAGAAAGAAAGAAAGAAAGGAAGGAAGGAAGGAAGAAAGAAATAAAGGAAGAAAGGAAGGAAGAAATAAAGGAAGGAAGAAAGTAAGAGAGAAAGGAAGAACGATAGATAGTTAGAAAGAAAGGAAAGAAGGAAGGAAGAAAGAAATGAAGAAAGAAAGAAAGAAAGAACGAAAGAAAGGAAGGAAGAAATAAAGATTGGAAGCAAGAAAGGAATAAAGGAAGAAAGGAAGGAAGAAAGTAAGAAAGGAAGGAAGAAAGTAAGAAAGAAAGAAAGAAAGGAAGGAAGAAAGAAATAAAAATAGGAAGGAATAAAGGAAGAAAGGAAGAAAGAAAGATAGGAGGAAGAAAGAAAGAAAGAAAGATAGATAGATAGATAGATAGATAGATAGATAGATAGATAGATAGATAGATAGATAGATAGATAGATAGATAGATAGATAGGTAGATAGATAGATAGATAGATAGATAGATAGATAGATAGATAGATAGATAGATAGATAGATAGATAGATAGATAGATAGATAGATAGATAGATAGATAGATAGATAGATAGATAGATAGATAGATAGAGATGAAGGAGAATATAATGAAATAAAGACAAAGAATAAAGAAAAGAGAGGCTAAAAAGGGAAGGGAAAAATAAAGAATAGTAAAACAGGTAGATACTAAAAAAATATCCGAAACTTATTTCGAAAAAAAGCGTTCATGTCATGTGAGCGAAAATGGTGCTAAACATGGAATTATCAACCTTGCAATGAAAACGGTGAAAAGGAAACAAATATAAAAGCGACAGGAATTCAACGAACTCCTAAAATTGCGTGAAACGTTTATGCTGTTCGTGACTGTTACTAAAATTTTGATATTTCTTTTAATTTTGTCTTTATACTCCATACATTTAAATTGAACAAAGTGGAATCTTTTCGTTAATTACTTTATAATTTTATTGCTCCCTCATTCCAGGAGACCTACTTTCGAGAAAACAATGCAACTAATAGTCGAAAAGATTCACACACCAATATAACGCCAATTACGGTCCGTCCCAGAGATCTGTAGAGTAACTTCGCGCATATGGGGGCGGAGTCTATCTAAGCCAAAGTGCATTGCGGGTAGCATCAGCTCGATCCCGCTAAGGGGTAAGATGCTGGTAGTAGAAGGTAGAGTAGAGTTAGATAGAAATGATTACCTCCCTGTAAACGATTACTTGCTTCGTTCAAGCAGTACCTCTCCCAAAGCAGTCATTGGTCCTAGCCCTCCTACCTATCACTTGCGCAATGTCTTATTTCGTCTTTCTACTCTACAGATTTCTGGGACGGACCATAGTCGTTTTTAATATTGTAATGAATAATCAGGGCCCAGATTTTGATGACATGTCATCTTTTTTCCCTTGTAGCGGAGAAATTGCTCGTTTATTTCTAAATCCCATTTCTGACGTCCACATTCTAAAAATCTACAAATTTATAGGTATTTTTTGTCATTTTTCCCCCCATTTTCTTCTTTAGGTCAGTTTTAATAACTATATGTCATTTTAAGTCATTTTTTCAAGTGTTGGGTCAATATTTTCGTCATTAACCTGATTTCAAAAACGCAATATGCTTTCTGCATTATATTTTGTCGTATTTACATTGATCGTCCCACAGCTAGCAAACCATATGTTGCGTGAAGCGACTGCGTGTACGTGATAGAGTAATGTCCTGGCATGGAGCATGCGCAAGCGGAACTTCCCGAGTGCTCTCAGTAGCTTCGTTTCATTGGTTGAAGATGGACGCTCTTATTCCAGCGTGTGAAGTGCGATCAGTGACAAAGTTTTTGAATGCACAGGGCATAGCGCCGATTGAAATTTATCGTCAGCTGTGCCAGGTCTATGAGCCTAACGTCATGAGCAAGCAGATGGTGCGTAGTTGGTGTAGACAATTTTCAGCAGGACACCAAAATGTGCATGACGAGGATCGCAGTGGGAGGCCAACCATCATCACAGACGACCTTGTGGAGCTTTAGGAAGTTCATAATGTCTGCAGAAGCGAACGACAAGACGCAGACGTTTAAATGTAGCCGATCTCCAATGTGATTGGCTACCGGAAATAAGAGCGACTCGACTATAATAGACGAATTTCTCTCTTGTGACAGACTTTGCAACAATGAAATTTATAATTCTAATTTATAATTTACAACAATGAAACTTATTCCTTATTATGCGAACGCGATTATGAAACCGTTTAACCTTCAGTTGCAATAAAGTTTTCAGTGAATTACGTTCCAGCGACAATAAGTTACCGGCACTGTTATTTTTTTCATAAAACATTTAAATAAAATACTCGGCTACTGTAATCCAACATTTCAAGTCCTATTTTTTTTTCTTTCTTTCTTTACAGAAGCTCCAAAGAGGAAAATTATGCCCTGAGACTGTAGATTTTTAACTAATTATTCAAATTACCTAATTAATTCAATTAAATTTGTTCTCATTTTCTACTTTTGTAATTGTTAAAATTTAAGTAGGTATGCCTACTAATTCAATAACCTTTACTCTATTACAGTACAGTAGTTTAATATAAACAATTATTAATAAAAATAAAAATTCCAATTTTTAAGTCTTTTTTTTTTTGTAATTATTAGATCATTTACATTAAATTTTAGAGTAATTTTATAGGTAATTTTTTTCAGGAATTTTTAGGTCATCAAATTCCGGGCCCTGATAATAATAATATTAATGTAATTACAGAGAATTGAATTCAATTGGAAATTAACACTGCATGTAAGTATTTTAGAAGACATTTCAGGTTTATTTTGCTGAGATTCTCCACGACTGTATTTTCAATGTAGAGCCGTGTATTATCGCGGTGCATCATCCATACTTCTGCATTAAGATGTGGTCATTTTCGCTTGACATGATCATTAAAGGTCTTCAGTACATTTTTGTTCATTGTCCCGCCACAGTTGTGTGTGTGTGTGCTGGTACAATGTGCTGACAAATCATTTCTTGAATGTCAAAAAATGAGATGGCCATGACCTTCTCTTTGGTGTTGGTGATTATGGAGATCGTCACACAGAGGTTTGTCGCTTGCTCTCAGGGTCACAATGATGCAGCCAAGTCTCATCTCTAGTTGTTCGGGAGTAAGTAATCTTGGAACCTACCGCCCACTAACATTTGTCATGTGCAATTTTTGTTTTACCAAAGGGCGGCACCTGATGAAATATTCATGATTTCTGACATCTTTCTTAATGTTATTCGTCTATCTTCCCTCACAACTGCAGCAGCAGTGATAATGTTTCGCCCGTATGAGCTGTAGTGGAAGTCCTAAAGCTAATGGCTGTCAACATTTTGTATCACCCATAAGCGGCACTATCGAGTAGAACAGATTTCCACATAAGCCTGCTATAACATTTCACACGCCTCGGGACATGATATTTTAGGACACCAAAAATTTCAGAATAGCTTATGGTTATTCGAGTGTCAACTCCATTGTGCCATACGCGAAACTAAACTTGATCCTGAACAATATCATTATTAAGTAATACATACCTGGACAAATTATTAGACTAAAACATTTTTCTTGGAAACATAATATAATTCGTCATATCAACTATCAGTATAATTCACAGAATCTCTATTGTTGTAAATATGATTCTTTAAATCTTCAGTTATATTTTTCCAATGGTTAAGTATATTTTGTCTGGCTGTGTTGGTACTATTGGTGTTTTAATTATATACTGCAGAAGATATTCAACAGTCTGTTCAACCATGGCCTGCAAGAAAACCGGACATGAACGAAATTGAAAATATGTGATCTATACTGAAGAAGAAAGTGAACAAAAAGAGGCTTACAACAAAACATGGACTCATTTCAGCACTGTCTGATATCTGGCTAAATGATGCTGATATTCAAAGAAAGTGTCAAACTTTGGTTTCCAGCATCCCTGTCAAAGTCAACGTGTTAATAAAGAATAAGGGGATGTTCACAAAATGTTAGTAACCTCCAGACTCAATTTTCTGTTCATTATATCTGTGCAAAATACAATTTTGTTCATTATTTCTGCCGATAAATACAGCTTTGTTGCACATGTAATTAATTTAGTCTAATAATTTGTCCACGTCTGTAGATGAGGCGATATATTAACAATATAACACAACATTTAAATGTTGACTTCAAAACTCCCATGTGTCTAGTGAATAGGATATTCGGATTTCAACCAGGTTTGATTCCCGGCATGGGAAGGTTTTGTCCGCCGAGTTAGCACTGCGCTTGCCTCCAGTCTAGCCAGTCCGGGTTCGATTCCCTGTAGGGTCAGAGATTTCGTATAAAATTTCTATCTCGGGACTAGGAGAGGTGGCGGTGCACAACTTCTAATCACTAAATTGTGTACCAATATGCCTGCGTTAAATCCCAAATCTCTCCGCAGTGCATCACTGTTGATAGGCTTAGTGATTCGTCCGTCGGACGAGGACGTAAAACCTGGCAAACCCTTGGTGTTATTCGACAGGAGTAGCCTACGTGTCGGCACCGGGTTTCCCCTTCTCCCTTCCTCATATTCATCATCATCCTCACCCATTTCCTACACTACACTTACATGAACACTTACACATACACTCACCCTAGTACACGACATAACTTTCCACAAGTACAAATCATTCATAGTGTTGCCCGCCGAAGTGGTGTGCAACTTGAAAATGTGTCACGCTATATGCACTAAATGCTGAACCCGAATCACACAAGTGAAGTGGGTGGACTCCCCCTCTACCCCTTTCCCCTCTCTCTCCTTCCATCCCTCCCCTTCTCTCTCTCTCCAAAACTAAGTATTCATTAATGGACAGCACATGTATAGGCCTAATGCAGAACTGCAATATTTTATATTTAGTGCACATCGTTTACAGAGAGACTATGTATTTATAAAGCGAAATAAGGTACAGAAAGAAACATAAGCACTACGTAACAATGGGCAAGTATACACATTATGGCAGTGTATAGTCCCAGAAACAAAAAATGGACCGACTCTTGAAGCTCCTTACAGACTACAATTCACGCCACAACGATTTAACAACAGTTTTGAACCCAGTAATACTTGAATAGTATTAAAGAAAGATATTTCACAACGAATGCAGAAAGCACAAAATTAATCTGAAAATAGGATCAAATTAAAGCTTAGAAGTCATTAAACAAACAAGATACAGTATGACAACCCCGATTATGACAATCCATCACAAGCATTCCGATAGCTCTTGCTAGCGTGCTTGCTCGTAGCCTACAAAGCTCAGGGTTCGGATACTATTGAGGAAAGAGTATTTTAATTAATTATGCAGCTTAATTTCGTTTATCACCATTCTATTTTACTGCATAATTATAAAAATTCATCTACTACAGGGTTGTTTCCGATCTCTGATAGCGAATTTGAATGACCTTATCTGCGTCAGGAGTCACACGACAGCTGAATTGTGGCGCGAGGTGACAGACCAGTAGTGAGTGATCTTATAGTCAGAGTGCACGGCGAATCACAGCAGAAATTCCCAAGAAAATCGATCCTTTCTGGGAGGGGCGCATAACAACTCTTTCCGATGTCAAGTACAGTTAAATGAAATTAATAGTAGCCTGCAATAAATTAGGTTTCGTTATTTCCAAGAAAGGCATCTTCTGTGTACTTAATAAGATCGGTAAAGCTCGAATGGAATTAATTTGTATCATCTTGTGGGGTGCGGCGACTTGTGACGGGGGGGGGGGTGGATGTGCTTGCTTTCTCCACTCTGGAATTAGTCTCATACGAGCCTTGTCAGTCTTATTAGGTACACACAAGATGACTGTCTTGGAAATAACGAAACCACGTTTTTTGCAGGCTCCTATGATTTTCATGTAACTGTACTTAGCATCGGAAAGACATGTTATAGGGTAAAGTTGCCTAATTTCGTGATACTCCTAATTCCGTGATACGTCTTTTTCACTGAATGTCACGGGGTTAGATATCTTGCTATGAAATTCACCGATGTCTCAAAAGTAGGCGAAAGATGCTCTCTTTCGAGAAAGATGTCTGGCGCTATGGTCGAATGGCAAAGCTTTGACTGACATTTAATTTAAAAAAGTATCACGGGATTAGGGGTATCACGGAAATAGGCAACTTTACCCTATACTCCTCCCAAAATGGCTCGATATGTTATGTAACTGATTTTGATTATGTGTAATTTTCTACTTTATTTTATATATTATGCAACCTATCTTGACTATTAGTAATTTTATATTATGTAACTGATCTTGACTATTGTAATTTTCTACTATATTTTATGTAATTTCTAAGGTATTTTCTTTTGTGTTGTTTTGTAATCTAATTTTGTATTTCATGTATATTATTGAAATCTGGTTCAGTGGAAGAGAAGGCCTCATGGCCTTAACTTTGCCAGGCAAACTGCTGCTGCTGCTGCTGCTGCTACTGCTACTACTGTGATACACCGTGCACTCTGATTATGAACTCACTACTGGTCTGTCACCTCTCGCCGCAATTCAGCTATCGGTGTGATTCCTGACGCACATGACGTCATTCAAATTCGTTATCAGAGATCGGTAACAACTAAGAACAGATCAATTTTCATCGCATCTTTTCAAATGCCTTTCGGGTTACGACAACAACAGACGTATAGTGAATTTCAATAACTGCCAAAGCGATCCATGTGTATCACTGCTTTGGAGCACTGAGCATGCGCAATGCGTTGAATCTGGAACAGAAAATTCAGGTAGGCCAATTTTTTTTGGAACTATACAGCTTTACCAAAATACACTGACAGCATGTTTAATTCGCACAAAGGTCTGTAACAAATCATATCATGATGTGTTGAAAAGAAATATTAGGGATGTGTTGAAATGGAATAGGCTATTAGTTAATCAATTCTCGTCCACTTTTGTTTGCCTGTACTGTGCAGTCTGCATTCCTTTCGGAATTACAGAGATAGGACAAAAACAGTAAAAGTCACACAAGAATGTAATTGATCCCCACACTGCTCGTCACTGCAGCCTCCCGGGAACATGAATTTACCAACAGATCAATGCTGCATCATCTTGGCGAATGCGTCATTATCGACCAGAGTGTCGACGGTTCTATTAGCAATCTCGGCTGAGCACATCATGAATCCACTGGAAATGCGCCATCAAGATTCCACGACCTGCTCCTCGGACGTCGGTCGTTTCAGCAACACGGGCTCAAGTCGCATGGTGTCAGCTCCTCGTTCAGAATTGCTGAAAGGTCGGAGTACAACCGCAGCTCAGTAGCCGAGCTTCTCACCAAGGCATTAGGATTTGATTCTTGACTCGCCCATTGAAAATATTATTTAAAAAAAGGCTCATAAATACTCGTAGTATTTTGTAATTATTTGCATAACTGCATTGTTATGGAGTGGGACAGTTTTCTTCATGGTCTGAAGTAGTCACAAAACGCAATGTTATTCAGTTATAGCATATACGGCACTAAAAACAGTGCATTTTAAAACAGGTTATGCACAAGTGTGACTGACTGTTAAGATATTCATGATCCTGCTGAATAAAAATCTTCAAATATTGAGCAATCTTTTTCAAACTTTTACTGATTCATTGATGGACCAATACTAAGTGTATTGTGGGGAAAAATTAAAAAGAAAAAAAAATACTTGGGGAGCAGCACAAAAATTATTTTACAAAATAAATTTACTTTTTTTTTTTTTTTTTCAAAAAATTCCAACTTCTTAATGAATTATTTTAAACTGATTTTCTTTGATTCAGAACATTCCTAAATATTTGTTGAATGATTGGAATCTCAGATAGTTATGTAATATAAATTCTGAAACGTGAATTTTCTTTTTCTTTTTTTTTTTAGCGAAGATGATTTTTTTTTTCAATATTTTTTATTTATTTCACAAAATTTTTGGTTATGCAGTTTTCTACATTTCCTTTGATTCAGAACACAGAGTATTTAATTTCCTTTAATTTGATATATGACACAGTCATTTAAGATGCTGTACGTTGGGTCTTACTATTTTTGAAAATTAAACAAATGCATAAAAATCAATAAATGAGAAAACGAGAAATAAACCTTGAATAGATAAAGAACATTTCAATCTATGGAAAAAATACTTTTATAGTATGAGAAGTATTTCTTCGAAACAAATAGCGCCAAATTTAACTTATTTCTCACAGAAAAAACTTGAAAATTACAGTCGTGCACTTGCAGACAGTAACTTCCCGTTGAAGGAATGACTGCTTCCGTTTAGAAAAATGCTAATAATGGGCAACTGAAGCAAGATATAAATAAACTATATAATATTTATAAAATAGACATAACAAGGAATCAGAAAATATCAACATTAAAGAACCCAAAATGTTGATCAAAACAGTCATTTAAAGGGATCGATGTTATCCGGGCTAAAGGGCCGCGGTCTGTTGGAGCTGTTGCAACCATACGTTTCGTCTGCTACTCCGGCAGACATTATCAGTGGTGTGGTACACGGGAGCGCAAAGATCTCCTTATATACTACAGGATATAATAAAATATCCGACACTTCAGTGTGGCACTGATAATGCACTACTGATAAAGTAAGGCAAGGAAAACAAGTATTTCGAGAAAACCTGATTTAAATGACAGAGATAGTCATGTTGTTTAGCCATTTATTCTTCCATTCATTCATTACTACATTCGTCGGTTTACAAGCAAAACACATTAAGTCGAAAATATTACCTCTGAGAAAAAGGAATTTCAAAGCTCTTAACAAAACTGAATCCTCAAAATGTTATTTTTAGTAAGTTGTTTCTCTTTATGTGTATTCAATTTTACAATTCTAAGTTTATACATATACATTATGTACATTCTATAGGCGTACGCCTTTTTTTTTCTCTCAGAAGTAATATTTTTGACATAATGTGTTTTGCCTGTAAACCGACGGTATTTTCAATTTATACATATATTAACTGAGTTCTTTATTTTATTCGTGTCTAACTTATGCAACCATTAATTTTCGTGCTTTCCTATTTAATTCACTCATTACTTAATCCTCCTCCTTAAATTCAAATTTCATTAATTTACTTTCTTATTCAAATATTCATTGAATTCATTACTTGCTCATCTTTATCTCTTTCTTTCTTTCCTTCGTCATCATGCTTTACCTCCTCATGTTACCTGGTTGAGGTTTTTTCCAGGGCTTTCCCTCAACCCAGTACGAGCAAATGCTGGATAACTTTCGGTACTGGACCCCGGACTCATTTCACCGGCATTATCACCTTCATTTCATTCAGACGCTAAATAACCTATATGTTGATACAGCGTCATAAAAAAAACCAATAAAAAAAATTACCTCCTCATCTCATACCAACTTACAATCCATTGCAGTGTAGGGAAAGGCAGAATATACTGTACATCTATGGACCAACATTCGACACGCATAATATGCTGACCTCCCTGGCCGTGTGGTCGGCATGGCACAAGGTCACAGGCAAAATGACGCAAGAGGACAGCACATTACAAGGCAAGCGCCCAATTTCGTGGACCGAAGATAAATCTTCTCCATTCTTCACTCTAAGAATCGAATCACGGACCACTGGGATGAAAAGATGCATATGTTATCCATAGCCCAACATGGAGGACTACTTATTTATTTGCTTCTTCATTTTATTAACTTAATTCGTTTATTTCATTTATTGTTTATTTATTTCCTTCCCCTAATTATTTATATATGAAAGGTCGAGGGGGAAAAACACCAGTACAAATTTAGTAATTTTATATGTTAATTGAATCTGGTAGTTAAAGCTGAGATAATCAAGATCCACTAATTATACAGAAGAAAAACTCGCTTGGTTCCACATTATAAGCGTATTAAGGAAAGGCTTACAAGGGAAGAAACTGTCATTCTGCAAGTCTGTAAGCGCTCTCCTACAAAATGTGCAAAATGTAACTAAACGTGTTTTTCTCCTGGACCCTTCATATGTATCCAAAGACGATTAAAAGCCAGTGTTCCTAGTGAAGAAACAATCCAACGATAATGGTAGGGAAAGTCTGCCTCTTAAAAGTTTTTTCATAAAAAGTCTCACGAGGATTCAATCCTGGGCCCTTATATGCAAACGCAGCAGACAGCCACTTATGAACGTCTCCTCTCTTTAAAGTGATTTGTGGCCCCATGCGGCGACACCCCTGTTGGGGGTGATTCTCGAAGTCGAGGCTGTGAGTTTAATAAACTGTCGTCATTGCGGGAGGTTTACGAGCGAAGCAGCTGTTACCCTGCTGGAGGACGAGAATTACTGTGGCCTGTCACCAGCAATAGCAGTTGCATCGGCCTGTCCGCACAGAGAACTTGCTCGTGATAACGCCCGATCAAAAGCAAGCTTCGCGACGATTCTGCAATTAGACGATTCTGGCATGGCCCAGTCGTCATGTACCAACCCGCATACACAGATAACAGACTGCTTGTTGGACAATGTGAGCGCTAAAATACAAGGTCATTGCACAGAAGATAATTTCATGCTAACAAATGTGTGTGTGTCGAGAGGATATAAAAGTCCTCTACTATGGCACAGATGGTAGCATTTTTTGACTACATATCCAGCGAAACCGTGTTCAATTTACGGCGGGAAACTGGAATTTATCTCCGACTCACATAAACGGACTGAGTGAATACTCTTTATTTCGTCTGTGTATGATAATTAATATAATAATGAAGTCTTCCTACTTGTCAACGTCTATTAATGGGCATATTTGTTCAAAATCCAGACGAAACGGTCAAAAGAGACAAACCTTGAATTAGATGACGATAATAGTGATGTTGATGAATAATTGTTGAAATTCTATGACGTGCTTAGTAAAAGAAATTCGACGCCTGAAAATAGCTATTGATCCTTTGCGTGTTTGTTTTTAAAATAATGTGTGTAATCTGTAACTACAGTCAGTGTATTGTTATTAGTAACTCTTTGTTGTTACCTATTGCTTTAAAAAGAATGTGTTTAACTTGTAATTTTAAGTCAATGTTTCTACTATTCCTTTACTGTTTAAATTTGTTTTTAACCCTGCGTTACTCATGTTATAAATATTCTCACCATTGCTCAGGTGGGGTTTCACAAACCCCATTTTAAATAACTAATATATTTTTCCGCAAGTTTCAGAAATCACATAAACGCAATTAAATATACTATTCTTAGTTCACTTAAACAATTTCTTAATTGAACTCTTCTGGATGTGATTGAAAGGTATACAGATGCACAGAGTACACACTAGCTCCATCTCTTAGATTTTCGTTGAAATATACGCACCGGGGTTTACCACACCCCACCTGAGTAATGCAGGGTTAAATATTTTGTATTGCCCCTACTATTATACTGTATATTGCCCTTCAAGAATTTTGTTATTCGCTAGTTGTAAGTCATTACTGGTCTTATTATTTTAATTATTGTACTTGTTCCTGAATCACGTATGTAACTTGTAACCGTAAATCATTGCTTGTAATATCCCTTTATTACTCTTAACTGTTCCACTGTTCATTAATTAAGTATTAATTTGAAAGTGAAAGTCAAACTTTGTTATATTAATCTACTGTTGATTATCTTTTTAGGTCGTGTATTTACTCTGAAACTGTTAGACATTCTTGTACACTATATCTTTTGCATTGATTATTCCTCAAACATATCATTAATCCTTAACAAGATCCATTCTTTCATTAAGGTGCATTCTTATACATAATTCATGTGAATTGTAACTGTGATCACTATTTTATATTATAACTTTACTATTGTTTATTGGTAATAAAATATGTATTTTGATGCCAACTATAACCCTAATATACCTCAGGGTGAAATAGTGTTTATTAAATTGGATAATAAAAAAAAGGAAAAAGAAATTCGAAACACTGATACGAGTTGTGCTTCACCATGATCTGAATAAAATAAGATTTTTTACATTTACATGCAAAATATAAATTATTAATTGTTTCCGTGGCATGGTGTGAATTGTTCAATTTATCCTTTCATATACGGTCAGAGGTTGACTGTATTCATAGAAAAGGCAGTTTCAAAACTGAATAATATTAAAACTGAGACAAAGAATCTTAAAGAAATCTTTCTGCAGAGTCAGAACACGCGACAGCCTGCTGCGTATAGAACTGAGCGACCGATCGCGCATATTATCATGACTCTCGGTCAGTCGTTTGCTTCACAGTCTGATTCCACCTGTTCCCGGTCACAGTACTACCACAGTCTAGTATATACAGTCGCGAAGCTTGAGTTATGAGGGTGCTAGGAACAATAGACTGTGCCAGTATTATTTCGCATTGTCTGTAATGAGGCGATATTAGCGATCCTTGTGGTTAGCAACTATCTATGGATGCATATTTACTACGTATTGGGCTTCGTGACTACTAGACTATGGTACTACATCAATTCTGCACCGCTTTTGGTAATGCTATTGAAGTGACAATGAATATATATTGATGTGGACAGTAACAGTGAAATTATAGAGCAAAATGGGCGAATAATGAGTAAACCCTCAGGAACCTTGACTTTTGTTTACCACAAATACGACTACAGTAAATCCCTAAAAGACAAAGTATATGATTATGTCTCGTGACGAGAATATTGTACGAAATGGAAATATAAAAATTGGAAATTTATCTTTTGAAGAGGTGGAAAAATTCAAATACCTGGGAGCAACAGCAACAAATATAAATGATACTTAGAAGGAAATTAAACACAGAATAAATATGGGAAATGCCTGGTATCATTCGGTTGAGAAGCTTTTATCATCCAGTCTGTTGTCAAAAAATCTGAAAGTTAGAATTTATAAAACAGTTATATTACCGGTTCTTCTTTATGGTTATGAAACTTTGACTCTCACTTTGAGAGAGGAACATAGGTTAAGGGTGTTTGAGAATAAGGTGCTTAGGAAAATATTTGGGGCTAAGAGAGATGAAAGTACAAGAGAATGGAGAAAGTTACACAACATAGAACTGCACGCATAATTAGGAACATTAAATCCAGACGTTTGAGATGGGGAGGGCATGTAGCACGCATGGGTGAATCCAGAAATGCATATAGAGTGTTAGTTGGAAGGCCGGAGGGAAATAGACCTTTGGGGAGGCCGAGACGTAGATGGGAAGATAATACTAAAATGGATTTGAGGGAGGTGGGATATGATGATAGAGACTGGATTAATCTTGCTCAGGATAGGGACCAATGGCGGGCTTATGTGAGGGCGGCAATAAACCTCCGGGTTCCTTAAAAGTCAGTAAGTAAGTACAAATACCACTATGCCATCACCGAGATTCGAATTCGGTTCTGTCGCCGTCGTAAGTCAGTACTTTATCAACTGAGTTACCAAGTGACAAGTATTTCTATTTAATCTGTTATAATTTCACCATTGCTGTAATATCGCCATACCAATATCTCGTTGTCCCTGAATAGTCTGTGTGATTAAAATGGAACTGTAAGTAAAGAATTTCAGTGGCAGTTGCAACCCGGTCATGTGAACAAGGCGCAGAATGTTCTGGTGGCGAACACCTGTGCCATGTTTCAGGCGGACACCTTATTGTGTTCCCTCGCCGAAACTTTGCTCTCAAGAGATTACGTGTATTTTCTCACAGCGCGCACCGACAACAAATCCCCGACATTTTCAGGGGTCGCTGGCCTAAACTCGGGATTACAGACGGCGGTCTGGAGTTGCAGCTCTTACATGAGCGATTGTAGGAAATGTTTGCGAAGTTGGAGCGTAATTCAAATGTGAAGGAAGGTGTGGCCGCGGAAATGCATAGCAGCTGTTAGCTAGAGACTCACTTGAGTGAAAAATTATAAATACAAACAATTAATCGGAACAGTTATGCGAACTCTGCACAGACTTATGATAGTAGAAATTTCTACAGAGAAAAACAAGTCAGTGATTTCTGACTTTTGAAGGATACACACTGGTCCGAATGAATTTACACTTGATTACATAATGTAACAAGTCTTTAAAGCTATAAATATGCGCGTGTGAGTTTAACTAATAAATAATTAATGCCTTAATCTTTATTTTATTTACATTATATTTAGTCTATTAGTGCAGACTATCCCTGCATTGGTTTTGCACTATCATTGTCATTCTATTTCTCATGGATTGTATACTTCTAGTGCTGTGTTATGCATACTGGATGACATTATCATAATTATCATTATTTTATCAACAGTAATCTCACTAGAGGTTTTGATTTATTTTGAGAAAATCAAAACTCGAGTGGTATTTAATTGACTATTTCACGATTAGAAGAAAGTATATAAATTAGAAGTAACGAAGTACTCCAATACAATAAAATATTAATTGACTTACGAAAATACAAAATAGTCTTCAAATTTGTATCATCTCAACATTACAAATATTAAGTATGCTAGTAGATGACAGTAGTGTCTTGTTATCAGTTTTGCCAACTATGGAATCTTCATTGAACTCTGTGGACGGTTAGTGGTCAAGAAGGCTTTGTTGATTCAGTTTCATTTTTATTAAAACAGTTGCATTCCACTTCAATTATCCCGATCCCAGTAATCAGCATCACTTTACAGACGATTTTCAATAAATCTTAGTATTAAACAATCTCTGCTACGTGACTATCCATAATATCATATAGCAGAAGCTATAACATAACCTAAATAATATAAACAAGTGTTCGAAAAGTTTTAATTAGGGATGATGAAATAAACAAGAAAAGTTTTAATTAACGATGATGAAATAAAAAATAAACATGAATAATTTTAAAAGAAACAATATTGAAAGTACGATTTTCAAATTTGAATGTTTTAGTAGTTGGTGGTTCAGTTGATGTTATATTGGACATGTGCGTAAAAGTGGAACTCGTTGATGTACATGGTGTATTCCTCAACTTATTCAGGATTTCCGAATGGTGCTCTTCATTTATTTGTAAATAGGATTTCAGGGAAGATGCATTGCTATGACCAGTGATCTTTATCAATTCTCGAATGTCAGTGCGAGTCATATTTGAAAGTGCGTGTATCGACTGGAGTGGTCTGTAATTTCCCCCCCCCCCACGTCCAGACCAGTGCAGTTTGAAATGTTGGCAAACAAAGAAAAAACAAATGCTAGGGTAGTGATAAAAATAAACAAATGCTAGGGACGCGATAAAATTAAACAAATGCTAGGGACGCGATAAAATTGTGCGATAAGCAACCATGATTGGTTGAAAGACGTCCTTTCGTACCGTTTTATTGGTCAAAAGTAGTATGACGTAGTAAAAGTGTAATAGTCTGTGTTATTGTGGTGTACGCACTATACCGTTACCGAAAAGTACAACATCCGCTTTCCATGTCGTGTTTTACGTCAGAGTTGAAGTCCCAATGAATGCAAAAGTACAAACACAGTTTTTATTGTAGGTTTTTACCGCATATTTCCATTTCCTTTACCAGTACTTCACGATTTCTGCATAAACCAGTACTTCACATTCAGTATCTAGTCAAATTTAGAGTCACGGGATGTCGTTGGGCTCGCGATTACCATGCTAAGAAAACTAACAGGAATGTTGGTAACTTCATAAAAAAGCTACTAATTTCCTAAATTATCGTGTAAAAAAGCAGTTTCAAATTAATGCGCATTTAGTTTTTGTATAACGTTATTTTTATCTCCTGTAAAATTTAACATATCTTGACTTGACCGGCTTTTGCACTGAGATCTTCAATTCTGCAATGTTTGGGAAAAGTGGCATAAGTCAGTATTTCTCTCATTACAATGATTCATACAGAAGAAAATCAAATCGACATAAATCAGTGTGAAGACAGTTTTTTTCCTTCTCCTGTAAAATTAACATTTTTGGCTTATGCCGAGCTCTACAGAATTATAGTTTAATATTACTTCCACTTGAAAATAAAAAGCGTTCCCTGAATTATACGAAATGTTTGCGATAATGTGTTTGGAGTAAAACCCGAAATATGATATTTTATATCAGGCATCGCAAAATTGTGTTTCATGAAACAGCGCCTGAACTCTGACGTAAGTTCCATGTGACAACACCCCTCTCCGCGCTGAACTCCTTCCTCTACCGTTGTCTACACTGTCGGTAGTGGCTCATGCTGTCATAGACTAGTTTCTGAACAGTGACTTGGCGTTCATAACAGATACTTCTGAACATCTGAACTTATTTCTGAACTGCCGACATCATGGAAGTGATCAGAACATAGTTGACATGTATAACGCGGTGGAATCTTTTTCCATGATCATAAATGTTTGGAAAGTGCAATTGGAAGAAAATGAGTTTCATCATTTTTCTTTCTGAAGTCATTTTCATATGTTTCTCATTCAAGAATAGACAAATACTTGGACATCCTGGAAATATTACTTTCAGAATTTAGAGATAGAAGGCTTTGTAATTTTAAACACATGGAAAATGATTTCTCCCTATTTTCAAATCCTTTCAACATACCCATTGTGAAGATACCACCAGATTAACAATTTGAGCTTGCTGTTCTCCAAAATGCACCTTTGTGAAAGGAAGCATAAGATTGTGTGATTTAGATGTAATTCAAAATATTGACTTCTCTACATATCCACGTCTTAGATCATTTTCTGCCACAATCGCAGCTATGTTCGGTTGTACGTATGTTTGTGATTTTTTTTTTCAAAATTAAAAACATATAATAAAAAGGACACGCTTAACAGAGTCTCTCTTCGGAAAAATTGGCAGTGGCTACCCCTAATTTTAACATCTTACCGAATTGAAATATTGTAATAAAAACAAAAGAATGCAGATGAAAATAATATAAACCTAAAACGATATTCATTCCTTCTTTCTCTTGTTATTTCTTTGTTATGAACACGGAAGGTAGTGACGATCACAAACCGCCTCTGCAGTCTAACTTACTGCGACCGATGCTCCCCAGCCCTTGTCTTCACTTTTGTGTGTAGTGGGTAGCATTTATATTGCGTCATGAATTATACCTGGTAAGGTTTATCTTGTCTCAATAGCAATAAAACAAAGTCCCTTCAAATGAGGGTGGAAATTATAGGAGGGTTGTAAATTTTCAGGATTCCTTTCAAAACCTTGTTATTGTACAGGCTACCGGAACTCAGTTTCTTGAAAGACAAGCTCAGTGACGGAACTATACAGTACGAAGAGAGATTTTTTACTTTATTTTGCGCTACAGAATGTATCAACTAGTCCCTTCCGCCACTGGCATCGCTTCACTGCCCCCCATCGCAATAACAACACAGACGAGGTAAGACATATCTCCTTTCTCTCTCTTTTCACAGTGAGACAAGATTCATCACACAGACTTCAGTGACGTTTTGCGATGCCTGTTTTATAGACTGACTGACTGACTGACTTACTTATACCTTTATACAGCATACGGAGGTTCATTGCCGCTCTCACATAAGCCCGCTATCGGTCCCTATCCTGAGAAAGATTAATCCAGTCTCTACCATCTTATTCCATCTCCCGCAAATCTGTTTTAATATTATCCTCTCATCTATGTCTCGACATCCTCAAAGATCTTTTTCCCTCCGGCCTTCCGATGTTTTATAGACAATTTTTTCACAGTAAATGGCATATTCTGTGGTCTCTACCTCTATGTTAACACTTGAACTACAGAGGTTGTCTTAATAAAACTTCATACAATGTCATGCTTGATGTCCATTTTCGTCCCATCGGTGACAAGATTTAAAACTGAATAATATTAAAAACGAGACAAAGATTTCTTTAAGATTCACAAAATATGGAAACTTGTAATGTCAAGAGTGCGTATCACATAGCAGTTTTTCATTTTTGTTTCTACTGAATTAAATATTTGTCATACGAGCAGGAAAAACGCAATGCAAATAGTGAGAATGGACTGGCTCAGAAACACTTAAAGAAAACCTATTCCATGTCGCTTCTTTCGTCGTAAATCTCAATACAAGATCTCTTTTGGTGTGTAGTCAACTGAGAGATAGTCGAGTCTTTACTCTATCCTCCCATTTAATATTCAGAACTAATATTTTTCTTTTCTTTCTACTTCTTTCTTTTCGTAATATTTATTTTTTTCTTCATTTGCTTACTTCTTTCATTCTTTCATTTCCTTTTCATCATTTTACTTTAGCACTTAAGATTCTTTTTTTACTTTCAAACTTCTCTCATATTTTTCTCTCTAACCGCAACGGTGGTATAGTGGCTAGGTGTACCCCCGATTTATAACGTGTGTTGGACAAGCCCTTGGTCCAGATAACGCAGGGATTTTCCCCGGGAGCTCCGTTTCTCCTGTGGCATCCCAACAAATTTCCGTCATCATCTCATCTCAACGCGGGTGTAGCGTTGACCAGTCTCCTACGGCACACCCTGGGCAATGACTCTGTCGGTAAATTGGTCTACACAATAGGCTTCATATGAGTGAAAGACGAACATTGAAGTACCTGTCATTAGACACAAATATATATATATATATATATATATATATATATATATATATATATATATATATTTCTCTCTTTATTTTATAATTTATTTCTTTTTTCTTTTCTATTATTTATTCTCCCTTTATATTTTTCAATGTTTCGTCCTTCCCCTCTTGTATTTCCACTTATTATTTTTCCATTTGTATATGGTTTCTGTGTAATTTTTCCTTTTATACTTTCCCCGTTCTTCCTTCTTTAATTTTCCTCCGGAAACTTTGTTGGAATTCAAAACAAAAGTTGTATAAAGATTGTTGTGAACAAGCTCAGCTAAGAAAGTTTTCAGCATCATAACTGAAACAAGTGCACTATGAGATAAACAAGGCGATCATCAGTGTATAAACGATAAACAATATCGACCTTCTCCCGCATTTTAAAAAGCTGTGAAGCTCTGTGGACGGCAGACTGCAGCGTCAGCGGCAGAAGGGAACGCGCCCCGTCATCAACTTCGAGCAGGTTGTTCTTGTACCTCCTCCCCACCTTAATCAAGCAGCATCACCGTCCTCTACTGCCGAATCACTCGTTCCAGACGCGGTCCATTTTAATAAGTGGTATTTTTTCGTGTAAGGACTAAAAAAGAGAGACTATTATCTGAGGGATCTAGGGCATTTCGTAACCGGAAATTTCGTCACCGTTATAGTTTGTCACCTATTTTTCGTCATTAGTTTTTTGGTCATCAAATAAATTTTGTCATCATGTTTTTTGTCACTCAGGAGATTTTGTCACTGAAGATATTTCGTCATCATATACATTTTGTCATCATTTTTATGTTCTATAAGCTTCATACCTCTCGAAAATTCGTGCAATTCTGCTATCTAAGGACGTGTATTTCTTTTTTCGCGTGGAGACTGACCTGCTTCTAATTTCTCAATGTCCTGATGTATCCTTGCAGTGTCATCCTGTAGCAAATGAAGGACATGGTAAAAGGAGGGATGTGCTTTGCCCATTAAATTATTGAGATGTCTAAGCCACGCTTCACAAGAATTTGTTGTTCTGGGCAGGTTTTCCCTGGTACGAATGTAACAATTCCATGTAGGCCTATTTGGAGGGAACATGGGCTGCCTCGTCTATGACCCATGACATAATTATCCTCTAACTTGGGATGAAAGAGTAATGGAACGGAGAAAAATTCTCTCCGGCGCCGGGATTTGAACCCGGGTTTTCAGCTCTACGTGCTGACGCTTTATCCACTAAGCCGCACCGGATTCTAACTTGGGGTTAGCTCATCCGTAACATTTTATATAGGGCCTAGGTATCATTAAGGGAAGCGACACAAAGGGGGGGGGGAATTGTGGTGGCGAATAGTGACGAGAAAATTAAAATGGTGAGAAAAGTGATTTGGTGACAAAATATGGTGGTGACAAAAGTGAATAGGTGACAAAACGTTGCAGTGGCAAAATGTAATATGTGACGAAATTACCGGGTGATGAAAATTCCGGATCCCTTATATGGGACCTTCTTATGTAGCGACAGGAGTCTATTACGTACCATAAATTTACGACACGGGCCCTCTAGCTTTACTTCCCTTCAGAAGAAAATTGTGCTAAAGACTTATGTGCCCTTTCCGAGTTTTAACTCTTGATCCTCTGATTCAATGGCAATAACGATAACCAATACACGAATGCGAAGGTAATGAAGCAATGATGAATGAGAATGGCAATGAAAAATGGACAGGTGCATAATTTTACGTAGAATTAACTGTCGACAGGTGGGTAGCTTTACTATGCTGCGTACATTTACGCAGAACTAAGTACGTGCGGAAGTGCAAGAAATGAAACAAGAAGAATACAAAGAGAACCGAAAGACAAGAAGAACAAGGGAATTACAAAGAGGACAAGGGGAAGGAAAGCAACGAGGGAAATGTAAGAAGAATAATGCGATTGTACGAATAACAAAGTAAACAAAAGCAGAACAACGCAATTGCAAGAGAATAAGAGGAGCACAAGGATAAGGGAAACATAAGAACAACAAAGGGAACACAAAGGAGAAGAGGGGGAGTACATGAGAACACGGAGAACAAGGGGAAAACAAAGAGAACTAGCGGAAGACAAGGACAACAAGGGAAGCGTAAGGACAACAAGGCGAATATAAGAAGAACAATGCGAACACAAGGTGAAGAGGGGAATACAAAGAGAATAAAGATAAAAAAGAGAACACATAGAGGACAAGAAGACAAGGAGAACAACGGAAGACAAGGATATCAAGTAAACAGAATAAGAAGCAGGGGAACAGAAAGGAATCTAGTGGAATACAAGGAGAATAAGGGGAAGGCAAGGGGAAAAAGTTTAACACAAGAAGAACAAGGGCAACACAAAGAAAACAAGGGAGGGGTTGCATTTTTATGCGGTGGTTAATTCATAAGTTATCCCCCCATACTCAGTAAGTAGAAATACATAGTTCTACTTCGAAAGAAAGTACAGAATTGACACTGTATCACTATGCGAAAATGAAGAACCGCATTTTTTTTTTCACTCCATATATGTTAGTGAGCAAAGAACACGTGCAGTAATATATATGTTAGTGAGCAAAGAACACGTGCAGTAATATATATGTTAGTGAGCAAAGAACACGTGCAGTAATGTGTGTGTCGACATAAAAGTTGTCACGTTGTAGTAGAATGAAATTTTTGTAGATTCTATCTTACCACAAGTTATTCCCAACAAAAAATCTCAGGTGGCACAATTTCAGATATAAACTATTCCGAAAACAAAAAGTGATCGATGTGTACAAATTAACAGATCGCCTAAAGATATAGCCGTCACCATCATTATATTTGTTTGATCTTCATGACTTTCTTCAAATACAAAACTCTGGAATGATTTGTGCCAACGGTTATGTGTCCCTTGAATGGATTAATCTTACTAGAGAGTGATACTGTCAGAAGCAGAGATTTTGTTCAATAAACGCTCTGAAACATATACTGCACAAGACAACGACACAACACTTTTACGCATGTCTTAGTATCTTGGAAGGCAAAGCTGGTGGTTTGTAAGTGTAATACATGTCTGTCAATTAATAATTGAGGAGAAAAATTCTCTCCGGCGCAGGGGATCAAACCCGGGTCCTTGGTTCTACGTACCAAGCGCTCTGACCACTGAGCTACGCAGAATTCAATCCACAGCACCGGATCGAATTCTCCTACTTCAATGTTTCCCTTTGTGGCCTGACTCCATGTTAGGCATGTATGTTCACGTATATGTCCAATGTCAACTGCCATTATACTAGGAGCGCACTCAGCTGAGTGACTTGTTGGCCGGGAATCCGCAGTTAAGTCCACAGTAATCTGTACAGACATATGCACTGCTAGCTATGAGAATATTATAGATTTATTATAGATTTATTCTGTCTGACAAATTAATAAATCTATAATATTCACATGTCTATCAGTTAAAAACTTTAGAAAGCTATCCCATTACAGGCCTCGAGAGGTCTCAGAGTGACGGGACAGTGGTGCTTATCGGGAGGGACATTGGGAACCCCTATGCACTGCAGCCTAAAGAAACTTTCTGTGCACCCGTGATGGAATGAGTTGTATGCCGACAGTGCAGCGAGAATAAGTCGGTCCCACCACCCGACCCAATACGTATTCCTCTCTATCCTTCTAATACGTGTACAATAACCGGTGATGAGTCCCCTGGATTTTTAATGTAACATTATTTTCTGGAGTTAGAATTCTTAAAACATGTGTGTACTATAGCATTATTTCTATTTTACACAATACTCCCTCTATTGATTCCAGTTCATCGTATGCGTGAACTTTTGTACTAATAGTGTCGAATCGCCAACAAACGTAACCCGCGTATCCAATAAGCGATTCTGCCTCATGATGTTTGCTTCCAATTCCAGTCGGTTTTTGTGTGACAAAAAAGGTTTCTCGCAGTGATTAACTCGCACCGTGTGGATTGTTCACTGGTAAAGAAATCATCACGGAACACGATATTAACTGCCGTGCACTAACTGATGGCTCAAGTTCCTTAGCATTCTTGCCTCGCTACCAAAAGAACAAAACCACGAGGCAAACAACAAGAGTGGGCGTCGCGCGTGACAGCCTCGCCTCTTGGATAGGCCTACATGGCTGAAAAATCTCACATGTTTAACTATTTCTTTTATCTATTCCATTCAATATCCAATTAGACAAGCACAAAATATATTTTTATCCAATGCCATCAGGTTGTCATTTGACTTTCTGGTCTCTCCTGGCAATGGCTTATTTGTAACCCACTTCTGAGATTGGGACGCCTGGAAGGAGGAGTTACTCTGCCCCGATGATGATGATGATGATGATGATGATGATGATGATGATGGTATTATAATAGGATGATTATGAAGTGCCAGGAGAGGACTTAATCCCAAGCCTAACCTAATTTCCAGACCATGAACGAACACAGGAACATTCTCCCAGCAAAAAATATAAAAGATACAACAAGACTACAAATGAGTCGGTTAGAGTCATAACTCACATGCTCCAAAAAATGAAAAATTGAGATACCGTTATATTCCCATGAGGTTATCTGCGTAGAACACGATTCAGGGGTTAATTTTTCACATTTCTTACATGATGCTTCTGTAAACAGGCGACAAACTTCCCGGTTTCTGTCAAAAGTCTCATGATCCACTGGATCTTGTGAGTTCTGTTGCATAGCGCTTCTCGACAAATCACCGATCAGTATTTCCCTTCCACTTCTCCACTTCTAATTGTGTAGAATAGGGTTGTGGATTAGTATTTTGCATGTGCGTTGTTATTTTTATAAATATCAGTGAATTTAGCACCTGTAATTGAGCATTTTGTAAGCGTAATATTATGAAGGAGAACGTATCACCGGTTGGAGAAAGAGGATGACCACAGAAATGTGTAGCAACTCCAGAAATAACGAAAAGAAACCAGACCAAATTAGCTAGGTTAATATTCTTTTCTGATTCTGCTTGGCTCCTACTGATGTATTGGTAAATTAATCAGGGCCGAAAGTTTTATCACAATTATAATATATTCAAGTTCTACATGTATATCATTGATGGTGCCGTGAATAGGCTAATAATCAACTGAACAATTCTGAACATATGTGCGAATTGATGAAAGCAGATATTAGTCTTGTGATATAAAGGAACGTAGTAACGGAAATTTGAGTTTTGATAAAATTTATAATCAGAATTTCTTTTGTAGGTTGTAAATTGAGAGGTCGACTCAAATAAGGGGAGAACCCGCTTTTCTAAGAAAATATAGTTTTCTCGTCTCTAGAATGTTGTGTCATAATTGCAATAACTGTGGCAATAGCTTTGCCCACTGGAATTTAAATTTCCACCATTAATTCTCAGACTGTTCTGAGGATACTTAATTTCCCTATTTCAAGATTTGTGTCTTATCCTTCTCTCTGACTGAACCCCTCAATTTATATTGTACTATATTATTTTGTAAAATGAACTCAACTAAAAAATTTAATAATTGAACCTTATTCTTTTACATGGAATTTAAAAATATGCTTGAGGTAATGTTATTGTGTAATATTTTAATTTGTTACTGTCAAATCTCACATGACCCCAACTGGTCATTATCTAAACTCACATGTTCCAAACGGAGCACTCTCAGAACACTCATGATCCAAAGGTCATTGTCAAAACTCGTATGACCCATAATTTAAAGCTAAATAACTTTTAATCCTGTATAAATAAACACGGTTGCAAACCTAAATAGTAGTTTTTAATCATTACTCTTTCACTTATTAACCTTCAATGTGAAGTAAATGGGCTCCAAGTATTACAAATATGTTTTCCCTCATTTGTGAAAATGTTCATTTTTGGAACGAGTTATGACTTTAACCGACTCATATGAATTAGTAAGTAAAAAGAAACAAATATACTGTAAATAATCAGTAACCAAATAAAAAAATACCATACTGTAACTGATTCGTGATGGTATAAACTGAACTGTTCCGATTCTTCAAGTGCGCCTCTATTCAGCATGCTCATAGAATTCAGCGAGCGTGGCAACAAGTGACTGACGACCACTTGAAACTCCTGCGCATTTTCTTCGGCTTCGGCAGGTAGACGAGAGCTCATCTGCGGCGAATGGGGTGGAATGTGTGCAGGAGAATAATGCCAGTCGGGATGCTAATGGCATTCACCCCCTCCCCGCTTGTAAGAGGGAGTCTGAATAATGTGTTTCATACATCACGGCCCCAGTTCGGATATTTATGTATGCGTGAAGAATGGAAAACCACTCACTCATTACGCATAACATTAAACAGACGGGGCGGTCCCGACCTACGACGGAAAATTTATGTCACAATAGAATATTTAACAGAAAAAAAAAGGCACATCGGACGTGATACACGGAATGGAGCAATCTTGATGCTGCGAAGAACTGAAATGCAATTTTAATTGACGCCTCTCCCTTCAAACAAATGCACAGATTAATTAGAATTTAACTTCTCGATAAGACAGGAAAGTACGTTCACGAATGGCGATTAATTGATTTCCATCATTCTTTCTCTAGTATCTCAAACTTCTTCAATGTTGTTGTTCCCCATATTATCGGAGTTTAGTTTATCATAGAGACGGTGCTGTTTATTCAAAATTGCATTAATGTTACATATTTGGCAATTTGTTGTTATTGGTAAGTTTAGCTTGGTGCAATGCTCAATGAGACAATCATGTTCCTTAAACAATCCGAAATATGCTACTGCTTGCCTTTAAGATTTTGTTAAAATGTTGGCGAAGTGCATTAACCTCAGTTAAAAACGCAGTAAGGCTAATCATAAATCACGAAACGACGGTTAAACAGTAACCGTGGTTAAAATGTAATTTCTATGCACCATTCATAATCACCGATTACTTAAACATGGTTAGCTGACACCTCATTTAACCAGCGTAAAGTCTATGATGGTACACTGTTTCTACAAAGTGACTAAATAAAAGCATCCATACCTCTGCAAAGATAATAGTCAACGTCTAAAAGCAACTGCGCTTACTCTGTTCTACATCGAAATGAACGTGTCCAACATTTCCGCGTTAAACTTGTTTGCCTTTGGGCGCTGTTATATTTGCAGGTTCCATTTCTTTGTTTTTCAGTGGTTAGGTTAAAATTGTACAAAATGGACAATTGAATGCTAAAATGATTATATACCAATGTGATGTTGAAGTATCGATAGACTTAATTAGACTTAAATATATTATATGGAAAAGACGGTATATCCATAAAGGAAAAGGATGCAGAAGATTAGTAGGAATGTGTGTACGATCCAGGACCCCATTTACACCAGGGAACTGGCATTATCCTAAGATACAGTCATAACCTCTCTTTGTTCAGCCAGTGACATAGAGAAAGAGATATTCAAGTGTCCCCTCTTAAAATACAAAAAATAACAGTTGCATAGAATCGTAATATAAGCAGCCGATCCATAGGAGAAATATATCTGTTTTTGTGTTATTTCAAGTCATCTATTTGTTGCAGCAGAAATGAAACTGTAGATTTTGATAAACGAAATTCCTCCTGAAATTTTTCTGTCACCTAACTCCTCGTAAGAATTCTCTTTTTCCACTAAAGAAACTTCACGCTCTCAATCATCTCTATCCAAGTAATTCAAGTACTGTACAATAATAATCGTCTTCGAAATAATCACCTGTGGATCTGGCCGCCATTTTGTTTTACTTGCTCTAATAATCACTTGTTATCTCCTTTAACCACTCGAATATGGCCGGTTAGAGATTACTTTGGTTAATCTCCTATTTAAGTCTAACCGAGTTCGATCCACCGTAAAAATGCTTAACCAGGGGTTAGGTGACAATTTTAACCGGTGGTTACACTAACCGACGTTGATGCACGTGAGGATGTGTCTTTCTTCATTGAATTTTCTAAATAGTTTGCCTTTCAGTTGATCAGATTTGTTTATTAATTATTATGTATGTGGTAACGATAAAGTAATGGCAGAAAAAGCAGTCATATTTAAATAAACCTGTCCCTCAGCTTCTTTTCCACTTAGTCATATAAATTTGGTTCATTTTACGACCTATCCACAGTGATTAAACAAGCAAACCAGAAGCTTGACTTCTGTTGACCGAATTCAGCCGCTTCAAATCCTCAGAGACTATATATACCCAAGTTCTCGAGGCGTTTATATACCTGTTTCCATTCCACTCAAGACACCGGATAAGAATATGAGAAGTTGCAATTGAACTTTTGAGTAATACACCATGTACTGGAACTTAACATTTTCATCTTTCGTAACTACATTCAGGTTCCATCAAGGAAAATAGAATAGGCGGTACTGTACAAGCCTCTGGTTTTAAAGTACGTGCTTTCGTCAGTGACATGGATCCTGAAAAGCAGAAACTACGGAAAGACTTAGGAATTAACGTAAGTCAGACACATATTTCAAATGATGTGACATCTGGGCGTAGAATCTGAGGTTTGTGTGATATATCGCACGCGCTGAAACTAAAGAGGAATCACTTACTATATAGGCCTACATTGGATCTGTTTCGGAAACTGGAGAAAGTGTTAGGCCTGCAGTATCAGAAAATTTAAAACGTACGGGCGGGGTTAACAATGACTGTTAAATCGAAATCTTAAAGTAAATAATTATGAAAAAAGTGAATTGATTGAAATGTTAGCCTGTCATCTTTTGTACCTATTGAAGAAGAAATATGTGTGTGTATGCTGCAAACAAACTCTTCTATAGTGAAGAAAAAAAGAACTGTGAAAGTAAGAAATCCGATTGGTTAAAGTGTGTTTCACTCAGAAATATTCGTCTTTCTGTTGACTGGCTTCGTGTGGCTTACAAATTTGAAGAATGTTTTGAGGAATAACAAGGGACTACATTAAACATGTTCAAAAACGTAGCACAAACATTTGCTAATATAATGAATGAAAAGATTTCTAGTAGGCCAATATATATTTTATTAGGTTATTTTACGTCGCTGTATCAATATCTTAGGTTATTTAGCGTCTGAATGAGATGAAGTTGATAATAAATTATTTTATAAAATAATATATTACATTATAAAATTATGTATCACATTCGTTTAATATTTGTATATAATATAGTATAGGTATATGGTTTTACTTCTCATAGGAGTTTTGTTTTTCCATTTTCAATGCTGAAATGAGTCCGGGGTCTAAGTAGACCTATAGATCCATTCGTTATACAGGGACATCATTTTATTCTTACTAGCATTTTTAATATTAACCTGGCTATGCCTCTGGATCAACGCCGTTTGGTACCCCCTTCCACGACTGGAGTTCGATGACACTGGCGTAATATACAAACCACTTTACTAGGTATAGGAGGGACAAAAGTAGTTCATCCATTTACGTAAACTAGGAAATATCGCGATTTTGAGTTTGATCATTTTCATTAGGTTTTTGTTTAATCAAAATACAGTACAGTATTAACAATGAGTGTTTTTACTCACGAACTGAGCTGTCCATTTATTATGCAGTGTATATTATACTGTCTACAGCACATTAGAGTACAATATAGAGAATGAAGTTAAATTGAAAAATAATCATAATATGGATATTTAAACACATTTTTGAAAATGGTGACAGTTCATTTCGATACAGGCTTCAATTCTAATGTGCATATTATCGCACTATAGACTATTGTACCTAATTCCAATTACCAGTTTCGTCCTTCGTGTACCAGTAACTCATGTTGAAGTAATTGTGTACCTATTCTATAAAAGAGTAACTTACGTACTGTAAATTCAATCTTCACTTCTGCCCGATCCGGGAAAGATAAAATTACTCAGACATGGTATCTACTGTCCGCGCAAGTGGTTATGTCGTAGGGTCGTAGAAAGGGAAGATATCACGTAACAGGTAATTACTTAACGAGGCCCTTTTATTTACGTTATTTTAAAAAGTTGAATAATATTACGTAGACGTCCAATTCCTAACAGAAATTAATGTTCTCAGAAAAGAGCTAAGACAGCCCAGCCACTAGCTGGCGAATAAAAACTGCTGAGGGAAACCGGATATGACGTAGGCAAATGGACAATACCTTTGCGAAAGCGATTCAATATTGAAAGCTTTTTCGTCACTGGAAAACGGGAACATATTTTTGGAACGTACTGTTTACTATGACCGTAAGGCTACTATGACTGTGTGTGTGGTCTTGGATCTGTGTGAGGACGGATGAACTTCATTAGTAGAAGGGGTGGGAGTGAAGTGCATTCAAAAACTCAGGTACAATAAAAATTGAAGTAAAAATAAAATGATGTCCCTGTAGAATGATACTTCACAACTCGATCATCATGAAAGCTCTCGACAAACACCGAAAAGGGCAGAAAAGTAAATCGTCTAAAATTAGCCGTAAAACAGCGAAGAAAATTAAGAAAAATCGCCAACTATGTAATGTGAGCACAATAACATAATATTCTTCTTAGAGAGTCATTCTGTATTATTTTCATACCCTTATTGTGAAGAAATAAGTGTTTTAACAATGTATAAAAAGCCCACAATCATTGAAAAAATTGTTTGGGGTCACAATGGTGTTTTTATCAGTGCAATAAATACCTTCGGTGCATTGTTTCCGTAGTACGAGGCATGTTACAAGTCCCAGACTTGACGGCAGATGTCACGAGTAGTGTGGGGTATTTCTGTTGGCCAGTACCTCCTATTCTATCTTCCTTGGGGTTCATCATCAGAGTAAGACCAGCGTATAGGGAATTACAAGTATGGACACTTCGCGTCGGTACCTTTGATGTAGCAGGACTGATTTCAATGACCTTCAAACCAGCTTGAGCGTGAGATTTCTGCTTCTTCCCTAGAGTTGGCGCTTACATCACACCAGCTAACAGTTGACAGAGCGGAATATAACAGACATACAATTAATACATCTAGGTACATTATATACTCAAATAAAATAAATTGGACCAATGAAATAATAATTCCGTCATTATCTGTAATGTCTAGACTGTAGAGTTCCTTTATAATGAGAGTTGAGACGTTGATCCCATCAACAATTAAAATATGTAATTATTTGATAGCATTGAAAATGGAAAAACAAAACTCCTATGAGAAGTAAAACCATATACCTATACTATATTATATACAAATATTAAACGAATGTGATACATAATTTTATAATGTAATATATTATTTTATAAAATAATTTATTATATACGAAACATAAAAAAATATTATTACAACTAGTTTTTCATTAAGAAATAAGGAAAAACTGTTAACTTTAATTTATTTGAAGCAAAGCGTTTTTGGATTATGCAATAAGGTAGGCGATGTTTGAGTCCTGTGTCCCAACTCTATTTTTAATTATTATCTTAGCGTGTGCTCGATTACACTAACCTCTAGCGCTTGAAAGTGGAACTAAACGCCGGTGCACAGAGAAACAAAAGAAAGGAAAATTCTCTCAGTGTCCATTCTTTATAATCCTTATTCGCTGGTAAGACCAGAGAGGTCGCCTACTCTGTTGGACTTGTTACGCCTGAGCAAGGGTTTTAATTGGCTATTGTTTATATAGGAAACTAATTGTTGAAGTCAAATGAAATACTGGGGAAAACATGAGCATATATTATAAAGAGTATGTGAAACAGGACTATATATAATTGATTCTGGATTAATAAAACTAATTGTTAATATCATTAGCACACGGAGGAAAAAAAATTGGCCAATTGTTACGAAAAAAGAGCATTTAATATGATCTTGTAGTATTACCCATGATGTAATAGGAAACCAAGATGGTGTTACGTCACTGGTGTTACATAACATGAACATGCATTACAATGAATACGTATGTGGGATAGAACTATAATTAATTCTGAAATAACAAGACTAATTAATTATTTTTTATTTTTAATGCTTCCTCAATTTTGAGGTTGCCCGTAGACAAAGCATACCAGATAATAATACATTTACATAATGCATTAAATACAACGTTCAGTTAAAGAAAATTAAAGTTTACAACGATGAAAAATCCTGAAAAGTTCAGTAATTAAGGTAAATAATATGTTGGGAGGGAAAGAGATTTCCAAAATTTTGCTAGGAAGCCTGGAATTGTTCCTCTAGCGCCAATGAGTAGCCACACTACCTCTATGTCGTCGAGTTCGTGTTTTCCTTTATAATATGAAATGTAGGTGTATAAATGCTCTGCTTTTCTTGATGGACTTCTAAAGGCTGGGGCCGATACTTTCAAACCTGATGGTTGGGTCAATAATACAATCTTTGCTTTTGTTTTTAAAGGCAATTATATCGATTCTTCTGTGGCTTCCATTTTCTGCTAGGCCGTGGACTTCTTCGAAAACCTTGAAGTCATTATCGCTTAGTGCTGCAGCTATAATGGAGCGAATGTTATGATGACGCGTATTCCTTAATAAATAACCGTGAGAGCAGGATCCCAAAACGTGCGCAAGGGTTTCTATCTCTCTGTGGCAGCGCCTACAGAGGTGATCGTTTTGAGATCGCCCCGGTACAGATCTAACTGCAGAAACATTTGCTGTTATCTTGATAGTTTCTCGCCAAAGAGAAGAAAAATCCAATTATTGCTTCAAATTTAAGTAATTCATATGATCCGTGGAATCTTACCTATCATGCAATCAGACGGAGAACCCATGAAGAGGCAGGGGACAATATGGCGTTTAGGAAGTGATACTATGTGCTTGTGAACGATAAGACTCATGAGTTGATTAAGCCAAGCACATACTGAATATTAATCAGTAGTAGTAGTAGTAGTAGTAGTAGTAGTAGTAGTAGTAGTAGTAGTGGCAGTAGTAGGCTGGCCATGGAGTGCTGCCATATCCAAGAACTTAGGTGGATACCATTAGCTGCTGCCTACCCCACTCACCCCGATATGTCAAGCGTTGATTTACTAGCAATCACTGACGAATGAACGAGCCATAAGATTGGAGAGATGAAAAGTTCTTGATTATTACTACTTAAGGAGTCTCTTAAGCTCTTGAGAATATCCACATACCAGAAGAAGAAAATGAGTAAATATGTAAGGGCAATAATATGAAAAATACGATGTAATCTCAGAAGACGTTTGTCACAGAATCTTCCCGATCTCCCTTGGTGACAAGTTATCAGATATTTTAATATCACACCTCTGAAATGAAATATATAAATTCATGCCAGAATGGATTAGGCAGTGTAAGCAAGCCCTGTACCAAGCTTCAGGGCAGCGCAGGGTAATGGAAACCTCGAAGGCCGTGGATTAGAGTGACAGAATAAGAAATTGCGGCCCTAACGCTGGGATTCCCCCCAGTGCAGTCGGCACAGAGGCACAACTGCTGCCAGCGTTGCCGGATACCATTTCCAGCAAACGTTCTGCATTATTTACCCCTGCTTAATTATTTAACCAAGTTCTATCGACATCCCTCATCTCATGAATTCAATTCACTTTTAAATACAGGAATGACAATCATCTCATTTTATGATTTTAGTATTTTCAAAATGCAATATTTACATTGCGTATTATTATTATTATTATTATTATTATTATTATTATTATTATTATTATTATTGTTTTTATTAATATCATTACATTTTTATTAATGTACACAAATTTTAAATTTAATATTATTATATTCAACATCTATATATATATATATATATATATATATATAATTTGAAATGATAATGGAAATTACGGGAAAACGGCTGAAGAGATTTTAATGAATGATCCCTCATTTTGAAGCTTGGCGTCCAAGGATTTGCGGAAAAATAGTAATTCTCAGTTAAATGTCAATTTTCCTACATACATTGATTCCAGTTTACGTTAACACTTTGTTTAAAAACATAAAATTGTTGGGTCGACAAGTTAAAAAGTGTTAAAATTTATTTTAAAAGGTTATATACCTTGGACAGACGTCCCGTTTCGACGTGATATTGCTTCTTCATCAGTGTCCCACGAACTACTGTTGATCTTGAATTCTGCCATTTGCATTTGTCAGTTGTAAGGGTGGGGGTGTGTTGCTCTTATGGTGGAGGATGGTTGTTTGTGTGTTATGTATCATGATATCGAACAAAGTGTGGGTATTGAACTGTAATTGTATATTAAGTATATATTGTGGATATCTTATTGTATGTTTATATATTTCGTATTGTTCTAAGATGTTTAATTGTGAACATTTTGGTGTGATGTGTAGAATTTCCATATCTGTTTCCATATCATTGTAGTCATGATTATTGTTGATAATATGTTCTGCGTTATTTGATGTGATGTAGGGTTTAGTTATAGCTTTAATATGTTCACACACACCCCCACCTCTACAACTGACGAATGCAAATGGCAGTTCAAGATCAGCAGTAGTTCGTGGGACACTGATGAAGAAGCAACATCGCGTCGAAATTGGTCGTCTGTCCAAAGTATATAACCTATTTTAATAAATTTTAACACTTTTTAACGTGTCGACCAAACAATTTTATGTTTCCTACATAATTTTCCTATTTCCCAAAATCCATCTGTCGTCAGTTTTGAGAACTCATAGCTTTTCAGAATAAAACAAAACAATGAACGGAACATTATCAAGTAGGCCATATCTCCAGGATTGCCAACAGATTCTCTGACATCATAATGCCAATAGGTCGATCTTCATTTGTTTAATTTACTGAGAACCTCAAAACTTATTACAAAGTTTATATTATCATGAATTTACAGATCTGATTGTCTTCTGTGTAATTTTCTTAGTACAGCTGTGTATAGGCTACTAAAAATACAAAACTCAAGACGATTTGTTGACATTATCACCGCTAAAAATGAAATATTACAGGTAATCCCATGATGTATTTGTCATTAATTATTAAAGGGAGGAAAAATGTGCGTTATGCCTTAAGTTTAGTGTCAACGGACTATACTGTTGTCATTCACTCACGTAAACAGCGGCAAGAGAGTACAGTCTGGTAATGGGAACCTCATCACTCCATTCAATAGGTCTATAAATACTGGAATGAAGTTGTAATATACAGTAGTTATGATGATTTAAAAACATAACTCAAATGTTAACTGGATGATTAAAGCATGCATTACACTGAACCACAATATACATCTGTAAATTATCAAAAGAGAAAATTCGACGTCTCTCGCTCAAACGGTTTATCAACATCGAAAAGCTTCTTTCCGTGTCACAAGATGTTAGAGGTGCAAATGTAAAATACGCCGTAGTATGTCGTTTTTCTCTCCACTCAAAATGTTACACATAAATGTATAACCTGTATTCCCCCCCCTCCCCCAGAATTTGTGGAATTTTTCTTTCAACTTGTAACCTCTAAAATGTTGGTTATCTAGTTTTTTGCACGGAATATTTGCAGAAATGATCATATTACATACATCCACATTAAATTCAGACCGCGTATATTTTTCATTATTTGATGTCGAAGACCTTTGTACGTTTTCGGCATGTTTCTTGCTCAATATAATATTTCCTACGTATTTTAATTTCACATTTGCGCACGGTACAGAAAACATTTTCCCCTTGCGGAATAGCAAATCTCTCTTCCGTATTTATTTCTTAGACTACTTAATTCCAAATCCTTCGACTTTGACATTTTAAATCACTTTTACACAACACTACTACCTGTACAAAGGCAATAAACAATACTGCGAAGATCTGGCTTCCTTCCCCATATGACTAAAAGTTGACACTGAACGTAATTTGTTGGTTTCTACGTGTAGCCTACTGCCGCCCTCTCGTAGTGCATTTATATTACTGCGCTTGTACCTGCGACGGTCATCCATACTTCAGACTAAACTAACCTGTATCGCGTGGTAACGCACATTCTTCCGCCCTCTATTAATGATACACATCAATAATCCAAGCTCAAATCATCTGGTATCAAGTATTGTAAAAACACAGATGAAGCTGAAAAACGCACGAACATCAATAACGGTAATAAAAGAGACTTGCAAATGGCATGAACACAAAATTGTCATACATTCATCCTAACTCAAGCTCCCAGACTTACCTCCCCGTGGTACACCTGGAAACACTGCTCAAACAATTGCAAAAAAAAAAAAAAAGTCTACAACTCGGCAAATCTCTACTTCTACAAGTAGAGATATGAATATAAGTGTACAACTTTTTTCGACAGTACTGTTCCGTATTTGTTTTTCGCGGATTACTTGGCCTCTGAGGAATGAATATTTATCTCCCACTCTGAGTGCAAATTAAGTGACGCAGTTCGAGTGTCAGATGTCGCTATGCATTCTGCGCCGTGGCGACGAATAATCGCGACTTGAGTGACGTCCCTATTTACATTCCCTCTGCAGCCGCAATATCGCAACCGCTAGGTAAACAATGTTAAGTGATATTCCGAAATATGTCTCTGGGGTAATAAATTAAGTGTAGAGCGGCGCGGACTAACAAACACAACAGCTTCACCTTGGTGTTGCACTTCTTAGGAACTAGCGTTTCATTTGTTACAATCCAAGTACTCCGCTCTGGCAATTTGTTTACAGTATGAAGATGTTAAATAATTAATTAATTAATATACCACTGCACATCGTATGTATGTATGTATGTATGTTTGTTTGTTTTTGTTTTATTGGGTTATTTTACGACGTATCAACATCTAGGTTATTTAGCTTCTGAATGATATGAAGGTGATAATGCCGGTGAAATGAGTCCGGGGTCCAGCACCGAAAGTTACCCAGCATTTGCTCGTATTGGGTTGAGGGAAAACCCCGGAAAAACCTCAACCAGGTAACTTGTCCCGACCGGGATTCGAACCCGGGCCACCTGGTTTCGCGGCCAGACGCGCTGACCGTTACTCCACAGGTGTGGACTGTAATGTATGTATGTATGAATGTGTGTGCATGTATGTATAAATATATAACTAAAAATATTAATTCTCTGCGTTTGTCTGAACCAAAATGTAAAACCAATGCAGCTTTGTATCATAGCATGAGTCAAGGTCCCAGATTATTAAACAAATTTTATTCCAATAATAT
Organism: Periplaneta americana; assembly: GCF_040183065.1. Lineage (NCBI taxonomy): Eukaryota > Metazoa > Arthropoda > Insecta > Blattodea > Blattidae > Periplaneta > Periplaneta americana. The sequence goes on from NC_091117.1 coordinate 161,609,474, forward strand.
TTCAACCACGAATCCTCTCCAAATTAATAAAACAATTAAAAAAATTGTATTGGATTTATAGTTTGGGTTTAAACATATTAAACATTATTTAATCTGTATTCACTCTCAATTTTAATTTTATTTTTGTCTGTATTGGAATCCCCTCCTGAGCACGAGTCTTACTCATTCAGGAGTGGGCCAGTTTATCTTTCATTGTATTTATTAATTTGTATTCATTTCAAACTTATTAGCAATAATAAATAAATAAATAAATAAATGTATGCATGTATGTACAGTATGTATGTATGCATGTATTTTTATGTTAGGTTATTTTACTACGCTTTATCAACATCTTAGGTTATTTAGAATGAGATGAAGGTGATAATTCCGGTGAAATGAGTCCGGAGTCCAGCACCTAAAGTTACCCAGCATTTGCTCATATTGGGTTGAGGGAAAACCCCGGAAAAACCTCAACCAGGTAACTTGCCCCCAACCGGGAATCGAATCCGGGCCACCTGGTTTCGCGGCCAGACGCTCTAGCCGTTACTCCACAGGTGTGGACTATATGTAGGCTACGTATGTATGTATGTATGTATGTATGTATGTATGTATGTATGTATGTATGTATGTATGTACGCATGGACGTACATCACAAGTCGTTAGGAGAAAATTAAAATTATTTTAAACTCACTATTTGCCTTCAATTACAGAGTATTTGTCTTATTAGAGCACGAGTATCTCTGGTTCTTATTCTGTGTAATCTTCCAATAGATATCATATTCTGTATACTATTCTCCCGTTCCTTCCTTCATTTGTATCTTCAAAAGAAATATAAATATTATTTCCTTCATGGTTTTGTACCACTTTCTGTCCACGTGGCATATATTCTTTTATATTTCCAGTGCTTAGTTTCAGTCCAATACCTAGCTTGAAAAGAACTCTGTTTTTCCCTTTGATATATTCCTCCCTCGAGCATTAATATTATCACCATAAACAAGTAACTGCTTTCTTCCATTCAATTCACAGAGCTCTCCATTTTCTTCGCGTTCTATGTGAAACAAAAGAGAACGAACCTTTTCTTGTTTAAGGCTGCAATGGCGCTGCGGACGGGAAATTCAAGAGAACAAAAGTTGACCTGTACAAACTTTGCCTACAGGTTTCATCGAGGTACATTTTAATTAAACAGACTATAGACTTTTGACAATGCCAGACTCGATGAGTATGGCACATAAAGCTTCTCTGTAAATTGAGTCAGTGCCCCTGTTCAATCTATAACAGGCAAAAGCGAAATGTTCGCGGAAATATTTGGTACGTAAATAAATCCTGAATACAGAGTGATGAAATGTAGCTCTGACAACATGAGCGAATATCAAGTTACGTCTAAGGATTTCGCAGGACAATATAAATTTTAAAAAGTTACAATTAAAAAGTGTTCATAAAAATTCATTCTACAACAATAAGAAATAGATATTCTTTCAAAAATATAGTACAACAGTTTATATGTTAACGAGCATAAAACCTGGAGTAAAAAACAGGCTGCTAAGAAGTAGACTACAGACATAATAAATATATAGGTCACTTCTACAGCCAGTAGGTCTTCTTGATATAACAAAATACAATAGAACATTAAGTATTTTGCTGTTGGTTGGTGGTAATGCACTGCATTTAGCGGTAAAGCCATTAGCAGACGAGCTTTCCAGTATTTTGAAACTATAGCCTTCTGATGTACAGAGGTTAAGGTATTCTAGAAATAGGTGCTAAGAGAAATGAAGTTACAGGAGAATGGAGAAAGTTACACAACGCAGAACTGCACGCATTGTATTCTTCACCTAATATAATTACGAACATTAAATCCAGACACTTGAGATGGGCAGGGTATGTAGCACGTATGGGTGAATCCAGAAATGCGTATAGAATGTTAGTTGGAAGACCTGAATGAGAAAGACCTTTGGGGACGCCGAGACGTAGTTGGGAAGATAATATTAATATGAATTTGAGGGAGTTGGAGTATGATGCTAGGGACTGAATTTATCTTGCTGAGGATAGGGACATTTAAAATGTACGCGAAAACGCATCCTTGGAAGGGAAACTTGGGCGAAGAGGAACAAAACATTACAGAAGCTTAACTAGGAAATGTTTTTTTTTTTTTTTTTGTACTTGTAAACAAGAGTTGTCTTGGAAATTGAACTGCATTTATTACCGGACAAAAAGATAATCTAGTTCATTGCTATACATATCAGTTTGCAGAAAATTTCAGTGTACCTCTTCTGTTTTATAAGTATAAAAATTCTACAACATAATGTATTATTTAAAGTGAAAATAATTTGTTTGAGAGTTATAGAGTAAATACACTGCAGCAAACAAAATAACTTTTTCCTCTCCTTATAAGAGCCAATTCATGTGTAATGCATGATAGTGCTCCTGCACATTTCACATATCGATTACGGAAGTATTGAAATGCAGAGTATTCAAACAAATGGACAGGTCGTGGAAGATCAATGGGTTGTGCAGCCAGATCACAGGATTTCAACTCCGAACTTCTACAGTAGAATCGCTTAAAGTCGCTAAATTATAATGGACAGACAGATAGAGCAGAACAGAAGAGACTCATAGAAGTTTGCAACGAAACAATATGAGATCAATTCAACGGGTCAGTGGAGTTGAAAGATCAAATAAACCAAAAGCACTTTTGCCTCAGAATTAAGAGACGCCAATATGAATCTTTAATGTCTTTTATTTATTAATGATTTATTTTGCAATGGCACGGTCCTTAACTTGCAGTTATCCGCACCGACTACACGTGCATGCTCATAGATGTCCCTAGTACCGAGAAGTGTATACCACTTAGTTCGACAGAATCTAACCAGAGTGCACTACAAATGGTGGAAATTTCAGCTCTGTTACCGTTACTCTTTTCACACGGCAGTTCTAAAATAAATTGTTCTCAGAAAAATATCGAAGGGCTTTTAGACCTATTTTGACGTCTACATTGCATCTCTAAAATGTTTACATTTATGAAACAATGCGTAGGTCTATGTGCACACTGTATCAGTCTGTCTCTAATTTGGATGCACACCAAAATATTGGAATTCCACCAATATGTTAAATTCCTAGTAACGTATAGAACTGAATATTCTAGCAATAATGAGCACAACATGTACATAAGTCTATATGCATATGATATTTAATTCTGCGAGAAAGTTTCAAAACCACCGGCTACAATGCAACAGATATCAGCTGTTATGTTACGCATTTATTAAGTACACAAGTACATTCATTAAATCTGAATCTTCAGCGAGACAAACTAGAATTAATAAATATTTCATGTCAAATATCGGTAAATGACCATCAGAACCAATTTGCAATATCAACATGCATCCAGCATAACAGAGTACACTAAGGCTCACGATACAATACAAAATATTATTCATTTCTACTGAACTGACCAAAAAGGTAATAATGCGTCATAATACTTACTCGTATAAATAGGACTCGGAAGTTGATGAAATATTATCTTTTATTCTGAGATATCACAGACAATGTAGGATGCAATACAAACTCGTTTCACTTCAACACGAACTAATATAGCCTACCTTCTGGTCGTAGTCAATATTCGGGAACTACTGCAGATTGCTTACGCAATTTTATTGCGTCATGCAGGAATTTTCCTTATGGTTGCATCAGCCTTAACTGCCGATCACGTGTGTTAAGTGCTTCCCACCATTGAAAGTAACAGAACAAATACTGCAGCCGCAGTGCCCGCAGTTAGCATTTTATTGTACATTACAAGTGAAGACGTACAAATGCCGAAAGTGAAGCAAAATAGACAAAGTTTTTTGATACAATTGGTGACCGAGTTTGGTGACAAAGTATTTTCCACAGATGGAAGTAGGCTATACTATTTTATAAGTTATATGAAATTAAAGAAAGTGCAGATGCAGCCAGATATATGGTGAAAGCAGGCACGACAATTAAATCATTTTACACAAAAAGGTTCACATAACATGCATGGCCCTTTTTCTTCATAAAGTGTATGAATTTGCGAGTTAAACAACTTGCAAAAACGTGTAGGAAGAATTGGATAAGAAGTTAGACAGAAAATGAAAAAGGTATTGGTAAACAACATTGGGTACCAGTCAATGCGTAAAATCAAGAAAGTTCTGCAAAGTGAAAATTTTGACTTCAATGCTTTTGATTAAGGTTTTTCACCACAGGACCTTCATCGTTTCAAATATGCGAACAAGACGTCAGTGGAAGTAAAAAGGAGTTATTATTATTATTATTATTATTATTATTATTATTATTATTATTATTATTATCAAAATCTTCGTCTTTTTTTTAATTTTAGTGTAATATTATAAAAAATTTAAGATCATTTTATAGATCATTTTTATGCGATTTTTAAGTCATCAACTTCCGAGCCCTACTTAAAAATCTACGTCATATAGCTAAGCCTACCCCCAAGAGTAAAGACTCAGAACTGTAACGGGTGCAGGTTCTCTAAAAATTACACGTAAAGATTCAATAAAAGAGGTTCCCTTTGACCACTTCTGTTGCTTTCGATAGCATTTCAAGTTACAATCGTTTTTTTTTGTCACTCAGCCAATAAATACGACACTATCGCTACAATTATAATCTCAGCCTGAGTTACAGAAACTAAAGGGTTCTCAATCATAAGAACAAAGCTACAGTTCCGGATAATTTAAGATGTTTAGCGGGAAAAGAGTTGTGGAACAGGATGTGCCCCACTATTTCACTGGTCCTGTCACTCACTGCATCACTGTCACATAATCACAACGCTATAAACTTCACGTTCAACAGTTTTCCACTAAAATAACAGAGCTTCGATAATAAGAGAATCTTGTAATAAAGGTGATGAACACAGAAGCCGTGGCAAGTGTTTTCTCTCAATACTATCAGTGCCCACAGGATTTTGACGCTCAGTTATCGCTATTTATCTCATTACGAGGCGCGGTATACTTAAGCAATTTCTTATGAAAGCGACGGAGATTCAGTTCCTTGGAGATAATGTGCGATTTAAAGTTTACAAAGAGAAGGAGCAGCAACATTACTCAGAGTATTTAACGTATCGTGACATTTATTTCTCCTATGTCCAACTTGTTATAGGCTATCACTCGAAAGATGTTAAAACTAGACGTGAATAAAGACGTTGCAACAACTTAGCTTCTTCCCTAGTGTTCTATTAAGTTTGTATGATCGCCTGATTACTTTGCAATTCTCATTAAAGAAGCCAACGATTACATACTCTGAAGATAATGAGAGATTTAAAGACAAGAGATAGGTTGTGACGCAAGCAAGCTCAAAGTATTTCTATTGACCACGTCATTTTCTTCCAATTAGTGCTCTATTATCCTTACACGGCCATCTCATCGCCGTAGCCTATGCTTCTCCACAAAATAACTGGGATTTGATATCCGGGTTACACTGTGAGGATGAAAGCGATAAGAATATTCTAAATATAATTTATTCCTAGTATTTAGGCTGATCATAATATATCAATTTCACTCTACCAATTTTACATTTTCGTTGTGCCGTAGCTTCTCATCAAAAGAACAGGTTCTCGACACTCAGGACATGTAGCGCGAAAAAGGTTAGTTGTAGGAGAGAGTTTAATATTCATGATCGTCCGCTCTTTTTCGTTATTTTATTATCGCCTAACTGCCTTCAGATATATAATCTAAAATGATGGCTAATTACTGTGATATAATTCTCGACATTTCTTGTGAGATTCACCTATGATACAAATAGAAGCCGTAACAAATATTTCCTTTCATGATTTCACTTAATGTGGACAGAGTGTATTAAGGCGATGCACTGTCTAAAATATACAATTTTTTTAGCTAGAGAGTTGAAATTATTCTGAACATGTATATCAATATCATAATCACACATTCTAAATTTCAATCTTTTCTCATACAGACTTTTTAAAAAATTAAACTTCTGTTGTTTTTTTTTTATTTTCTTAGTGAAACTCTAATTTCTATAAAAAAATGTATATATTTTTGTATATCAAATTTTGTCTTAAATTCCCTGACACCAGAGGTTCCCAACAGGTGTCTAACGACACACTGGTCTGTCGCGCAGCCTCATGGTGTGTGTCGCGAAATTTTCGAATGAAAAATAAATGTTATGCCATCCAGGAAGTATCTTTACAAGGCATGTTTTTATCTACAACGAAGTCTTTGATATGGAAGATTTTATTTTGAGAAACGTGAACACATGCAACAATGCTCAGTTTGATTTTTTTGCCTAGCAATAATTCGAATGAAAGTGAACACCTGCAACAATACTTAGCAACTTATAGAAACAGAGTTTAGAATCGTCAGAACACATTGGTCAGTTTCAGTAGTCTATACTTATAGGGTGAAAGGGTGATAGTGCGACTATTTTATCAAAAGTGCATCATTTATATTTTATCATGGCCAAGTTTTTAATTCGAAAAAGACAATCTGAATCAAGTTTTGTTTCAGATGACAGCAGTGCTAATTCAAATAATGTGAGCGAAAATTCCCTTCAAGGTTCACCAAAAACGTACTGCGTTTCGCAAGTATAATGTGATGAATACTTCCAATAGGCCTATGGTTTTACGTGGCGTGGAGATGATTAACAAACAAAATCTCGAGTGTCTCATATACGGAAATATTGTATCAAATCAGTCGACGTTGCCAAATAAACTAAGAAAAAACATTTAGAAAGTAATCATTGTCATGTAGCTTTCTACGGGTACAACAATGATGCGAGTGGTAGAGCTTCAAGACGAGATTTTTTTTTTTTAGATAATTTTTTGTGTACGAAACTAGTATATATTGCCGAAATTTTCGAGAGGCTGAATTCTTTAAATACACGCATGCAACACAAAACAGAAATTATTCAAGAATTTTGCAAAAAAAACTAAAATTTTGGGAGTCTTCGGTTATAGCAGTTGAGAGTTTTCAAAATCGACTTGTCGAAAATGAAAAAGAATGCCTGAAGAAGTTAATACCAGAACACCTAAATGTGCCTACAAAGTTCCAGCACCATTTTGTTGCATTTTTCATCATGGAACCCAAATATGTGTGAATAACTATATTTTGAATATACTAATTTTTCTTTAAATTCCACTTAGACCTTGAAAGACTTAGTTGGAAAAAAGGAGGTTAAAACGACAAAATTCCCGTATAGTGATCAGTAATTATCTCTCCGTCCGCTAGAAAATATTCTACACAGAGTTCCACCACCTTTTTCTCCAGAATAAAAGCACTGGTTGTTATTATTATGTTATTGTAAATAAAAACAAATAAGTGTCCCGCGATATCGTGGGCATTCAGTAAAGTGTGCCGTCAGTCAAAAAAAGTTTGGGAACCACTGCCCTACCCTACTTTGTTCATTTGTAAAAAAAAATCAATTTCTTCAATATTCAAACATTAGCAATACAACTATGCTGAATACAGACAATCAAATACTGCGTTTCACAACAGAGATATTAATGAATAAGTATCCCAAGTTTCATCACTCTAGCTTTAACCACTGAGAAATAAAATTAATACTTGTCGTTGAAAACGCAGAAAATTTATTTTTGAGATAATTAAATCTAGTATTACATTAACACAACTTCTATTAATTACATAAAAGTATAGTTATAACTAAGATATTGGGATAAAATTTCCATGAATCCGTACATTTTTAGCGCAAAAATGATAAAATTGATCAAAATTCGACTATTTTCAGTAGCACATCGCCTTAATAGGTTGGTTAAAGATCTTTCTTTAGAAGCGAGAGATTTAAGATATTAAAAACTGCGAAAAAAATATATAATTTTTATTTATTACTCATTTTGTAATCCAACCTAAAGACAGAGCATTATTATCAAAAGAAGTCAACTGAGTCGTTCGACAAGCAATGCTAAACCCTTCAACGCTTTCCCTGCTCAGTATTTGTTCGATATACTGGGAAACATCAGTTCAATCTCCAGAAGTCTTCTACAGTATACTAAATGTTGATTAAAACTCTTGCCCCATATTTGGTTCTATGCTTGGAAGTATTGGTTCGATCTCCACAAATCTCCCTTACTTTTATAGCGATGTACCGAAGATATTTCCGTGCAGGGATTTTCCATTATCATATGATGAAGGATGGGTGGAGCGGACACTTCAGTGGCCAACCATCATTTGTACTTCGGTACATCACTATAATAAGATATGCGTTTATAATCACTTTGTGATTTAAGACGGCGCTCATTCCGTCGGATCTCGGCCACTTAGTCTCTCGTAATGAGTGCACCTCTGCACTTAGTGTATTGCACACTGTGCCACTGTCACACATCTGACACAGTGGATGAGGGTTGGCCACTAAAGGGAAACTAAGAGGTAAAAATTAAACTGAGAGGATTCAATCCGGCATCGGAGCTGGAATCCGGTGTGGCTTAGTGGATAAAGAATCAGCACGTAGAGCTGAAAACCCGGATTCGAGTCCCGGTGCCGGAGAGAATTTTTCTCCGCCCCACCCATCCTTTATTCCTTACTTTTGATTTCTCAGAAAAGCGAACTCACTAGTGCCTGGTTATAATTTGATGATTGGCAAGGACATGAACATATTATACAGTTACAATGAACAGTACAACTGTTTCATTCGAATAAAAAATTGCTACATTCGTCACGTATGATTGTTTAAAACAGAAAAAAAGAGAATAATACTGGTGCCGAGGGAATAATGGAATCTGTAATCAGGTAGGTCTAAATCCTAGATAACATAGGCTATACCCCAGATAGGTCAGCCTTATAGGTTTTGAAGTTAACAACTTTTGTCAGGTTTACTACCCTGCCATCTAGTTGTTACATCAGGAGTCACGTCATAATTCCCATTTAAATTGCATTAGCGACTGTACTGCCACCTCGTGTTCGTTTACGGCGGACGAGTGGCTATCCTGGCGGTTGTTCTCTTCAAAGTGCAAACGATTTTAAATAGCGAAGACCTATATGTTACATATATGATCATGGGTCTAAATGTGCAGATATACATACAAATGCAGTCAATTAAATAAATAACAGTGGCAGTTGTGTACAGAATTTCTGAATATTAGCATGCTCAAAGCAGTGCGCTTTTGGCAACAAACCTATAACAAAATCAATTACACCGCACAATAATTTTATATACACTATAATGTACGGAACACAATGGTTATCGACGTAGTTTGTTTTTATAGTAATATTTATTTCAGTAAAATGTAGCCAATAGCTATTTCATCTATCCATTTACACGATTATGCCAATTTCTGAACAGCATGATCCGAAAAGCACATTGATCTGTTACATAAAAGGTAAAGGCCCGCTTAGTCGTGATTTGCTCAGAATAGACATATGCGGCTTCCTCATTAGTCATATTAGTAATTCGATCATCGCTCTATTATTCTATATTCGTTATTACTTCATTTTGAAGGAGAAAAATATAATTTTGCTGAAGACAAATGCCTCCATCTGCAAGACTCTGATGGTGATAATATAATGTACTGAACAATGTAGATGTGAAGACGAGTATGAAAAGCGAATTGCCTACAATGAATCCGGAACTGGATAACAATAGGGCTACAATTACGTGTCTTCCTACTTTGAAATAAAGTGCCCCAAAATATTAACAGGGAGTCCGACTTCAATTCTTTTCCTAGGGAACGTATGTTCAGGAAGTTAGCATACCTTTAAAGTCCTTCGCTCTACGTAGGATTACAATTAGTGAACTTTGGTGCAACGACAACGAAAGTAACCGCAAGACCCAAGGAATAACCACACCATTACACGTCTTCGCCTATGCTAACAGGAACAAATCCCAAGTAAGAAATTAATTTAGAAGAGAAACTGTAAAAGTTAGTTTCAGAGTGAAGGAAAAAAATTAGTTTTCGCTGAAGTTTGTAATGGTAATACATCTTTTATTGGTCACGTAATGCATACAGGCATACATAGTTATGCATTCTGCGATGGCAGGAATAATTATTTGTATCATTGATTAAAGTTCTCGTTAACACTTTGTTAAAAACATAAAATTTACACTGTCACACGTTAAAAATGTTAAAATTGTTTAAAAAGGTATTTACCTTCGACAGACGGCCCGTTTCGACGCTATTTATCGTCGTCTTCAGTGTCTCTTGAACCACTGCTGATTTTGGCTCTGCGATATGCAGTTGTCGATGGTAGGGGTGGGGGTGTGTTGTTCCTATGGTGGGGGTTGGCTGTCTGTATGTTATGACGTATTATGATGTCAAACAATGTGTGCGTATTGAACTGTAGTTGCGTATTAAGTATGTAATGTGGGTGTGCTATTGTATTCTTATATATTTCGTATTGTTCTAGGATATTTAACTGTAAACTTTTTGGTGTGATGTGTAAAATTTCCATATCTGTTTCTATATTATTGTAGTCATGATTATTGTCGATAATGTGATCTGCATAATTTGATGTAATGTAAGGTTTGGTTATAGCTTTAATATGTTCGTTGTATCTTGTATGAAAGGATCTTCCTGTCTGTCGAAGAGAAGAGAAACGCAGAGGATAGAATGTTACGCAAAAGCTTCAGAAGAAAAAATGCACTACCAGTAATACGTGCTTAAACCTTAAATTTGAAGAAAATATGTAAAAGAATTGCTAATTCGAGATGTTTGAAAGAAAACTCTCATATGGCCACCATCCATTTCCATTTCGTAGAAATTTCTTGTATCAATAAATAAATTGTAAATTTATGAACAAAGAACTGCAAGAGGACTCAAAATATAATACAACGTAACAAAATACAACAAATTGATTATCATACATGCTTGTACCCAATGTATTTGTTACAAATGCGCCTTAGCTGCATGGTCTAATGAGTCATGTCTTGGAATAGCATTATTGAATAAGCGCTGGTTCGATTTTTCATGTGGAAGGAAATTTTCCCATGAATCCTCTACCCACCCTGGGCTCACCCAGCATTGTGATGGACTGATGAAATTCGGATTCGCAAACCAGTTGTAGCGGCTGAAGTAATCATCATGCTTACCACAAATGGGCGTGAGGCCAGCAGTCTGATAGATAGTAGACTTTAGCCCTCCAGGGCTCTCGCCCAACGAATTGTTTGGATGCGTAAGAGTCATTCCATGTCAAATCGAACACCTACGAAACATGACAACTTAATATTTGCTCCAATTTTTTTTTATATATTCTATTGATGAAATTAAATAACCCATGTGTAATTTTTTTCGGACTGACACAATTATTTAGTCATTTATTACATGTTACTTTTTCCGTAAATTAGGATGCAACGTATTATGAAAATGGTTATACTGAAGATTCTATAAATCGTATAAATTTCGTATTTATATCATTTTAAAGTGCAATAATTGCAGTATTCTATACTAATTATATATAATATATCAAAATATAAAATGGGCCCCTTTTAAGGGGTTATATTTTTAAAATACTTTTTATATATCAGGGAAGTATTTCTAAAAAGGGGAAAAAATATAATTATATTCTTTGAAATGTTTTACGTAGAACTGCGTTGGTTTTAGAACGCTATTCGAATAAGAAGTCGCTGTTCATATAGTTTACTGATGATGTGTTCGGGTCGGAAGGCTCGGATTGAGTGAGACCGCGCGCCGGAGCATGCAGCTGCGATAGCCGCAGCAGGAATGAGTAATACATTATCAGTGCTGCGGTGTTACTTTACGTAAATAAACAGATAACCTCTAGTTCTAAAAGTACGTAATGTCCCTTCAACACTTAGCAGTTTCCCTTTAATTTATCTAACAATAATTCCTAAGTCTTTCGGAGTAGGTACCGTATCGTGTTGTGTTGTGTGCATGTCAAATCAAACACCTGTATACGAAACGTGACCATTTAGTATTTGCTTAAATCTTCTAAAATATGTTGTGCAGATCAAAATAAGAGGTCTGTAATTTTTTTCTGGGATCATACTTTAATATTTTACTATTTATACTCTTTTAATTATGACAAATTCATGCACGACGCAGTATGAAAATGCTCATTGTTAACATTCTATGCATCATAGACGTTGAGTGTTGGTGTCATTTGAAATGGGAACAAATGGAATATTATATTAATTGATTTATTGATGGGGTTGTTTTAGAGGGTCACTTTTTAAACAATTATTTTTTATAACAGCTTATCGGTACTTTAAAAATGCAAAAAAAAGTATAATCTATAATATTTTACATAGAATACGCTGATTTCAGGTTGCTTTCGAGTAAGAAATAACTTTAAAAATAATATGTTGAAAATGTGTGAGCGCTTAGTGATGATTGAGAATCGCCAATAACGAAGACAAAATTATCTAAAAAAATATAAAAAAATGCAGAAAGTTACAGATACACTTAAACATAAAATATTTCATACCACAGAAGATACAACTTCAGTTAAAAATTCAAATAATTCCGATATAATACAGAAATTGATAAACTTATTTCATGAAACAGACGACAGAAATCTCAAAATACATATATTAACGATTTTTGAAAGTTGGTCCTACAGTAAAATTCAACAACATTTTAATATCACCACTCACATGATATTAATTTCTAAACAAGTAGAAGCACCAAAGGGGATTTTGGTTACTCCTAATCCTAAATCGGGAAAAAGTTTGGGAACATTTGTAGTAGAGAAGGTTGTTCAACTTTATACTGTAATTCTGATGATGTGAGGAGGGTTATGGCTGGCAAAAAGAATTGTGTTTCAGTTAAAGAAGATGGAAAGAGAGTTCACAAAGAGAAAAGATTAATACTATGTAATCTTAAGAAAACTTACCAGTGTTTCAAAGAGCAATATCCGTAATCTTATTGTTCATGTTATAGTTGTAATCCCCTGGTAGAGGGGCAGAGAAGGCCTGACGGCCTTATCTCTACCAGATTAAATAAATAAATCTAATCAAATCTAATCTAATCTATATCAAAATAGGATTTTCAAAAATTTTCAAACTCAGACCAAAGGAATGTGTACTCCCTGGAACAAGTGGTACGCACTCAGTTTGTGTCTATGTTCATCATGAAAATGTTAAATTAATGCTTGATGGAATTAATATAATTTATAATATTCCTTTTAAATTTTTACCATTAGCGAATAGGTACAAATAACTTAGCTATATTTTCTACTCAAGGTACCAACAAGCAAAAGTGGTACGAGGTATCTTACAACTTCATTCCTTCGTTCCACTGATACAATCTCAGACCATAACAAAGAACTATTCACTTCTAAGTGAGAGTAAAGCTACATTAAATAGAATTGGTTGTAGGTGATTAGTTTTAAAAGTGCAGTGTGTGTAAACTGTAGTTATCATTCTTACAAGTGTATATTTTACAAAAACAATATTTAAATACAGTACTATATTACATAAATTACGCGAAACAGTGATATTCTGACCGTAGAACAGTGTAAAGTGGTCACACGACTTCTCATCCAGAGCTGCACTTGCACATCATCTTGCAACAGTAGCTACTTACGCAGCCCGCGCACTCAAGACGCGCAGCTTGGTGAATCATTTAATTATTCTTCAACGGTTGAGAGTAGCGTTCTGATTTTTTTTAGGGGTGGTTAAAATAGTTTCAAGGTATTTAAGGATTTTTTACTATAATTCTAAAGCAAGTCGCAGCCATTAAAACATATTTTTATGTGTTTAAATGTTTTTTGAAACAAAGTTAACAAACTTATATTTTTATATTATTATGCGAAGAACAAAGTATGTAATATCACGTTCAAATTGAGACAAAGAGCAAATCTCTGTGGTGATTATTAGTGGAGATAATCACGTTTAACAATAATGATGCGCGACCTATTTCAGAATCTTTGACAACACATATCTACTACAATAATCGATATAGACAACAATAATAAAACCCGCATTTACTTTTTCAATCCATAGAATGTGCAAAATTTTTTTTATCTAAATCAGAGACATGAAAGTCAATTCGAGGTTAATTTTGTGCGATTTGACGTGGAATGACTCGTAAGTAGCCTATAGTATAGTATACAGCCATACTAATCTGTATGAATGGTTTACCGGTATGTTAGAGATCGATTGCAGATAAGAATATTAGTCATCGAAGTCCACAGAAAATAAATTGTCAGCAAAACAATCTGCATAACATAATATAGACCTTCCAACCAAAAAACCAGCTGAGTCCAGTTAATTTGTTTTCTTAATTTTTTAGTATATTGTTTTACGACGCTTTATCAGCATCTTAGATTATTTAGCGTCTGAATGAGATGGAGGTGATAATGCCGGTGAAATGAGTCCGGAGTCCAGCTCCGATAGTTACCCAGCATTTACTCATATTGGATTGAGGGAAAACCACGGAAAAAATATCAACCAGGTAACTTTTTCCAACCTCTAATCGAAACCGGGCCACCTGGTTTCTCAGCCAGACGCGCTAACCGTTGCTCCACAGGTCTGGACGAGTCAAGTTAAATCCTGAACGGAAAGTGGAAATTTATCTTCCAGTCATTATTTAAAAGGCATGTTGGTCTGACAAGTTAGCATATAAAATGAAAATAAATATAATAAATCCTTCAATAACTGTCTATTTTTAACCTAAAGAGTAATACAATAATTACATTAGATTATACACATACAAATATGACAAGCGCTTTCGCCAATTAGATGGCATCTTCAGGTCTAATTAGCATACTGTGGTGCTTTTAACATAAAGACATAGATGAAATGCAACATAATAAAAAGTGATAAAAATACATAACGTGAGAAAAATTACAATATTTTCATTTCCAGTCTTTATGTTAGAATGTGTGTCCATTATCTTATTTCCACTCTACTCGTATATTGGCTTATTCGGTGAATTTTCGCCATAATAGGAACATAAATATGAAGTAACATTGCTTGTGAATGTCTAGTTAGGTTAAGGATCTCAAAAGCATATTTAGTGTTAAAACTCTTCATTAAAGTGTCATGACAATAATAATAATAATAATAATAATAATAATAATAATAATAATAATAACAATAATAATAATAATAATAATAATAATAATAATAGATAAATTAGACAGATAATTTATTAATAGTTCACAAAGATATTACATACGCTAAATATTATTATAACTAAGTTATACACAATACGTAATTATACAAAAAAAAAACAGTTTCATAACTAATTTTCTGTAATAGAAATATTCAATTTATGTTGGCTTAACTTGCACTTAACGTATAGTTTTAGAGTTTATTGTATACCTTAAAACTTATTTACTAGTTGAATTTCTCTTTTAACATTACAATGTGCAACAACTATATTACAATTTACAATTTACATTTTATTAATAGTTCACAAATATAGTACATACACTGAAAAATTAAAACTAATCTATACACAATTAGTAATTTCACACAAATATACACTTTTATAACGCAATTTCTATCATTTAAATGTTTAATTTGTGGTGTCTTATCCTCCACTTACGTCTAGTTTTAGTGTAAGATTCAATCACTCTAGTTTACTGTAAACCTTAATATTTATTTACTTGCCTAAGTTGTATTTCTCGTTTAACTCTTCAATGTGCAGCTCAATGTGCAGCCAGTATAAATAATAATAATGATAATAATAATAATAATAATAATAATAATAATAATAATAATAATAATAATAATAATAATTTTATTGCCATGGCAGTTCAGTTGTTAGAGCGCTGTCTTACCGAAACTGCGGACCCGTGTTCCAACCCCAGTAATGACGAGGTAGTTCCTGAGTGTTTTTATCGACGTTCTCCCGAGTCATTCCATTCTACTATAATTTTTCATTTCAATATTCATCATCATCATCATCATCATCATCATCATCATCATCATATCAACAATACTGGTATCTACCCAAAACGGCGCGGTGTGATGTAGTATTATGATTGACATCAGTCTGTGGAGACGTAGTATGCTCTCGGGGAATGGAAAGGCACTTTAATGGGAGTTCCTCGAAGCCTACATGATTGAATCGAAAGAATGATACCATATAATTAGTGACGATATCTACAAAGTAAGCGGCCGTCGGACTGAATAGTCATTTCTGAAATAAAGGAGTGACAAAGCACAATACTAAGTAAGAGACTAGTGAAGTGCTCTGTATGGAATGCGACATTGTAGGGGGCAGAAAAATGGACATTATGACGAACTGAAGAAAAGCGAATAGAAGTATTTGAAATGTGGATATGGAGAAGAATGGAAACTGTGAAACGGACAGACAGAATAAGGAATGAAGCTGAGTTGGAACGAGTGGGTGAAGAAAGAATGATGCTGAAACTGATCAGGAAGAGGAAAAAGAACTGGTTTGGTCACTGGCTGAGAGGGAATTGCCTACTGAAGGATGCACTGGAAGGAATGGTGAATGGGAGAAGAGTTCGTGCAGAAGAAAATATCAGATGACAGACGACATTAAGATATATGGATCATATGAAGAGACAAAGAGGAAGGCAAAAACAGGAAAGATTGGAGAAAGCTGGGTTTGCAGTGAAAAACATATTCTTCGGCAGAACACTGAATGAAATGAAATGAAATGAAAGCACAATATAAGTGCTGGCTTCCCTAAAAAGGAAAAAGATCTCCGTCCAAGGACTAAGCTTAAATCCTTTACGTCCTGCCGCCTGTGTTGGTCAGGAAGGAACAAACATGAACTACTAATATTGAAGTCCTATGGCTATGTGGCAAAAATTATACTTATAATGCCAGGATACCGCTTAATACGAAATAAACATATGGAAAGACACAAACCTACGGTATTAGGCCAGCTACAGTTTGTTACATCAAATATACGTAATGGAATAAATTAATATTGAATTTCTGAGCACAATGTCGGAGTTATAAATTTCCTAGGTTACGAGTTAATTAAATTTCAAGTGTACATTGGGAACAACTCTCAACGAATCAGGTTGTCATGGCAACAGCTCTATACACGATGGGGAAATGATATCGACTACTGCGTTGTCTTCTGAAATAGTCACGTGGGCATGAATGTGTTTCTATTCACATTTATTGACTGAAAATTAATCAGGATTAAAATAATGTTTTAAATGAAGAGGAATCTGTTACACTAGGTCAGACAGCAGCACACTAACCTACAAATGAAGTAGACTAGCGTTTTGTTACTGGTAGAGAAAGTCAATATTTTATTTTCTTCCATAGATTAAAACTGCAAGTTTCTTGCTTATGTTAGTTAGGCCTAATTAGTTAGAATACAATTAATTATGATACTTAATCACTCATTTAAAGTTTGTGTGACTGCAACCTGTGTATATTTTTATGTGGCTTTACTTTGTTTATAGTGTTTTTTTTTCTCTCTCTCTCTCTTGCTATGAACGTGTATTTCGATCACATCATAATCGAAATACACGTTCACAGCACAATCTGTTGCTATCAATACCACGTCATCAGACATCTCTGTACTCAAGTTCTTTCTCAATAGCCATAGCCCGCTGATGGAATTCCCTGCCGTTCGAAATCAGGGGTAGTCTTAGTCCTAAGTTGTTTAAAATTAGGTTGTTTAGATATATTTTAAATGCAAAGAATTAGTTTTTTAGGTATCATTTTTATTTATTTATTTATTATTATTATTATTATTATTATTATTATTATTATTATTATTATTATTATTATTATTTTACATAGTCATTACTTTATTTTTCCATTAACACTTATATCTAGGTAATTGTCATTGTCTCAATGCAACACGTGCTGTACTCATCATCCTAATTCTACTATTCCTTTAGTTGTGAGATTATATTCATATGTATTAATTCTTTTTTTTTAGTTAATACTGTATACTAGATGTATTTTCCTGTTTTTGATTATGTATACAGTCCCTTTTTTATTATATATATATTTATTATTATTATTTTAAAGTTAATACTGATTGTGCATATGTATTCAATCTCTCTTTTTACTTAATTATGTTTATTATTATTTTTAAGTTAATATTTGTATACCGGTATGTATTTTTTGTATGTGATTTTATCCTGGTTGAGTGGAAGAGAAGGCCTGATGGCCTTAACTTTGCAAGGGAAAATAAAAGTATTATTATTTATTTCTTGTGTAGCTTTACTTTGTATATAGTGTATTTTTTTCTGTTTATTTCTCTTATTGTATTCGTATTCCTGGTGTTGTGGAAGAGAAGGCCTGATGGCCTTAACTACACCAGAATAAATAAATAAATAAATAAATAAATAAATAAATAAATAAATTAATTAATTAATAAGCCCACTACATCCCATTAGGGCAAGGGCCTCCTGCATCAGCAGGGTGAGCTCGCCTTATACTCGGTTGGGGAGCTGTTTCTGACGAACCTATTGTACTGGTTAAAAGAAGTTATACTCTGTTGCTTAATGGTTTTTCATTTGCTAACTCTAACGTTTGTCCATTTTCAGTCAGTAGAGGTTATGCATTTATAAAGGTTATACACGGATAATAATTAGATGTTCAATTATTAGGAACATTAAATCCATACGTTTGAGATGGGCAGGGCATGTAGCGCGTATGGGAGAATCCAGAAATGCATATAGAGTGTTAGTTGGGAGACCGGAGAGAATAAGACCTTTGGAGAGGCCGAGACGTAGATGGGTAGATAATATTAAAATGGATTTAAGGGAGGTGGGATATGATTGTAGAGACTGGATTAATCTTGCTCAGGATAGGGATCGATGGTGAGCTTATATGAGGGCGGAAATGAACCTCCGGGTTCCTTAAAAGACATAAGTTAAGTATTATTTCTAGAACTACTAGCCTACTACTACAGCAAAGCACAGGGAATTCCGAAAAGGTACTTTGGCAGAAGTGTGTTCAGAATAATAAATTAAATTGCTACAATACATTAGACTTACTAATTCAATGGCAGTGTTACATAACGCGAAATATAAGTGAATTAAGCTTGAAAATACAGCACATTAACAATCCTCAGTTTCTCTTCTGGATTCAGACTGGATGATCATACCATTAAGTTATAATATTTAGGAACAACTGGGAGTGAATGATATACTGAATGAAAAAATATACTATACATTAACATATCCATCAAATTTATAACAATATATTAATGAATTTCGTACATAAAAACCGAAACACATTTAATTTATATTCACATAAATATAAAACCAAAAGATCAGACAACATATGCTTGACAGTTCCTAAATGTACCACAACTGTAGCATATAATCTCAGTAGCAACTTCGGTCCAAGGCTTTATAACATGATAAGAGATAAATTCCCAAACATACAATTTGCTAATGCTCCTTATTTAAAAAAATCTATTAAGAAATTGCTGTTATATGAATTCAATTATTGTGATATGTTTTTTATTCTTCTGTTTTTCTTTTTATTACTTTATACTTTGTTATTCAATAAAATGTTTTAACATTAACTTATGTGGAATGCCCCCTGAGCACGAGTATGTAACTTACTCTTCCTGAGGGTCCTGGAGAGTTCTTATATATAAAAAAATCAATATGTATCTTTGTTCTGGCAATATAGGATTATTATTATTATTATTATTATTATTATTATTATTATTATTATTATTATTATTATTATTATTATTATTGTGGAGAAATTTATAATAAAATTGCAAGAAAATTTAAAACAGTAATTAATTACAGTAACAAATGAAGGAGAAACATTGGAAGAAAAGAAAGAATACGGACTGATCGATCACTGACAAGCAAACATTCTGTTGGGGACAGATAAAAAAGTTATTTTTTTTTCTTTCACCATGTCAATAATGTCAAAAGAAGTGCTTATACAAATTTTGGCCACTCGACCGCAATTACGAGGCCGTAAAAAAATAAGGTCGCCAGGGGCCATTAACAGAAAGAAAACACAATTTCTTTGAAAAATTTATTGGAACAGACACAGCAATTGTTGAGCTATTTTTCAACATATTCCCCACCGGAAATGAGACATTTGTCATATCATGGGATGACAGAGATGTGCAGACGGCTGTCAAACCCTGGTTTCGATCTCAGCGGCTGACTTCTAAAATTGATCCCATGGCAAGACAAATGTCTCAATTCCAGTGGGGAATATGTTGACAAATAGCGCAACAATTGCTGTATCTGTGTCAATAAATCTTTCCATGAAGTTGTAATTTTTTTCTGTAAACACCCTAAGGAAAATCACTTTCTGGACGTCTTCGTAATTACGGTCGAGTGGCCAAAATTTGTATGAGCACTTCTTTTGACATTACGAATATGGTGGAAGAAAAAAATTTAACTTTTTATCTGCCCCAATTAGAATGTTTGCTTGTGAGCCTCGAAATAGTCCATGGAGGCCAGATTCTTTTTGCCCTTAGAATAATAGAACGAAGTGAACTGAGGAAGAAGACTTTGCCTACGCTTCCAAGACGTAACATTATTTTTTCCTGAGAAAATAGCATGAAAAGTAACAAGACACAGTGATTACACACTTCTTCAATAAAGTTCAATCGCGCAATTTGCCGTTTCGTAATGCAGCAAAGTGCTTATATATTGAGTGTAAAAAATAAATTTATAAACCGAGAAATCTGCTGGTTGAGTTTCTGCAAAATCCACGTATTTCGGGTCTCCCACAAAGTAAACTGTAGCTACTACACGCAGTGACCGCCGTAAAGAGAAACTCTCTTAATTTCCCAACGGACCAAATTCCACTTTTTCTTGCTAAGAAAGGAAAACGATGTTAGAGGCGAGACCTTTCCTCATAATAACGCAGGTAAATGGCGGTTTGATAAGGGAACCCGTGAAGTTTAAACTAATTTCGTAGTTGGCTTATTGTTATGTGCACGCTATTCAACGAGTGGAAGTCACAGACGTACATTAATCAGGGGAAGCACTGGAGCACAAAATGAGGATACAAACAAGGGGCGCTTACCGCGTCTCAGGGTCGATACTCTACAGCAGGATCAACAAGTTCCAGGTCTTCTTCAAGTAGCGACCACAATAGACTAGCTTATACGGCATCATCACTGACCCAACACTTTGAAGATCTATCAGACCTTACAACAATGACCCTATGTATGGTATTGTTACTCCAGAAGAAAAGGATTTTCAGTGCCAACGGCAACACGCTGAAGAAATATGTAATTGTCTGACAATGATACTGTATGAAGAACAGTTGCCTCAAGACGAAAGGTTCATAGTGTAGCTATCAAAAACTACATGTCCAAGACCACTGGAGAAATGTGCAATTTTCTAACAACGTAAGAATTGCATAAAAATATATGAAGGGTCCAGAGCAATAGCGGGCCAAGCGCCATATATTAGAAACGGACAAAACAAAGGTTAAAATTAAGTGAACAGCATAGTTAAATGAAAAATATAGCAAGTAATATAAAGTATGCATATTAAAACTAAACGATATGTCAGTCTTCATTAAAGTATGGTATTTACTTAACTTTAATCATTGCTTTCTCCGTTTTTAATAAATGACACTTGGCCCACTAGAATCTGAACCCTTAATACGTATATTCACAGAGTAATAAAACACTCCATGCCCAGGACATCATACTGTACAAGCATGTAATTTCCTAAAACTGGAAAAACATCAGAGTATAGTAAAGCATTCCTTATCCAAGACATTGTAGACGTACGTAATTTTCGAAACAAAGACACGAGGTCTAGTTTTTAATCTCCAAAAATTTAATGTCCATTTTCTTATGCCTATTACATAAAAGTCCACTAAATTATGACCATAAATATATGTCCAATTAATTATATGTCCATTTTATTTTAGTCCAAAAACATACATGTTATGTCCACTTTCTTCAGTACACTGCATGGATGTCCAATACATTATGTTCATCTAAAACTTTTATGTCCACTTTACATAACCTATTAGTTACTCATCGTCCTCTACTTCTTCGTCTTCATATAGGTAACTTCAAACGATAACTAATACATCTTGATTACACAACTTTTAACACTGTGTCGTCCACATCTGTGGAGTAACGGTCAGCGCGTCTGGGCGCGAAACCAGGTTGCCCGGGTTCGATTCCAGGTCGGGGAAAGTTACCTGGTTGAGGTTTTTTCCGGGGTTTTCCCTCAACCCAATACGAGCAAATGCTGGGTAACTTTTGGTGCTGGACCCCGGACTCATTTCACCAGCATTATCATCTTCATCTCATTCAGACGCTAAAAACCTGAGATGTTGATAAAGCGTCGTAAAATAACCTACTAAAAAAAACACTGTATCACTTCGGAATATGTATGATGAGACTTTGTGTTAAATTCTAACGTACCTTGTTTACATGTTTCGACCTATTTATGGGTCATCCTCACAACTGGTCGTTGTTGGTCTTGGCGCCTCTTGTTTTGCTTCCTGTGAGGATGTATTGGTATATACAGACACACAAAAACACACCCCAACGAAATTCTCGACATACAACACAATTTCAGAACACACACTCTTTTGACTCTACATTATACCACACGAACACAATGGTACCAAAGGTACCCTTGGTGAAAACCTCACCTTAAGAGGAAGATATTCTGATTGCATAAACTAATTGTACGTCAGCATGACCCATTTACTACAAATTTCATTCAGTGCCTTACCAGCATAGTTCTTCGACTTACCCATTCTGGTCAACTGCACTGTCTTCACTTTCCTTTTTATAGCTGATCCAAGATATTGGGAGTTGACGAAATATAATTATTTAATTGGTACTTTGTGTGATACCCTTTCCCGATCAAGAAGCGATTCCCTGTGTACTAATTAAGAATGAATCCATCAACAATCCTATTTTGTCAGCGATTTTCTTTTCACAGTATGGTGACCCAAAGTAAACATTTTAGTTTACAAAGTTGGTGTTGTAATAATTTTCTCGGAGCACTCCCGTGTTACTTGCGTTTTCAATTTAATCACCATCACGATCACCGTTATCGTCGGTGAAGATATACTGAGACTATGATATGAATTCAATAAATTCCACTCCATATCCGTATATAAATAAAAGAAATTCATAAAATTGTTACGAGGGAAAAAGTTATAATGTGTACAGAAACTAAAATTAAATTCAATTTTACAACATAACGAGAAGAAGTGAAATATTTGAACTCACTAAGTTGGTAGGATCCTAAATTCGTAACAAAAAACGACAGTCGAACGCTTCCCATCTTTGTCTAAGTTGTAACGTCCTGCCGCTTGGATATTTAAGACTTTTCAATTATTCAATGGCAATTCCAACTTGCCTCCATGAATATTTAGCAGTATACTCGACTTATTTTTCCATTTCTTCAGAATAATGCAAAGAATCTCCAAGTAAATTGCAAACCTCATTTTAACAAAGTTTCTCCATAGCTGTTATCAGTTTCGTATCTCGCCCGTTAAATCTAGCGTGATGAGAGTAATTTATCTAACTGTGAATGTGACTAACAAAATAAGAATCCAGCGTCAAGAGTTAAATTAAAGTTAGTGTTGAAATGTATCAATTCATGACAGGAAATGACGCACTCTTCTTTCTAAAATTGACTGAGGATAGTAGAGTGGAATGACGTTAACATGTTTGTTCTGTGGATTCCAAAGGGAAGTAACGGGAGAGTTAGTAAATCTTCAGGTGATCTCTCTTTAATTAGAGCTCTTCTTCAGTTACATGAGTTACACAGAAACGAATAGCTAACATGGCGATCATGTCGGAGAGCTGAAATGAGAATGATAGAGGAAAGTGAAGCACTAGAAGAAAATGTGATCCAAAGACGATCTGTCCAGCAAATATCTCTTTGAACACCAGTTCGTAAGGTGAGAAACAATCAGTTTATGCAGCCGTAGCGAAAATGTGACTCGCGAGTACATTGTGGCTCGCAATGATAGCTATGCATTTCTCTTGCTTCCTACCTCCTCCAACTCCCACTCTCTCACTCACTGGAGTCAAACTCCGTTCTATTTGTATTTGTCTCTGACCTGCGAGTGGCGTATCGTCGAAATATCTCTCTCGAAACCATGTACTGTACCTCTACAAAAACGAAAGTTTCAAGGAGGATGGGAGGACGCTTTTTTTTCTGCCAATATGATGAGAATATTAAATGTATGATGTGTTCACAAGTATTACGAGGAAAACGGTTGTATAACATAAAACGGCATTATACTACATGTCACTCATGAAACATTAAAAGGTTGTGTTGTTATTATTATTATTATTATTATTATTATTATTATCTCTGTACGTCGATCCTTTTTCAGCAGATGTACGTATAATGCCGTTAGATCTTCAATTCAAACTCACATATTTACAATGTGATGTTAAATGAAAGCTACATGTAAGGACTTGACAAATGTTGAACTTTTCAAATCTTTGCCAAAAAATAAATATCCGAAGCTTCATCCTTTCGCTTGCTCTGTTGAAGCAATGTTCGCTACAACTTACGTTTGTGAAAAATTATTTTCAACAATGAAAATAGTAAAAACCAAATTTAGATCACGACTGACAAACAAATATCTTCGTGATCAACTACGACTGGCAGTAAGTGAGATTGTTCCAGATTTTAAAACTCTGTCGCAAAGACATTCTGAAGTCGGTTAATTTTATTTATTTTATTTTAGTAGGTTATTTTACGACGCTTTATCAACAGCTTAGGTTATTTAGCGTCTGAATGAGATGAAGGTGATAATGCCGGTGAAATGGGTCCGGGGACAACACCAAAAGTTACCCAGCATTTGCTCATATTGGGTAGAGGGAAAACCCCGGAAAAACCTCAACCAGATAACTTGCCCCGACCGGGAATCGAACCCGGGCCACCTGGTTTCGCGCTAGACGCGCTACCCGTTACTAAACAGGTGTGGACTGTTAATTTCAGGTTGTAATAATGTGTCCTATGTTATCTTATTGATTTCTTTCATCGTTACACGTACTAAACATAATTTGCAACCTTATACTGTATAAAATTATATTTAAGTGCTTGACGTAAGGAAATATTAATTAATCTTCATTTTCAGGTAAAATTCTGGAATTAAGTGTTAACTTCACCATGAAGAAAAATTGTGCTTAGTCTGTCCAGAAAACTTTGTCCAGCCAATGATGTTCAAATTGAATCTCTGCTAGCATAAACAAAGCAAAACATTATTGTTTTTTTTTTCCTTGTCATTTTCTTTTAGCGAAAACACTGGTTTTAGTTTATAACTTATGGATACAGACTAAGAAGTTTTCTTCAAATTCTCCAAATTGTGCTACCTATAACTCATCTGAAGAGTCTGGACATCAGACCAACATTACTAATTATTTATACTTAATTTCATTACTTGTCTGAAGCACCTCAGTGGAGTGAGGTTATTGATTACATTTGGTCTTCAACATTTGTTATCGGCAACAGAACTAATGTCCTCAAATCTCCTGATTAAATTTCCCAAATTAGGGACGGTCCTGCCTTTAATTGGTACGTTTCTAAATTTTCTCAGATCTTGAGAAGGACTTCTACTGGTTTTATAATAGCATTGGAAGAACTGTATCCTAATATTTAATGTTAAAATCATGGCTTGAAATTTCAACATTCTTGTAGCAACACTAATAAAATTATTAACGCTATAATCAATAAAATGAGTATGACGGAAATTAAAAAGGTAAAAGATGTAAACCACGTTGTCTGTCAAACATGGTGCTTTTTTTCTTCTTTTCTTCTTAAATATTGTAATATTTATAACATTTTAAATTTAGATGCGAGTTTTGAATGTTCCTACTAAAATATGCAATGAAATCTCACAGGAAATGTACACGATCGCCCTAGTCCGCTATACACAATTCGTAGCACCTGGATATATTTACAGATAAAACTATACACCTTTCAGAGTAAAGTATATACTTCGATGGATTTAGAAGAAACACTCAAATAAATACAGACAAATAAACATTGGTGTTTTATATGTCATGATGCTTGTTGAAGGCATACACTATTCGGTCTTTGTGAAGTGACATTAGAAACATCCTGTAGCTATATTCCGGAGCCTGCTATGTTACAGGAGGAAAGAAGACAGGAAATGAAGAAATGAGAAGAGGATAAGAAAACGAAGTTGAGCTGAAAGAAAAGACCCGTCCTAAGAAAAGAGATCCTCTGTATTTAAAGACATTACTGGAACATGGCTGTAAAAGACAAAAATATATTGAACAGGGGAGTAAGGGGAAACCACACCCGGGGAGAACGACGAAAGGGGAAGAAGATAAAGAGCGGTGTGAAGGATGCTGTAAGGGATGGTGCAACCAATCAGGCAAGAAGAAAAAAGTGTGACGCAACTACCGGGATCCAGGAAAATGGTTTGTGAAGGGGAGATAGCTTTCCAATCTTGAGG
Source organism: Periplaneta americana (assembly GCF_040183065.1). Lineage (NCBI taxonomy): Eukaryota > Metazoa > Arthropoda > Insecta > Blattodea > Blattidae > Periplaneta > Periplaneta americana. The sequence continues at coordinate 161,635,718 of NC_091117.1, forward strand.
ATCTCAGCAAGGGTGCTCTGTGTGGGAATGTGAACCATGAGAAAAATATTCATGTAATATAACGACTAATATGGCTTTATTGGCAATTCGTGGTAACGTACATTTTAATCAACGATGAATATTCACCACTGCCGGTTGGCAAAGAAAGTGGAATTACTCGAAGAAATCTTGTCTTACACCATATCTCACAGCATCTTCTGAAAATGTCCCAGTAATAATGGGCAGAATAGTCAATTATTTATATTATATTTGTGCATATAATATGCATGATGCAATTTTAATAAGCGAGGGCAGAATTAATTACAAATATATGCATACATTACATTGGTGTATGGCAGCGAAATTTGGGATTTCGAAAACAACTTTTATCACGACTAATACAATTCTACTGTCATACTACTTTTTATCAATAAAACGGTACGGCACGACGTGTTTTAACCACTAACGGCTGCTTATCCTACAATTTTATCACCTCCCTAGAATTTGTTTTTATCACCTCCCTAGCATTTGTTTGTTTTTATCACCTTCCTAGCATTTGTTTCTTTGTTTGCCAACACTGTACTTTCAAAAATTGTACCTTTTAAAATGACTGAGGTTTATTTCATTATCCTTAATTAAAACTTTTCTATCATTTACCTTGTTTATATGATTTAGGTTATGTTATAGCTCTGCTGTATTAGATTTTGGATAGTCACGTATCAGAGATTGATTAATATATATTGATAATTCAAGTGGAATGCAACTGTTTTAATAAAAATGAAACTGAATCAACAAAGTCTTCTTGACTAGTAATCGTCCATAGAGTTCAATGAAGATTGTACAGTTGGCACAACTGACAAGAAGAGAACAGCTGATCATAACACACTACTGCCATATAGGGGATAAGATGGTACAATAATACATTTTCAAGAGAGTTTAGTATTATAGTAAATCAGTTAATATTTTAATTGTATTAGAGTACTTCATTTCTTCTAATCTTTACATACTTCCTTCTAATCGTTTAATAGTCAATTAAATCCCACTCGAGTTTTGATTTTCTCTAGATAAATCAAAACCTCTAGTGAAATTACTTACTTACTTACTTACTTACTTACTTAATGGCTTTTAACAAACCCGGATGTTCATTGCCGCCCTCACATAAGCCCGCCATTGGTCCCTATCCTGAGCAAGATTATTCCATTCTCTATCATCATATCCCACTTCCCTCAAATCCATCTTAATATTATCTTCCCATCTACGTCTCGGCCTCCCCAAAGGTCTTTTTACCTCCGGCCTCCCAACTAACACTCTATATGCATTTCTGGATTCGCCTATACGTGCTACATGTCCTGCTCATCTCAAACGTCTGGATTTAATGTCCCTAATTATGTCAGGTGAAGAATACAATGCGTGCAGTTCTGTGTTGTGTAATATTCTCCATTCTCCTGTAACGTCATCCCTCTCAGCCCCAAATATTTTCCTAAGCACCTTATTCTCAAACACCCTGAACTTATGTCCCTCTCTCAAAGTAAGAGTCCAAGTTTCACAACCATAAAGATATTATAAATTAAAAATTTATTCTCTCTTGTATTATACAACTTAAACAGACGATATAACTTAGTAGGCATAATATAATTATAAGAAACAAAGTATCGTACCGATAAAAATATTGGACGAAATTCTATAAATAATTTTTAGAAGAACTAAACATGAGTTTCAAGATATTTAGAAAATTACAAGGAACAAAATTAAGGTATTATTTATATCCTAGTTAATTTCAATACTTAATTCTAACTTAATATATCAACTATCACTTCTATTTTTTTTGGGTTATTTTACGACGCTGTATCAACATCTCAGGTTATTTAGCGTGTGAATGAAATGAAGGTGATAATGCCGGTGAAATGACTCCGGGGTCCAACACCGAAAATTACCCAGCATTTGCTCGTATTGGGTTGAGGGAAAACCACGGAAAAAACCTCAACCAGGAAACTTGCCCCGACCGGGATTCGAACCCGGGCTACCTGGTTTCGCAGCCAGACGTGCTGACCGTTACTCCACAGGTGAGGACCCTATCATTTCTACACTGCTTGCGATTTCTCTATCCAAACCCTGGGAATCGCGGACATTCTGATATTCGCTTGTTCTAGAATCTGTAGTATCTGTTACTGAGTCGATTGCACATGCGATGGTGGGTCAAAAGTTAACTATCCCCTAGACCGCAACAGTGATTTCAGCACAACCTTCCACAAGTTCGCGAAACTTGGTCCCAACGAGCCATTTCTTCTCCGGAGTGGATTTAGTGGTCGAGTTCAAGTAGGCTACACGCTTAACCGCTGGTCAGCAACTAACAGCAGTTGCATGTCGGGGTAACGGGCCATGTGACGCACCAATTACACAAGTAGCTCTGACACGAATACTCCGTGCAATTCAGTTCATTCATTTGTCTGTTTATCCATTCATTCACTACACATCCTTCCATTAATTCAACATTTCACTATTCACTCATTTCTTTTTTTTTTTTTTTCATTCGCCACTTTACACGTTCTTTAATTCGCACATAAAGACACACAATAACTAATTCACTGATATTTTCTGTTCTTTCTTTGCATCCTGTACCGATTAATTTAAATAATCTATTTATCCATTAATTAATTAAGTCATTCCATCATTCAACCAGTTCATTAGGTACGATAGGGCTACAATTCTTGCGTTCACATATTACTTTTGTGCGAGATCGTGCGTATTTGCTTGGTTTCCGCACAAAACCAATCCGCGGAAAGTCTAAAATTCCACATTCAGTATTCCCAACATAACACACATAACAATTTCCCTCTTCTTACCGCGTAAGTGACCTATTGATTTTACTGCTTCAAGCTTTAACATATTATTTTTAGAGACGTTCAGTATAGTAATAATTATAAATTGGAAACTTACCACTGCAATTTCACTTAAATTGCACTCTTAATTATTGTTTTTAAATATTTGCAAAAATTAAGTAAACTCTACAACGCCACTAAAGTTACTGCATTCGTGATGCAAGTAACATTAAGGAAACAGCGAAAAAATCAACAAGATTCCAGACTCACCATAGACTGGGGGGGGAAAAAAACAGACGTATATCACGGCCTGCTGGAGTATAGTAAACACAGAAAACATTTTAAAGCAACAATACTGAAGATAGATATTTTTGTTTTGCAAATTTGCCGTCATTGAACAGACACCAAGATGGAGATTTCATTGCAACTAATCCTCTTTCAGGTATGTAATAAACGATCTTCGCACAAAATAATGTACGATACACGAGCGGTATGTTTTCTTTCAATTCTCGGAAATTAAAAAATTCAACTACGTTCCGCTTTTTCAAACTTTTCCTCGAACATGAAAACTTCAACATACCGCTCTTGTAACGCATATTACTGTTTTGCACGATCCTTCTTTAGCTACATAGAAACTTGTTGCTAGGGAAACGATTCTTCATAACATAATACTATACTAAAATAGATCCATTACAGTGCACTTACTGTTACTTAGTTACCTTTACAATGCAGTTTTGCGAAGGTTTTGGAATAACATTGCTCTAAATTTCCAATGCAAAATATATTATATTTTCAATTTTAAATATATGATCGTGCAAAAAATTGTGTACAATACACGTTTATGAAGTGCATTACAAAATCTCGGAAATTGAAAAACTCGCTCTATTCGTTTTTCAAACTTTTCGTCGATTTTGTAATAGTAATATGCGTTACAAGAGCGGTATGTTGAAGTTTTCATGTTTCAGGAAAAGTTTGAAAAAGCGAAACGTAGTTGAGCTTTTTTAATTTCCGAGAATTGAAAGAAAATATACCGCTCGTGTATCGTACATTATTTTGTGCGAAGATCGTTTATTACATACCTGAAAGACGAATTTCTAATTAGTTGCAATGAAATCTCCATCTTGGTTTCTGTTCAATGACAGCAAATTTGGAAAACAAAAATATCTATCTTCAACATTGTTGCTTGAAAATGTTTTCTGTGTTTACTATACTCCAGCAGGCCGTGATATACGTCTGTCTTTTTTCCCCCCAGTCTATAAATGCGTACTTAAAACAAACGGTAAGGTTATGTAATGATTTATTTTTCATTTTAATATTTTAACAATATTATTTATATAACATATTGCAGTAATAACATCGGCAACTGGAATCTTGTTGATTTTTTCACGGCTTCCTTAATGTTACTTGCATCACGAATGCAGTAACTTTAGTGGAGTTGTGGAGTATACTTAATTTTTGCAAATATTTAAAAGCAATAATTAACAGTGCAATTTAGGTGAAATTGCAGCGATAAGTTTCCAATTTATAATTATCACTATATTGAACGTCTCTAAAAATAATATGTTAAAAGCCTAAAGCAGTAAAATCAATATGTCACTTATGCGGTAAGAAGACGGAAATTGTTGTGTGTGTTAGGTTGGGAATACTGAATGTGGAATTTTAGACTTTCCACGGATTGGTTTTGTGAAGAAACCAAGGAAATACGCACGATCTCGCATCTCGCACAAATTAGTTTTTTTTGCACAATCCTTCTTTTGCTACATAGAAACTTGTTGCTAGAGAAACGATTCTTCATAACATAATACTGTACTGAAATAGATCCATTACAGTAGTGTACTTACTGTTACTTACTTACCTTTACAGTACAGTTTTGCGAAGGTTTTGGAATAATATTGCTCTAAATTTTCAATGCAAAATATATTATATTTGCTATTTTAAATATATGATCGTGCAAAAAATTGTGTACAATACACGTTTATGAAGTGCATTACAAAATCTCGGAAATTGAAAAACTCGCTCTATTCGTTTTTCAAACTTTTTCTCGATTTTGTAAAAGCACTTCCCTATCTTGTAGCCTATCGTAATATAATATATATCTTCAATCGTTAATTCAGACTCCCCTGAACTCAATTACACCCATACCCGTCTTTCCTTGAATACATACTCTCTAAATTTAATCCACTGTCACATTATTCCTTCATTATTCATTCAGTTGTTTATTGGCTTCATTCGTATCTGACATCATTTCTTTCTTTGATCCTTTACCCATTATTTAATTAATGTATTTATTTGTTAATTTATTCATTTATTCATTCTTCATTATTTTTAGTAGATTATTTTACGACGCTTTATCAACATCTTAGGTTATTTAGCGTCTGAATGAGATGAAGGTGATAATGCCGGTGAAATGAGTCGGGGGTCCAGCAGCGATAGTTACTCAGCATTTGCTCATAATGGGTCGAGGGGAAAACCTCGGAAAAAACCTCAACCAGGTAACTTGCCTCAACCGGGAATCAAGCCCGGGCCACCTGGTTTCGCGACCAGATGCGGTAACCGTTACTCCACGGTGTGGACTTCTTCATTATTATTTCTTTACTTATTTATTTATTTATTTATTTATTTATTTATTTATGTGTTCATCCATCAACTATCTACCCACTTACCACTGACTTTTATTAATTTATTCATTTCCTCTTCATTTATTCATCCATTCATCAACACAACGTTTATCCATTTTTTTTTTTCATTTATTTCTTCAGACATTAAATCTTTCGTCCGTTCGTTCACTTATTCATTCCTGCATTAAATTTTCGTTTATCAAATTGTTCATTGGAGTATCAATTCTTTCGTACATTCATACATCCATTCATCGATTCCTACGTCCGTTCATTAATTAATTCTTTCGTTCGTTCACTCATCCATGCATCAATTATTATTTCGTTTGTTCATTCATTCCTGCATTAATTCTTTCGTCCGATCATTCGTTCGTTTATTCATTTATTCACGCATTAATTTTTTCGTCTGTTCATTCGTTCGCTCCTTCATTCATGCATCAAGTCTTTCGTTCGTTTGTACGTTCATTCATTGATGCATTAATTCTTTCGTCCTTTCAATCGTTCGTTCAGCCATTGATGGACTAATTATTTCGTTCGTTCATTCACTCAATTTATCACTCTTCTTAGCTGACCCTTTGATTTAACCACTATCATTAATCATTAATTAGCTAGTTTATAAAATGATTATTTCATATGTTCATCAAGTTATTTAATTACAATCACATTACAGTGCTATTCCTTCTTCAAACGTTTTGCATTATTTAACTATAATTCTTTTTACCCTTCTTATAACTTAATCACTCTTTTCGTTTCATCCCTCTTTAGTTTCTACTTCCCCTTCCACCCTCCATTTTTCTTTCGCGGCTTCTTTCTACTTAACTTTCATGTTTGCTAGTTTATTTATTATTTTATTTCAATTTCTTGTCTCTTTAATGTCGTAAAACTTTACTATTCATCTTTCTTTTGTCTCTTCTCATTGTTTTTCCCCTCCTTTCCTTGTCTAAATGTTAATATCCTATTATTTAGCGACTCTTTCGTCGATTTATATGCCCAATGCATTCTTACATTAATTTATCTGTCCGACCAGCCAAACATCCACCCATCCTTCCATCCCTTCCGTTTTTCTACTAACGTGATGATGATGATGATGATGATGATGATGATGATATGATGATGATAAAATGTCGCATATTATGGAGAAAAAGCGCTCGCGTCTGTTCTCTATTTCGACAATGTAACAAATTGATGGGTTTGGCACCATGTTCTATGGCGTTTTTAGGCTTTCACAGTGAATTTGATCAGAAATAATATACTTTTGTGTATTTCACCGTGCATTCAAATTTAACATATCCAACAACTTGGAACTATATACACTGTATTATTACGTATAATCAAAATTTGATGGAAAGGAACTGCCCACCCTACCCAATTATCTCCTGGCTTAGTTGTTGCATGAGTGATTCCTTATTGGTGCCACTTTTGAAGTTCAAACCTGTCTTAGGATAGTTGACTAAGCAACAACAACAAGAAACTAATTTCTGGAAACTAATTTCTGGAGTAAAATGTGACACATCAATAAGATGAACATAAACATATTATAGGCCTAACACACTGCGTGTACATGGGAACTATAAATGATTTTATTAATTCGCGACTAATAAAAGTAATAATTATTATTATTAGAATTAGCATCATCATTAGCAGTCCACCGCTGTGGTCTCGTGGTAGCGTGTTCGCTCCCGAACCCAGCGGGCCAGGGTTAGATTCCCCGATTAGGACGAGTTGTCTGGGTGAGGTTTTTTCAGGGTTTTTCCCTCACTTCTATGGATGATTATTAGGTAATTTTATCAGGCGTATGGAACCCCAGCCATTCTCGCCACTTCCTTCCCCTCCCTCATCATCCTTTCCTTATTCCGGTTGTCTTTCTTGGTTTTCAGATCGCGCCTGCGGCGGCCCTCCGAAGCTCCAGACGCTCTCGGCCGGTCTCCATGGATATGCCAAAGCAGCGGAATCCATTCCCCTCCCGACGGGAGGGATGGATTACACCTCAGACCGTTGGCCAGACGGAAGGGTTGGTGTACACCTCAGACCGTTTGAGGGGGAATGTGGGGGGCTGTTTGGGTGGAATGGTACACGGAGCTAGAGGGATGGCGGGACTGGCCGTTAGGGTGTTGGGGGTTAGGTTGGTTCGGCGTGGGTGCGGTCGTTAGACTACAACTCATCCTAGGGACGCACAATTGACCTCAGGTCGCGGTGCATAGGGATGTTCCCCTCCCGGCCTCAGAGAGAGAATAAAAAAATCATCATTAGCACAGAGAAGAAAAATCCAATCATTAAGTCTAAATAAATAAGTAGTTACATGCTGGGCGTAGTGGTAGGCCTACATACGATGCAATATTACGGCTGTATATTTACGGTGATTACGAGAGACTAATGTTAAAGGACTTTCGGTTGAGCTAAGTGAGTAGCCTATCAAATGGTGAAATATAACTTGAGTTATTGTTTGTAAGTAATTGCTTGGAGTACATATCAAATTTTTTCTCCCTGTGTTTTAAGAACATGTAAAATCGGTTTTCATGTCTTGCTTAACATGAACCCACTGTCCTGGTTTAATATTTTCGGACATGTATTAATTTCAATTGCTCTGGCGATAATGAGACTAAGAAAATACACGAAACTGCATTTACGACAAACAAAATAAGATGTCCTCGGAGAGATTCAATCTCAAATCCATTAGTCGTACGCAATGTTAAAACTGTAACTTATTCGCTGCATAGATCATGACCGGAAAACACATCGTGTCCCGCTTAAAGGCATCGAGAAATAAATGATAATTTCAAGTGTAAATAATGGTTTATTAAAGTAACATTTTACATTACTTGTTGTAAAAATTCTCTTAGTTTCGGAGAATGCTGAATGTAACTCGATGTGTGCGCCTTGAGTTGTCTTGCAGACTTCTAAACGACGGTATTCAACCTCCCGCCAATTGTTCTGCAGCATTTGTGGAGTCACTAGAGCAGTGCATTTGTGATGTGTTGTCTCAGTCCCTCCAAAGCGTTACCTCTGGCTCTTTGGTACACAGTATCCTTCACAAAGCCTCAGAAAAAAAGTCCAAGGGGGTCAGATCGGGTGACCTGATTGGCCAGGCAATTGATCCTCGTCTTTCGATCCGCCTATCCATGTACGACGAACACGGCATTGTACTCGCGTAACAGATTTTTCTTCTGCTAGCCATAGCACACACTGAACTTTCTGTTGTGGTGTCCACATGTTGATCATGGCGTGTTCTCCTACAAAATGGCGCCAGGCTTGTTTTAGCAACAAACAAACGAAAGTTACGCATGTAACTGTTTTCAGACTTTGTTTCGTAAACTTGGACATTTTCTCTATTTTGTCAGATGTAAATCTCAACGATATCTTTATCTGGTTTTAAGTGGTGAGCATTTATTTCTCCATCTCTCTAACCGGGACACGGTGTATAAACAGATCTAAACTAGTGAATAACAACAATGCTAAATTACTATACCATAATACCGCCATGAAAATTTAACTAATAGAAACGCTACAGTAATAATATCTGATTATAGGCCAACCTACATTCGGAGAGTGCCTTGAAATATGAAACCTGACCCCATCGAAAAGTTCAAGTCAGTTTCGTACCACTTTAAGAAGTCGAGGGCCACTCAGACCGTTGAAGATTCCGACTGCTCTTCTTGCCGATGCGCCTTTCATCTCCTGCATGCACACACAGTCATGCAAACAGAGCCGGACTCCCGCTCTCTTATGTTCACACAAGACCAAAAGAATTAAATTCAAGTGTTTCCGATCCTGAATAAAAGCATGAATGCTATCCTACAAAATTCTTATTCTGGATCGTTCTCTTTGCTTCACATCTAGTCCTACCTCAAAACCTGATTCTTCATTTTCTCACTAAAACTAATCCTTTTCACACATTAGCTCATTATTCATTTTCTATTATAAATCTCTTATGTTAGTGCCTTACATTTTATTTTATGTTTTCATCTTTTTTTCTTATTGCGCTGTCTAAATATCCCCTACTTCCTACTCGGTTATTTAACGACGCTGTATCAACTACTAGGTTATTTAGCGTTTACTGACCGTTTGAATGTCACCGGTAAGAGTAAACATCAACAATGTCCGAACAAGGAAAGAACAGAGGAGGACAATTCTGGTTAGAGTTAGGAGAGATGATAGGATGGTACAGTCTATATAATTATTTACTAACATCTTGTACCAATGAACAGTGTTCAGAGGTACATTACGTAATAATAATCAAAGGTACAAGACTATGCCAGCTTTAGAAAAAAGCATACTGCTAGGTTTAGGTTAGGTTCAACAAGAATACTTATTACAATGTATTGCTCACAATATTGTAGACAACCAAGCTGTGATATCAAATATTTGAAGTTAAACAAAGCATAACCACAAATAAATAAATAAATAAAAACTGAGGCAACAAAATGTTCGTTTTCAGTGCTCAAAACATAAACTTGATGACGAAAACAAAATGGCTGTGAGGAAAAACCTCTAACTACAACACTAGTGCACTCTGGAATTTACTTGACAAACTAGTATCAACGCCAATCACAAAATGGCATTGTTAGTACAAAAAAGTTTCAAGTGTTCAAAGGTACAACAGTCTACCCTAAATCAAAATTAAAATCAAAATTACAATGTACTGTATATTTTAATACTATGAAAATGTTGCACATGGTGAAGTGAGACATAAAAGTACTGAAAAACAGAAAATAAACAATTATTCTAAAAAACGAAACACAAAATCTCCGGTGTGTAATCATATGTCTAGAAATGAATGACAGGTTAAATTGATTTCACGTTTAAAAATTTCATACCAATTAATTGTACAGGGACATACTTTTATTTTTACTTCAATTTTTATTGTACCTGAGTTTCTGAATGTACTTCACTCCCACCCCTTCTACTAATAAACTTCCAACCGTTCTCCACACAGAACCGAGGCCGCGTATGCGGTACTGAGTTAGTGAGTATAGTACGTTGCAGAAATATGTTCGCGTTTTTCAGTGACGAAAGAGCTTTCAATATTGAATCATATTTTCGCACAGGTACTGTCGTCCGTTTGCCTACGTCGCATCCCGGTTTCCCCCACCTGCTTCTGTTCGTCCCTCTGTAAAGTCTAGTAGCTGGGCTGTCTTAGCTCTTTTCTGAAAACATGAATTTCTGTTAGGAATTGGACTGGACGTCTACGTAATATTATACAACTGTTTAAAATAACTTAAATAAAAGGGCCTCGTTAAGTAATTAACTGTCACGTGATTTCCCCCCTTTTCTACGACCCTGCGACAAAACCACTTGAACGGACAGTAGATCGGATTTCTGAGTAATTTTATCTTTTCGGATCGGGCAGAAGTAAAGATTAAATTTACAGTACGTAAGGTACTCTTTTATACAGTAGGTATAGAATTATTTCAACATGAGTTACTCGTACGAAGGACGAAACTGGTAATTGGAATTAGGTACAATAGTCTATAGTGCGAACTGAAGCCTGTATCGAAATGAACGGCCACCATTTTAAAAAATGTGTTTAAATATCCATATTATGATTATTTTTCAATTTAACTTCATTCTCTATATTGTACGCTGTGCTGTAACAGTACAATACACACTGCATAATTAATACGTCCCAACGGATAGCTCAATTCGTGAGTAAAAACAATAAGTGTTAATACAGTAGGCCTACTGTATTTTGATTAAACAAAAACCTAATGAAAATTATTAAACTCAAAATTGCGATATTTCCTAGTTTACATAAATGGATTAACTACTTTTCTTCCCTCCTATACCTAGTAAAGTGATTTGTATTGTACGCCAGTATCATCGAACTCAGTCTTGGAAGGGGAAGCAAGCGGTGTTTCCGGTTCTAGACCTTTAACCCAAAGATATAGCCAGGTTAATATTAAAAATGTTAGTAAAAATAAAATGATGTCCCTGTACAATACACTATTGAAATGTAGCTTGACGTACCTCCACACACGTAAACCTTCTAGAGAGCCGTGCCGAAACTCTTCGCCTATGTCTTATCGTTCAAATTGTCCAGTATAGAACTGAAGAAATAAGGATTGTATTGGGTAGTGTACAGTACTATGGATGCGTTCCATCTTCAATTACGTCAACATTATGAACTAGACATAAGGAAGAGTGCGTCAGACATTGTTTATGTTTACTCTTACCGGTGACATTCAAACAGTAGGTAAAGCAGCCAGTTGTTATTATACAGAGCTAACACAACATTTGCAATAAAAAACATGTTGGTTTCCATGAAAAAAAAGAAAGTTGACTCTAATATCTTGAAAATGATTCCATGTATAAATAGTACATTATGCAACAAGCCCATAATGGTAGTAATTAAGACGCGAGTATGTTTGTTTATGAAACGAACGCAAGCGAGTTTCATAATTTTCATACTAACGTCTTAATTACCATTATAGGTAAGTTTCATACGACTTTTTATGATCGACCATATTTCTAACTTGAAATTATTCATAAGTATTCATGTTATGGTTATCTAAGTGAAGAGCGGAACTGAACTTCTAAATTGTGAGATGTGCGCAGACGCGAAAGTATTGATTTTTTCTGAGGAACTAATGTCATTGACCTTGATATAATCTAGAGAATAACATGAACATTAATCTTGATATAACCTGGAAATTGATTTAGAATTGAAAAACGAGATGACAAATTGAATTTATTTGAACATTATTTACAATTAACGCTAATTATTATAGTAACAGAACATAACCTTCTGCGACAGTATTGGATTTCCAGCCTCCGTGACGTTTCGCTACTTGTCTTTCGATTGCATATCCGAGAATAATCGATACTTGCGGTTTTATAATGCTACAATGGTGATTTCTCATTGGCTGAACAACTGAACTATAATGAATAGGTGTACTTTAATGAGGTGCATTAAAGGGACTACCAGGTGTATAATTGCTACATTTCGGCATGATCGAGCATAAAATACATGACGTGTATCAGATGTACCCTTCGATATAATTTAACTTGTAATTATCGGTTTGTGTATATCTGAAATATTTCTCACGCTATCGGAGATAAATGAGTTAAGTGGGCCACCCTGTATATTAATTCTTGCTGTTTTTATTTTTTATCCTTCTTCCATTTCCTTACTCATCCTTAAAGTGCCACCAATAACACTCCTCTTCTACATTGCCTTCTTTACACAGGAACAGCAAGGCAAACTAGTGTCCAAATCGTAGCGGAATTCTGACGTGTATCGAACTGCACAGATGAACGGCATCCGTAATGTGACCAGAACGGCGTGCAGCTTCAGCAGATTCACTTCGACTTACTTTAAACTCCTGACGGCGCACAGTGGTCTAGAATGCAAATTTAGCGGGACATATTAATAACTTTTCAGCTACCTAACAGATTTTTATGAAATTTTACACAGTAGTTACAGGTAGCATATATGTTTTGTATGCAAGCTCTCGTTACGTTGGTATAAGGGGAACTACCCCTTATAGGGGGGCGCATTTAGACAAAATTAGAAACTTTTCTCCTATCTGACAGATTTTTATGAAATTTTACGAAACAGTTACAAGTAGCATATATGTTCTGTATACAAGCTCTGATTACGTTGGTATAAGGGGAACTACCCCTTATAGGGGGCGCAATTAGACAAAATTAGTAACTTTTCTCCTATTTAACACATTTTTATGAAATTTTACACAGCAGTTACAGGTTGCATATACGTTTTGTATACAAGCTCTCGTTACGTTGGTATAAGGGGAACTACCCCTTATAGGGGGGCGAAATTAGACAAAATTAGTAACTTTTCTCCTATTTAACAGATTTTTTTTTTTAATTTTACAAAGCAGTTACAAGAAGCATATATGTTTTGTATACAAGCTCTGATTACGTTCGTATAAGGGGAACTACCCCTTACAGGGGGCGCAATTAGACAAAATTAGTAACTTTTCTTCTATTTAACAGAGTTGTATGAAATTTTACAAAGTAGTTATAGGTAGCATTTATGTTTTGTATACAAGTTCTCGTTACGTTGGTATAAGGGAATTAAATTAAACAAAATTAGTAACTTTTCTCCTATTTGATAGATTTGTATGAAATTTTACAAAACAGTTACAAGGAACAAATATGTTTTGTATACAAACTCTGATTACGTTGGTATAAGGAGAACTACCCCTTACAGGGAGCACAATGAGACAAAATTAGTAACTTTTCTCCTATTTAACAGATTTGTATGAAATTTTACAAAGTAGTTACAGGTAGCATGTATGTTTTGTATACAAACTCTCATTACGTTGGTCTAAGTGTAACTACCCCTTATAGGGGGGCGCAATTAGACAAAATTAGTAACTTTTGTCCTATCTAACAGATTTTTATGAAATTTTATACAGTAGTTACACTTAGTACATTTGTTTTGTATACAAACTCTGTTTACGTTGGTATAAGCAGAAGTGCCCCTTACAGGGGGATGCATTTAGACAAAATCTTATGGGGGAAAATGTAACATTTTAGGCACCTTTTGGACACTCGGGAAGCTTATTTGGTACATAATTAACAAGTTGTCATCTTGAATTCCCTGAATTATACTGCGGAAGCAGTTTCGGTTCACAGATATTGAAATAACTGCAACTGAGAAAAATGCCACTACTGCACCTCGAAAGAATAGTGCTCATAAATTATTACTTCCGCAAATCTGCGCACCTTAAGACTAGATTTAAAATAGAGTTAAATAGTGGAGGAAGTGAAAAAAAAAAAAAAACATTTTTGGACGAACCAAAGGGGGTTTTTTTTCTCTACCTTAGCAAAGTCTGCACTCAATGGTTATATTTATATTTTGTCCCGTGTCCATTCATGCTAATTTGACATACTATAATAACATTCAATGTAACAAAAACAAACAGTGTTACATACCTAAAGAACTACTTGACACGTTGGTACCAAATATGAATGGCATCGACCACTTACAACAGAGTTACAGCACAAGGAAAACGGCAGACTCACGGCGCTTGCTGAGTAAGAATGCTGGGTGGCGAAATGTGGCATGTTACCGGCCTCTTATCTTGCTATGCAGCCACCTCCGCTGATTAAGATAATCAATTGAGTGTTACTCAGTTATATAGGAAAAATAATTTAAGGGTTTAATTTCATTTTTTACATGTCATTTTTCTGCATTTGTCCTCCTAAATATGGATTTTAGACCACTGTGCGGCGCGAGAATACGCATATTTAAAGACTTCCTCTCTCGCTGCGAAGTCAATATTATTCGTTACGAGTGGTCACTGCACCGAAATTCAGATTAACATAAATACCCATTCACAATGAAAACGTTCACATTAATGTGAAGGCACAAACGTTAAAGTAACACTTTAGTCATCATTCACAATTCAAACTTTACCATCAATAGGACTCGGAAGTTGATGAAATATAATCCTTTTTCTGAGAAATCACAAAAAATGCAGGATGCAATACAAACTCGTTTCTCCTCAACACGAACTAATATAGCCTACTTCTATTTTGCATTTCCTGATCTTTTATTGTCTATTGGTTGTTTTTTTTAGGAAATGCTCTACTTTTTGTTATATTTTTACTCTTTTCTGCTTACGAACGGACATTATGGCATTGTCGTAGTCTATATTCGCGAGCCTACTGCAGATTGCATCTTAAAAGAATTTTTCTTATGGTTGTGTCAGCCTTGACTCCTCTTCATGTGTTTTACGTGTTTTCCCTCATTCAACGCAACAGAACAAATACTACAATCGCAGTGCCAGCAGTCAGCATATTGTATCACACAACTGAAGACGTAAAAATGTCAAAAAAATAAAACAAAGCAGACAAAGTTTTTGTTTTTGCGACAATTAGGAACTGAGTTTGGTGAAGATGTATTTTCCACAGATCGCAGTACAGTATACTATTATTTTGTTTGTATTTTACAATTAAAATCATGCTATTTTTTTTTTTTTTAATTTTAATGTCATATTTCCAAAAATTTAAGATCATTTTATTGGTAATTTTTCTGTGATTTTTAGGTCAGCAACTTCCGCGCCCTAACCATTACCACAAGAACATGAAATATTATAGTATATCCGCAAACAATCAACAGTCACTGACGTTACCGTAAACTTGTACTTGTACTTGTCAGCAAACTGCTTCATACCTATAACGTGATGGAGTGTAGTATGTCTCTCAAAATAACTTCTTGGATTCTCATCTATTTTTTCTTTCCTCAAAATCTTCTGGTAGTGAGCGACGAATGTGGGGAACGTTTTCATCAGGATTTTTCTGAAATGGAAAACCCCTACCAGAAAAATTGAAGCCCAAATATTCTGGCAGACTACAGCTGGACACTCAAATAGGTAAACAAATATGATTTTAGGTAAAATGTTACAAGGTATCAATACTAGAATAATTTGAATTACATTTCATATAATTACTCAAAAACCCTGTGAGACAGAAGAATTTTGAAAACATATTTGAAATCAGCACCAAAAATGCTACAAGAATCACTCATTCTTTATCTTTTAACAAAACATATGTTTAATTTTGTTGACCTGTGTAATTTGTGGAAAACGAAAAGACGAAACATTATACAGTAGCAGTGATAACTGTCACTGAAACAGAAAACGATAAAGCCAGTAGCCACCTGATGGAGGCAGTTGAGTAAGATTCAGAGTGCTTTAGGGAGTAAGATAAACAAACAAATTGTTTGCTTCAGAGATACGGTGGGACACTGATTTCTCTTTATAGTAAATACGAACCCTCCGGACTCCTGATCGCACATGGTTGAACTCTCAAAGTTATCCAGGAAAATGAAATGAGCTCTGTATGGTTCGTGACAGACCCTTGAGTTTTCAGTGGACTAAAAGAGAGAAGAAATAAAAAGAGAGAATGCAAGGCAAAAAGAGCTGAGGTTGGAGAAAGAAACTGTAACGAGAAAGGAAGTCGAGTATAAGGAGGGCAGCATGCAGTTTGCTCGGGGGACAATAAATCAAACCGGACACACAAAAGGGACTGAGGGAGTTGGCGCAGACATAAGAACTCGCGAAACCGCTCCTTGATCCCGAACCGACGAGGTGCGGAAAATGTCTTCATCAGCTGCAAGCGCCATCATCCGTCAGATGCAGACCGCAGCCCGTAGAGGACCGGCTCCCCCAACGAATTTCCCAAAATTGAGAACAACAGGCAGTGAGGGAGTAATGAACAGAATCCTCCTAACTGAAAAAGTTTCGAAAAGAGAATCAGCAAAACACAGCCATGTTACCACTTCGGTCAATATTTGATTACCGACGTATGTTATCGTTGAGTTCCCCCTCCATGTTTCGAACTTCAAACAACTGACAACGAATTAGTGAGTAGTTACTCGACGTCCAATCAGTGATCAAAAGTTTGTCGAGCTATATTATGGTTACCAAGCTCATAGCTGGTCCTCTAGACTGACACCTTCTACAAACAATTAATAATAATAATCATGGTACCATGGATTGAACCCTTTGATCCGTTCTGCTTCCATATTTTAAAATTGTTCCTGCCTATGTTTTCATGAATATCTTGCCGCATCGCCAGTCCCTAAAGTCAGAGTATAATTTGAGTGAATAATTTATCGTATTAAATTCAGACATTCCAAACATAATTTCAGCAATTTAAATTTTAATTGCTGGAATAATACTTTCAGAAACTGTTTGGGATTTACTTCTTGTAAGCAACTATATGGGGTTCATAAGAAACGAAAATAGGGTGCGAAAGATGAGGACCGGTCTTGCTTCGACAACAATGGTCTGTCCAAGACTCATCGCAGGTTCGCTAAACGGGTCAACAGTTATTCAATAGTTACTTGCATGGACGTGAGAAAGACATGGAGTGAAAGGAACGACCTACATATTAGTGGTACGACAGTAAAATAACAATGATATCATAGATCGACGAATGGAAATGTGTACTTTGGAGTTACTGTATTTGAAAAGCATAATAGCTGCAATAATAGAAGTGAATTTCCGTTTTTAGGAAGAAAGCAATGACATAGGCGTCACAGGCACCACGGATTGGACACTTCATCCGTTCTGTTTCTATATTTTCAAGCCGCTCTTGCCAAGGTTTTCGTGGTCTTCCAATGTTTTTCTTCATTTGTGGATTATACGTATAAGCTTTAAGTGCAATGCGGATTTCTTGTATTCTTCCTAAATACCAATTTATTCTGTACTTGCCTATCCTGTCTAGTATATTTGAAATGTTAATTCTTCGAGTATTGATTAATTTGTTTTAGGGTTCCCAAGAAAGTAGTTCGACAAACGTCTAAGTAATTTCATATCTGCTACTTTAATTCTTTGCCTCTGTAAAGATGTCAAAACCCAACTTTCTGATCATTATAAAAAGTAGGTAAGATCAAAGGTTTAATTTCGTAAAATAGTTTCTCTTCTCAATTTCCTGAAAATTGTTCTTTTGTCTGTCCCAATTAGTAGTAATAATTCAGCCAATCTACATTATTCAAAGATAAATATAAAATATTATAGCCTACAGATAGGTAGAGAGATAGACTTGCTTTAATGTTTTATTATTTGTATCAATTTTTAAACTCCTGTTTGGAAATTGTCTTCTGAGTATTAGATAATGACCTGTCATCAGAATAACACTGAATCCAATATTTTAATTATATTATTTGACATGGCTTTTTACCTTCTATTACATTAACAGGACCCATGACGTCACTACAGTCTACTATCTTCAGATATAATTTACTTACAAATGGCTTTTAAGGAACCCGGAGGTTCATTGCCGCCCTCATATAAGCCCGCCATCGGTCCCTATCCTGTGCAAGAATAATCCAGTCTCTATCATCATATCCCACCTCCCTCAAATACATTTTAATATTATCCTTCCATCTACGTCTCGGCCTCCCCAAAGGTCTTTTTCCCTTCGACCTCCCAACTAACACTCTATATGCTTTTCTGGAGTTGCCCATAAGTGCTACATGCCCTGCCCATCTCAAACGTCTGGATTTAATGTTCCTAATTATGTCAAGTGAAGAATACAATGCGTGCAGTTCTGCGTTCTGTAACTTTCTCCATTCTCCTGTAACTTCATCCCTTTTAGCCCCAAATATTTTCCTAAGAACCTTATTCTCAAACACCCTTAATCTCTGTTACTCTCTCAAAGTTAGAGTACAAGTTTCACAACCATAAAGAACAACTAGTAATATAACTGTTTAAAAATTCTAACTTTCAGATTTTTTGATAGCAGACTGGATGACAAAAGCTTCTCGACCGAATAATAACCCGCATTTTCCATATTAAATATAAATTTTATTCTACGTTTAATTTCCTCCCGAGTGTCCATTCTATATATTAATTATATTATTAATTGTGGCAATTAACAATAATAATAGTAGTAATAGTAATAATAATAATAATGATAATAATAATAATGATAATAATTGCATAATAAGAGGCACAGCTTACGAAGTCAATATTCCTGAGAAATCAGCAAATACTCAATTAGTTGAAGAAATCAAGAAGATACAATACTTTCGGTAACAGGTCAATACCAAGAAGCTTAGTTCAAAAATTTAATCAACTGCAGTTTACGTACAATTAATAGATTGTTCAGAGAGCAGTTACTATGAACATAACAAGATATGACACCCAGCCAGTGGATAATAGGCTTAATAATAATAATAATAATAATAATAATAATAATAATAATAATAATAATAATAATAATAATAATAATAACAATAATTTATTGAGTTTTTTTTTACAAAAATGTAAATCATGTAACCTACAATTATTGCTCACTACCGAAAAAGCCACAAAGATTGTGGTTAGTGTTCTTGAAAAGGCAAAAGAAAATATATACTGTACATTAACATAAGGTAAAAATATAAATAAGGTATACTGCAAAATGACATAATACTAATAATATTATAACATAAAGGTAAAGACTTTATTCTTTAGTATCCACTTTTCTACTAGAAGAATGTTTACAAAACTAATCTATATACTTCCGTCATAAAACCAAAATTATTAATAAATGTTAGGTATGGATAATAATTATTCATAAAAGAATTGCAGAGTCTTGGGCCAAAATTAGAGTTATTTCTCACACCAGATTCGGTATTACACTTGAGTTGAATTGTTGGAAATAAATATCATATATTATTGTGCAATAAGTATTATAATTTGAAACGTACTTCATTTTGTTGATAACAGGTATTCTTGATTCTTTTTTATGTTTAAGACTCTGACATCTTTATATATTAGATTTATTGGAGAATCGGAATGCTCGTTTAAACAAAAGTTAATCTTTTTTACCAAGTTGATTCAAGGGAAACAGGAGATATTTTGTTATACCTCCCCAATTTATTATTCCATACTGAATAACCGACTGGATTAGAACTAAGTAAATAATATATCGGATTACACTGCATGTCAGATGGGTTTGTAGCTGGTAAAATATGTAATTATATCCATTTTCTTAAGTTAGAGCGAAGATAATCTATATGGTTTTTTCCAACGTAAGTTTTAGTCCAATATAATGCCTAAATATTTCACTTGTTCACATGTAGAAATTTTAGGAAATAAGCAAGGATTATTGTTTGATTAATTTCCTGTCTGTAAAGTTATTTTAATTTATTTAGTTATGCTATCAAGTTATTTTGAATTTATTATTATATATTACACATTTCATCATACGTGCAACAACTACAGTAGGCCTATGCATTCTCATCCTTCCTTAAAAGAGAGAAAACAATTGGATATTTAACAGTAGAAAGGTGCAAAGTGCCAAATTTATGAACAGTATTTTATTAATAAATAACTTTCGCCATTGAACAATTTTAACAATATACTTTTTTAGAATTAAATTGATAGTGCTTACCACAACTTTTCACCAACCTTTATCAATAGTTTGATGATACTACTAAAATTAACACACGGAGAGACAAACAAACTTCAAAATTTATGAAAGGTGTAAGTCCCATAAACATGTCGTAGGTACTATGATTCATTTGTTATCCACGGATCTGTTAATTTCTGCAAATACTTTCATTAAAGTGATTTTGGAGACTGGAAGCAAATCACCCTCACCACTTGGAACTGAATATCGCCGACTTTCATCATGATTATCACACGTTCTATATTGACGTCTTGTACTGGTATGACAGTAAAGAGACCTAACAGAAATGTCGATACTGTTGAATAATCTTTATCATAGAAAATAAAGCTATTTTCTACTCAGATATCAGTTCACTACATTTTCATGTCACTTACAATAAAGAGAAACATACTAATTTAATGATATTTCCTCCATTTTCTGGATCTTTAACAGAGGTAATACATTATGTTCCTATGTAATTCATAGCCCTACATTACCTACGTATTACGCTATATATAAGATTTACCTACGTTGATCTTCCCGTTCGTAAAACACACCACGGTATATAGGCTAATAATCCCTTTTGCCATAACTTCACTATTAACACGACAAATAGACAATGGAAGGAAATCAAAAAGAATGGTACATTACACCTCTTTATGAAAGAGCCCTGGTAACTTAGCACCACTGGCACCTTTTGGTCGTCTTACTAACACTCTAGAATCTTCTATTGACCTAGCCCTGTTGATATGTAATGCCCCTTGGTAATTTACACCATTCTAGTAAAATATCACTTTTTTTAATCATAGCACCTTTGTACTGTTAAGTATCCAACTGTAGTAGGTAATATATTATTACCTTCTATTTTTCCCTGGGTTCTGTAAATTTCTTTGGCTTTGGAAGAGTGGTGTATTTGTGGATTATTGTCGCTGTGAAACATGCCGTAGGTAAGGAACCAAGGGTACATTGTCACTTCAATCTAGCCTATTTAGAATGCTTACTGGATGGGAAGGGTTTGATACGAGGTGAACTGGGCGGGAAGAGTTTGATAAGGTGTTTAACGACGAGCCAGAGGTTGGTAAAGTTTACTAGTCGGTCAACTCCCTGAACATTAATTTATTGTAAAGAAGTAATGCGAGTAAAGCCATTTAGTGAAAACACAAGACTGTGGTGAAAATATGAATGTTTATTCGACAACCAATTGTCTTCGTTTTAATTTGTATTATTATGATTGTCATTATTATTATTACTATTATTTTATTTTTATCTCATACTGTGGATGTCTTGGAAGCAGCGTTAACTGGAAGGCTAGAATGTTGGTCCTCCTAGCGAATCTAACTAATATATTTTGTAATGAACAATGTGTACTGCACGCATTGTATTCTTCACCTGACATAATTAGGAACATTAAATCCAGACGTTTGAGATGGGCAGAGCATTTAGCACGTATGGACAAATCCAGAAATGCATATAAAGTGTTAGTTGGGAGGCCTGAGGGAAAAAGATGGGAGGATAATATTAAAATGGATTTGAGGGGGTGGGATATGATGGCAGAGACTAGATTAATCTTGCACAGGACAGGGAACGATGACGGGCTTATGTGAGGGCGGCAATAAACCTGCGGGTTCCTTAAAAGTATGTAAGTGAACAATGTGTTCGAGAAAAAGATATGCAAGGGGCTTCAGTTTTCCCTGTCAGCATTCTACGATTTCTCAAATTATAATCATTATCACACCTCCCATGGTGTACAGCGGAAAAACGACGAAGACCATCTACAGTTTCAATGTATTAACTCCCAAGCGGGAACGTTTCAGAGCAAATGATAGACCATAAAATGCCAGGAGAAATAGAGAAGTTTACGTATTTTGTTATATATGGCACTGGGTCTAATAGAATTAGCATTTGTTTCGGTCTTACCATAATCTTTTTCACGTTTGATTTATATTTAAGGGGACACATCATTTTTAAAACTTCCAAAATTTTATACAAAATCTGTAAAATTTTAACTACATAAACAGGCCTACAATACTATCATTTATACAAAATTTGGTGTCATTAGGGCTAATAGTTTTAAAATTATAATTTTAAAATATATGTTATATTGACGTCATTAAAAAGGCTCCCTGCGTCAAAGTTTTCAAAATTTTTGTTTCACATTTGCTCAAAAGCTTTAAAATAGTCATGGGAATAAAAATTAATTAGCTTTTTGAGCTCAGTCTAAATAAAGAGTCACAATATTTTATTTAATTTCGTGAATTTATCATTACAGCATATTTTAATCTGAGTGAAATATCAATATGCCCCGAAGGAATTTAATATTAATATATCATATAAATGCTAATTAAATTTAATTGATTAGCATTTAATTGACCTCTGTGAAAAGTTTCAGGCCAATCTGACAATAATTGTTGTGCAAAGAGTTTTTATATTTCATGAACTGCTTAAAATTTTGAAGTCGAGAAACAGCATTTTTATAGTGTTCTACCCAAGGGCAGGTCTTTCACTGCAAACCCAGGATTCTCTCCAGTTTTTCCTATTTTTTGCCTTTCTCTTTGTCTCCTCATTTAATTCATATATCTTAATGTCGTCTATCATCTGATATCTTCTTCTGCCCTGAACTCTTCTCCCGTTCACCATTTCTTCCAGTGCATCCTTCAGTACTAGTTTCTTCTTAACCAGTGACCCCGGCAATTCCTTTTCCTCTTCCTGATCAGTTTCAGGATTATTCTTTCCAACACAGCTTCGTTTCTTACTCTGTCCATTTAACACGCTCCATCCTTCTCCATATTCACATTTCAAATGCTTCTATTCGCTTATCTTCACTTCGCCGTAATGTCCATGTTTCTGCCCTCATACAATGCTACACTCCACACAAAGCACTTCACTAGTCTCTTCCTTAGTTCTTTCTCCAGAGGTCCTCAGAAGATGCTCCTTTTTCTATTAAAAGCTTCCTTTGCCATTGATATCCTCCTTTTGACTTCTTGGCAGCAACTCATGTTACTGCTTATAGTACACCCAAGTATTTGAAGCTGTCCACTTACTCTACTGCCTCATTTAGAATTCGCAAGTTTACCTTCTTTACTTTTCTTCCTATGACCATGATCTTTCTCTCAACTCAATCACGCACAGTATGTTAGGTCATATTTGATTATATGGCTAAATCATTTAAAACGGTCTCAAATGTAATTAGGCCTACGATTATAAAACAAAAAAGTGTATTTTCTTAAATCTTCAGCATTACTTCACCATAGCGTCGCCTCAAGGACTTCGTATGAATGCACTGTGACTTCTTGTTTGTTATATCCTAGGTTAGGTTGGGTAACGGTGGCTAGGAGAGGATTAAGGACGACTCTATGCACGTCGGCCTATTGAGCACCCCGAATTTATGGGATGAGGTGTACCAGTCCATCGGCCACATGTGACTCCTCACCCGCTCACCCAATGGGGACTTTCTCAGCCATTCACCCAATGGAGGCCCTTCACCCGCTCACTCAATGGGGCTCCTCACTCGCTCACCCACTATCCCCCGCCCCAAGTTCATACCACCAAGGTGAACAAGCAGGACAGGATCCATTTCAGTGGCCCTTCCAAGGTGTCGAAGCGCCCTTCGAAGTGTTCTTAAGGAATTAATCCTGGCAGAGATATTGCGGAAGGCAGGGAATCCAGGGACGGTTGCGAAGAGGATGCCCCTCAGCCCGTAAGCCAGTGATGTCAAGGAAAGAGCATTTTTCTGACCTTGCGCGGGCATTAAGCGCTAGGTATGGAAGTAAGAAGGATTACGTATATGAATAAACACCCTCTTAGATGAAGTAAACAGTGGTGTATCAAGTATTTTCTATATTGTCTGTAAAACAAAAGTAGCCTACTGACACCAATTTCTTAATATTGCAGTTGTGTTTTAAACGTTAATAACATAATAAAGAGTTACGAAGGAATAATCACATAAATTCCATAGTACAACTATATTGTAGGCCTAGTAAGTGAATGAAACACATCATTCATAAAGAAAGTGATATCCCAAAGAATGATACTGAATATGACATAATAAGTTGGAATTGATATTGATGGTATCTTTAGTCTTATAAAAGTGATCAATAAACTAATCAAAACAATGTAATACAAAGCAAAGTGACCTAGGTATATGTTTTAAGTGTAACTATTATTACATAACAAAACTCTTATCGCATTATGCTTTTAAGGTGATAATGGTGCGCAACTTCCTATCATCAGAATATTAAATTATTTTCTCGAAATCTGCTGAAGCTATAGAGCTAACTTTTTACAACACATGGGCATATTTTGTTTATGATGTAATAATAGTTGCTTTGTTAATCCATTTCCTTACAAACATTTTCCATGCAAATATTTCCAAAAATTTTAATACACTATCTTCAGTATGATAAGTGTAAGAATTGTGACCATAGCATTTATCAATAATACTATCTTCATTAATACGTATTTACGAAAACATTGTTTCAGTTCCTGTCAGGCTACAAAATAAACATATCTGAAAATTTCACATTTCTGTAAAAAAAAAAAGTTGAGAAAATATTCATTTTGAATAAAAAGCAAGCTTGTGAAAAATGAGCATTAACATTAAAACTTAGGCCTACATCGTTATAATGCACTTATACTTCTCAAAAATTAACATGGATGCAGTTTTAATATGTTCTCTTCCCTTTATCCATTGAATCAGTGCTGGCCATCTCTGTATATAGCTCGACCAAGCGGCATATACTACCTCTTTCGTCTGTCTCTTTCCTTTCCGCTGTAAAGCGCTCAGGCTCTCCTGAGCTCTAAAGCGCGAGCTTGCGCCTATGGGCATCAATTGATATGACTGCCGTAAGAGCACGAAGACATGCGTCTTGACCTGAATATGTCTATAGAATGAGATGAAAGCGATGAATGATATGAAATCTAAATTCGTTTTCTACACGGGAGGGAAAGGGAAATGGACCTTGGAAATGAAAATTCCAGTAACTGAGGAAAACTATGGAAAAACCACAGTCAGATTGGTCGGTCCGGGAATCGAACCACGGACCTCCCGAATCAGAGTCCCATGCAGAACGCACGAGCCACCTCACACGGTTTGTTACATCTTGGATATCCAGATCCTCCCTGCTCTAAATCTAAAGAGATGGCCTTGAGAAGCTTCCTCAAGTCAGTCAGTCAGTCAGTCAGTCAGTCAGTCAGTCAAAATGCTGTAGTCCAGAGCTGGGCACAAGGAGCGAAACCAAACTCTAAACGGGGACGTTTAATATTCATCCGTTACGATATCAACGCTACGCGGTGTTCGGGGGGAAGAAAGGGGATGAAGAGAAGTCACATGGCTCCCCGTGAGAGAGTAAAATTCATTGTAGTGATATACAGAGCTGGGACCTAACATATTGTGTCGGTCGAAAAGTGTGTGTGTTTTGAAATTCAGTTCAGTGCTCAGGCTGTGATGTGGGTGTGTTTTTGTATGTTTATAAATTTCGTATTGATCTTGAGTGTTAAGTTTCTGGTTTTTTTGTTGGATGTGTATTATTTTCTACACTATTCAGCCACATAAATTGCAAAAGTTAATACAGTGAAGATATCATAAAGTTATTCAGTGATTATCGTTGTTCCTGCAATAACTACTACGTGCAAAATATAAAATTTTTCAGTAGGAAGAGAAAACACATTTATTCCTTCTTTGGCAGCCGTATATAGGAGATTGTGAACTGTTACACTTTCGAAGCAAAGAAATATAATTAGGATAGGAGATTTTAAAATTTCCTTTATAACTATTTAAGTTATTTAACAGAGCAAACATCTGAAAATCGATAAATATGTCACATAGGAGTTATTGCAGGAACAACGACGTTATAAGTGTTAAAAGAGTGTATCGAACAATGAATAAAAATATTGTCCTGTTATGTCGTTGGTATGACTCCAGATGTCATCGTTTAGGACAAAAAAAAAAAAAAAAAAAAAAAAAAAGCTTTCGGTGGGGAATCTAACCCAGATCCGATTCATCTGCATTCAAAAATGTAACCTTTAAAACTACAGAGAAGAAGACAATTTTCGACAGATAGAAAGATATTAATGAAATTGCCATTTCCGGGGAAATATAATTAGCTGCTGACAGTAGGAAAAAGCTACGGACAGATTCCATATCTGCTTTCCTTCAAATACAACAAACTGTTGTATTACAATAGCTTTTGTTCGAGCTACATAATGAAGAACTCTTTATGTACGATAAAAATATATGACGTATATATTTTAGCTAAATATTCCGTAGATACCTAAGCCCTTATGTAAAGCAGTCGTGGGATTGAGATTTCTCATCAAAATTTAATAATATACTCTATTGTGATGCAGAGTACATCTCACTGCTGCACTTTTGTGTACAGAAAGGAAAACGTTTCTTCTAGGCAGAAAGGCTTGTATTGTAGATCTGAAAATTCCTTTTGTAGTCCCAGGACCTCCATTTTTATTACAGGAAGAGTTCTTTTTATATATATATTCTTAAGAAGAAGAGCTGAAGGAACATAAACGTGTTGCGTAATGAAGTGATCAGGAGAGGGAGGCCGATAGAGGCATGGTCAGCGTTATGTCACAGAGCGGGATTGGGTAAAATGGAAATCTGCATTGGCTTTCAAATTGTGAAACATGCAGGTATAATAATTTCTAACCACCACGACTGCCTTTCCAATAAATAAAGCAAATAACGTATGAATATTTCTAAAGGAATATCTCGAATGCTACTCATTTGTGACTTAGTCCAAGTGAGAGTTCACCAATACAAATACGATCTGTTCTGGTACAATTAAACTAACTTTAAACTATTTTAATTAAGTTTTGAACAAAATTATGTTGCATGAAGTTCTTCCAGATTTAATATATAAAATAATTTTTCATTTAATTTCATAAATACAAAAGCATTTCACATCAACTTAGGTATATTATCTTTTTTTTTTTTTTTCGTATCTGTCCATATTCTCCTGTTTTTACTACTCATGAACTGGGAGTCTAAATAAATAACAGTTTCTTGTCTCCCACAGGAAAATACAGGTAAAGAAGAAAAAACGATAAATGCAAAGAAAATTGTCGGTTCTGAAATTTGACTCATACATTTTGAAACAATGTTCAGAAAAGTATAGAAATCTGTGATAATGTTCCACACCTTGCTTTATTGCAGGGAAAATTTATTTTAAGATGCAACACATTAATTTAGAAATTCATTTTAATTTCTTATCTAGAATAAATTATTACCAAATTGTAACTGAAAACCATTGCGTATTTTCAATAACAGTTATTGTCCATATTCTCCTGTTTTTACTACCCATGAACAGTTTCTTGTCTCCCACAGGAAAGTACAGGTTAAAGAAGAAAAAAGCGATAAATGAAAAGAAAATTGTCGGTTTCTGAAATTTGACTCATACACTTTGAAACAATGTTCAGAAAAATATAGCAATCTATGATAATGTTCCACACCTTGCTTTATTGCAGAGAAAGTTTATTTTAAGATGCAAGAGATTAATTTAAAAATTCATTTTAATTTCTTATAACTACTACCTACAATTAATTATTACGAAATTGTAACTGAAAACCATAGTGTATTTTCAATAAAAGTTATTGTCTGTCCTATGAAATTACGCTAAAAAATTCCAAATATGATCAATTAAATCGTACAAGTTCCCTGGCCTCGCCAATATCCAGTGTTACTGGCAGAAGAAGATATCGCTGCAACTGACATGTACCTAACGTTCAGTATGAGCATCGAAAATCCGCTGTCTGAATCATGACTGTTCAGCTGAGTAACGTACAGTATTCCTAGGTGTATTCAGTTTCATTTATTTATCACCAGACCCTTTTTTCATGGAACAAATAACTTAGGTACTTTATGCTCGACCATACCGAACTGTAATAATTATACACCTGGTAGCAGCCCTTTAATGCACCTCATTAAAGTACACCTATTCATTAAAGTTCAGGTGTCCCATCAATCAGAAAACACCATTGTAGCAATATGAAAGCGCAAGTATCGATTATTCTCGGATATGCAATCGAAAGACAACTAGCGAAACGTCACGGAGGCTGGAAATCCAATACTGTCGCAAAACGTTATGTTCTGTTACTATAATAATTAGCGTTAATTGTAAATAATATTCAAATAAATTCAATTTGTCATCTCGTTTTTCAATGTCTACATCAATTTCAAGGTTATATCAAGATTAATGTTTATTTTACTCTCTAGATTATATCAAGGTCAATGACATTTGTTTCTCGGAAAAAATCAATACTTTCGCGTCTGCGCACATCTTACAATTTACGAGATATTGCACAAGGTCATTTCCGCCCCCCAGTCAGATAAGAATAACATGAATACTTATGAATAATTTCAAGTAAGAAATATGGTGTCCACACCTGTGGAGTAACGCTTAGCGCGTCTAGCCGCGAAACCAGGTGGCCCGGGTTCCATTCCCGGTCGGGGAAGTTACCTGGTTGAGGTTTTTCCCGGGGTTTTCCCTCAACCCAATAAGAGCAAATGCTGGGTAACTTTCGGTGTTGGACCCCGTACTCATTTCACCGGCATTATCACCTTCATCTCATTCAGACGCTAAATAACCAAAGATGTTGATAAAGCGTCGTAGAATAACCTACTAAAAAATATGGTCGAGCATAAAAAGTCGTATGAAACTTGCCTATAATGGTAATTAAGACGCTGGTATGAAAATTATGAAACTCGCTTGCGTTCGTTTCATAAACATACTCGCGTCTTAACTACTACCATTATAGGCTCGTTGCATAATGTACTATTATAATATATTCGGACATATCTTTATATTTGGACCTCAGGGGGGAAGAGAGAGAGAGAGAGAGAGAGAGAGAGAACTCATCATGAGCGTAAGCCATAACTCTTCATGGCCTCCATATGTGACGCAGTAGCAGCAGTAACCATAAGAACACTTGTGTGCGATCCAGCCATTCAGGACTACAGAGCAACATCGGGTATACATGTAGCTATCCGATACAGCCGGATACAAATTCAATGAGCGAGCCGTTTACCCGGACCCATCGGCACGGAAGAGTCCGTAAATGTTTTCAAAACGAAATTACGTTACGATATATGATTTGAAATTTGAGCTCCGCAACAACCGAAGTATTTCACAC
The DNA here is from genome assembly GCF_040183065.1 of Periplaneta americana. Classification (NCBI taxonomy): domain Eukaryota; kingdom Metazoa; phylum Arthropoda; class Insecta; order Blattodea; family Blattidae; genus Periplaneta; species Periplaneta americana. Next base: position 161,665,122 of record NC_091117.1, read on the forward strand.
GTGAACGAGAATGTATATCAAGTAACACTGCGCAAACATTGCATGTTTGAATGACAGGGATTCGGTCGTAATTATATTCATATTCCCTTATTGTTCAGCTATGCAATCTGGATAGTAATCAAACCCAACATGCAGGGACGGCATTTAAAAGGTAATGCAAACATATGCCGGGCGGGATTCAAATCCAATACTGCAACAATTACCATCATTGCACGTCGGATAAAATGAACGTGCTACCACAGCATGTCGGCGCTTCGTTATTAGGCCTGTTGTATGTACGTACATGTTCATTCCACGCCAGGATTGCGGCTGCAGTAATACTCGAACCATCCCATCATAAAGAAGAAAATATTAAATTGGGCGACTTCTACAGTAATACATTCAATATCTGATATTAACGTGTTATAAATAAAATACTTATAAAATTTCTGTTTTTAATTCATATAAAGCAGCGGAAATAGCCATGGATTTTATACTAATTGTACAGGGACATCATTTTATTTTTACCAACATTTTTAATATTAATCTTGCTATACCTTTGTATTAATGGTTGAAACCGGAAACACCGTTTGCTACCCTCTTCCATGACTGGAGTTTGTGATACTGGCGTAAAATGCAAACAAATCACTCTACTAGGTATAGGAGGGAAGAAAACTAGTTCATCCATTTACGTAAAGTAGGAAATATTGCAATTTTGAGTTTGATAATTTTCATTAGGTTTTGTTTAATCAAAATATAGTACAGTGTTAACAATAAGTGTTTTTACTCACGAACTGAGTTATCCATGCGAACATATTCATTATGCAGTGTACATTGTACTGTCTACAGCACATTAGTATACAATATAGAGAATGAAGTTAAAATGAAAAATAATCATAATATGGATATTTAAAAACATTTTTGAAAATAGTGGCCGTTCATTTCGATACAGGCTTCAGTTCTTTTGTGCATATTATCGCACTATAGACTATTGCACCTAATTCCAATTACCAGTTTCGTCCTTCATAATTAGTAACTCATGTTTAAATAATTCTGTACCTACTCTATAAAAGAGTACCTTACGTACTGTAAATTCAATCTTCACTTCTGCCCAACCCCCACAGATAAAATTACTCAGACATGCTATCTACTGTCCATCCAAGTGGTTATGTCGCAGGATCGTAGAAAGGGGAGAAATCACGTGATAGTTACTTAACGAGGCCCTTTTATTTAAGTTATTTTAAACAGTTGCATAATGTTACGTAGACGTCCAATTAATTCCTAACAGAAACTAATGTTTTCAGAAAAGAGCTAGGAAAGCCCAGCCACTAGTCTTTACAGTGGAGCGAGCAGAAGCAGGTGGGGGAAATCGGGATGCGACATACGCAAACGGACGACAGTACCTGTACGAAAATATGATTCAGTATTGGAAGTTTTCGTCACTAGAAAGCGCGAACATATTTCTAAAACGTACTATACTCACTAACTCAGTACTGCTTACTATATGCGGCCTTGGTTCTGTGTGGAGGACAGTTGGAACTTCGTTAGTAGAAGGGGCGGGAGTGAAGTACATTCAAAAACTCTGATACAATAAAAATTGAAGTAAAAATAAAATGATGTCCCTGTACAAGAAGTTATTAACAGTTTGAGAAATTAATATATAAGAAGTCAGTTCAAAATGATTGATTTAAATGGTAAAATAAACTGCAACAATATGAAACAGATAAAGCACAAAAGATCTAACGGGATACCGGCGAAAAATTCTTAAAACAGATCAAACGGAAAAAGAAACTGAGGCGACCGAAAAAGAGCTTGCTTCAACAAATCGAGTCGCTAAGGATTTTAAGGTGCAATGATTGCAGAGGAAGAAAACAAACAAGTTGAGGATGATTTACTGAATCGTCCGTATTATACACAGGTGACCCGAGTTTGGATCCTTCTGATGAGATGAAAACTCCGTATTGGAATAAGACGTTGAGCATTAGACGTGAGGTTTGCGGTTTAAAACCCGACCGGAATTTTAGAGACGATGAATATCCTTAGCACTGCTGTAAGACCAGTATTTTCCCTGGACCAAATTCTGTTGCTACCAAGTGGATGTGATTTACTGAACATTTACCAATTTAACTTCTCACCTTCCGAAACATTAACCACTGTATCATTCATTTTTATACAGAGTGTTTACGGGCTAGTGTTACAAACTTTCAGAGATGATGGGGAAGGGCACATGTATCAATTTGAGATCAGGAACCCTGGTCCGGAAATGACTGAGTCGAAAGTTATAAGCAATAATAGTTGTGTGGAAATGGAATTGTAATTTGGCACCACGTGTCCTCCTTCCCTTAACCTTTGGAACAGTCGTGGAAAGATGGTATGGGCCGGATGTCTCCTACGTGGGTACTTGCCTAATATAATCTGTGAGCTTGTCTACTGTTCCCATTGGCTCATCCGTATTCGAAAATCAGGTCTGCATATTCCGTTATCATGTACTCCTCCATTTCACTAGGACTGATCGACTGGACACTGCAACTTGTACACATACACTGCTGTCTACAGACGTGGATATCAGGACCGACCATGTCCGTTATACGTTACGCTATCTGCATTGCTTTAGTGTAGTTTCCTGTCCCCTACCCTCAGACAGCGCACTGACTGGAATACTGTAAGTAGACAACGTAAACAACGTCAGATGAAACAGTATGGGTAAGATGTACAGATAAATACACATAAATAAGGTGTACAGAGGAATAAAATTATTCATTTCCACACAACTATTTTTGCTTGTAACTTTCGACTGTCATTTCCGGACCAGGGTTCCTTATCTCAAATTGATACATGTGCCCTTCCCCATTACCCCTGAAAGTTTGTAACATTAGCCCGGAAACACCCTGTAGACGTACCGTTACTAAAAACACTTGATCGAACGTTCTAACATTTTACTGAGTGCTATCTGCGAATTAGACTCAAACATAACGTACTATGGTAGGAACGATCATGATTTTAAAATCAAATGTAGGAAACAGAAAACGGATGTAGGTAAATTCTCATTTTTAAATAGAACTATAAATGATTGGAATGACCTACCTGCAGCGGTCTTTGAGGGCTGTCCTTCCTTAAGGAGATTCAAGAATAATTTAAAAAGTTGTGTATAAAGTGCAAATTAAAATTAAGGTGACATTTAACATTTAATTTTTTAAGGTGACATGTATTTATTTAGCCTGACGAGTTACTTCCTTGGTTTGAATTGTAAATTATTTAAAAATAGCGTGTAAGAGGGCCTTAGACTAGAAATGTTTAGTTTAAATGTAGTTCTGTTTATAAGTATCCATAAGGGTGTAATTATTTGACTTATTTGAACTGTTGTATCAGTGAAGAGAGATGAGTCAGTGAAGTTATGGTTTTACAGTGCAGTGAATAGTTCCGATCAGTGATAATTTATAGCGTCAATGAAATGTGTTCTATAGTGTCAGTGAAATGTGTGCTAAAGTGTCAGTGAAATGCGTCATAGTGCCACTACAGTGAGTGAGATGAGAGTAAAGTGAAAGACTATTGAAACTTATGTTGGGCCTATACATAATTATGTAGGTTGTATTGTAAAATTAGGTATTTTATTTATGTTTTATTATTATTGCGTTAAATTATATTGTGTATTCTTATTGTATTGTGTATAAAATTGTATTGTGTATTGTGAATTTATTGTGTATTGCTATCATTTTATTGTGTATTGTTTACATTTTGTATACCACTGCCACCGGGTGCTTGCCCACTTGCAGTGTAAATAAATACATACATACATAGGGGCAGCTTAAACGATACCGAAAGCTACACGTCCAGGGACCAATAATGCGTTCAGTATTGTCATTACTCTTAATGAAAAAAATAATTTGTTTCATTCAAATGGGATAAAAAAATTGAAGCAAACATATTACACGCGGAAAAATTATTTTATTAATGTGCTTAATAGTGTATTTTGTAATTGAATGTCCACTTATTTTTAATTATGTTTTTGAATACTACGTTTTATTGTTGTGTATGCGGTATTTGCATTGGAAGGGGAAAGGGTAGATCACTACCAAAGTAATCGCAGAATGGTTCCAAGGTTGCAGCCGAATCATATTCCTGTCCTAACACTTGGGCAGGAAACAACATTGCAATATTAAATATCATGGCTTCGAGCTACATTGCCGTATATATTTGCTTATGTTTACTGCAATACGCTAAAGAATTTCGTTTTAAATTAATGATCTTCTTTTCTGTAAAAAGCTGTTTTTTTTTATTTAAAATATTTAACAACCGATTCTACGAACTGCGACAAATTTAACAAGCGGTAAGCGGCTTAATGACACCACTGAAGTCCAATCCGTCCTAAGTGCCAGGTCATCTAGTCAGTAAGTCAGCCAGCCAGTTACTAGGTCACCAACTCAATAACAGTATAATTCAGGTAGTCAGTACTATAGTCTATCAGTGAATAAATCACTTCATCACTAAATCACTCAGTATGTCACCTTGTGAATCATTTTCCAACGTGTCAGTTATTGTAGTCAGTAAATCGATGACTCAGTCACTAGGTCAAGAGTGCTTTCACTTTATTATTTAATTATTTATAAATTATCTATAGTAATGTCACAAGAAGTCTGAGATTTGCCGATTTGGGAAATCTCAGACATCGACTATTATTAGGACTATTTCGTGAATAAAATAAAAACGTAAATAATATATCCCTAAAATTCGCTCACAAAATGTTAATAATTGTATATTTATTAATACTTATTTAACCTATTCAGACATTGTGAAGTCGAAGTAGATAAGTAACGATTACTTCAATAAAGAAATTGAATATTATTCAGTAATACCAATTGAGAAAAGCGAAATACAGGTTTAAAAATGTTATTTCGTGAATAAAATAAAAACGTAAATAATATATCCCTAAAATTCACTCACAAAATGTTAATAATCGTATATTTATTAATACTTAACCTATTCAGACATTGTGAAGTCGAAATAGATGAGTAACGATTACTTCAATAAAGAAATTGAATGTTATTCAGTAATACCAATTGAGAAAAGCGAAATAAAAGTTTAAAAATGTTAATTACATGTACTGTGCTTTTCTCTTGTTATAACAGAAATACATTTTCATTATCTGCTGAAATCATAATTTAATTTAAACATTTTATAGTATAATTACAAATAACATTATTAATACATTAATTAAATGAGCAATTGTTATGGAAGAGTGTAATTTTTTTTAGATACAGTGGACATGGAATTAGAAGATAAAGGCGTAGATGTGGAAGTAGGATTTCCCACTTTATTTAGTACAATGGATTCATGCTCATCAATTTACATGGAAACAGTTGATGACACTGACTAAACAAAAGAGCGACCATACGATAAATTGATAGTGATAAATCGAGCTGCAGAAATTATCGCAATGTATGACTGTGATTAGTTGGAATTCAAAATTTCATTACACTTCATTGGCCGAAAATGGAATGACGTCATATAAACGAAATAGTCATACAAAAATTATATTACAGAACTATACTACGGTATGTTCTCTAGCAAACATATTATACAAGGTGGGCCAGTCAAGCAGAAAGAATTGATGGGAGTATACTGCTCATATGGAGAGGGTGAGAACGAATTTAACCATCTCTTCTCTACCTAATTTACAATTTAGGACTCCTTAAGCGGTGACGTCACTATCTCCGCGTTCCCTAGTAACCAAGTTGTCTCTACCATGTTTTGTTAAATGGTGCTCATCGTTACTGCAAACTGCAATTAATTGATTTCAATCATGAGTAACCTCTCCATGCCCACAAGGTAATGGTATGGTGCGCGGTATCATCAACTGGAATAATCGGCCCATTCTTTTTTGAGAATGAGGCCGGAAATGCAGTGACTCTTAATTCAGTGCGATATGTTGAAATGATACAGAACTTTTTTACACCACAACTCGCCCATTTTCCAGTGAATGAAAACACACTGTTTCAACAGGATGGAGCAACAAGTCACACCGCAAGTATTTCGATGGATCCTGTGAATGCTTTGTTCCCGGGCCGCGTCATTTCTCGGAAAGGGGATATCGCTTGGCCGCCTAGGTTACCTGATTTAACGGTAAGTGATTTCTTCCTATGGGGAAGACGTATGGGGGCAATCCAACCAGAACAATTCCAGCCCTAAATACGAGAAGAGGTCGCTACGATACCTGTCAATATGCTGAGAGGGGTTATGCAACAGTTCGTGGCCATACTCGAAGAATGTGTGCGTTTCAGTGGAGGTCACTTGGCTGACGTAATTTTTAAGAAATCATTTCTTTTCTTGTTGCATACGTATGGTTATTTATATACTTGTCATTTATACTCATGAAATTGATATAATAGTAACTTTTCATTCTTTTCCTGCGATTTGTAATCTTTCCGTTTTACTGGGCCACCTTGTATTTTACAATATTCACGTAATTTAAAAAAAATACGAGATTATCTCAAACACTTTCAAAACGGAATAGTCTCAAGGTAGAATTTCTAAAGTATTTTAATACATTAGGAATTCTCTCCTGCGTGGCAAAACTGAGTTTTAAATTAGGAAGGATTATCCAAGTTTAAAACCTTAAAAACTTTCTCCATCGTAGAAATGCAAACTGTGGAGTTACCCACTACATCAGGCCTGATTAAGTGTCTGCGCAAAACGGCTAAATTGCACGGTAGCTCCTCATCGTGGAGGAGTCTGTGCAAGTAAATATTTATGTGAACGCCGCGCCTGCAAAGCGTTGAGGTGGAATCCTGGTTAGCTAGACAAAAAATCTCGTACACATTCTTGAAATTCTCCCTGCACGCACAGAATACCATTCGAACCCGACCGCGCCGTATTTTATCACGAACTGAGACTATTGCCTCACTATCTTTCAGCTTCTTCAATACATTTGGTTATTGTCTAATGTCCTCTTTTTATGCGAGTCTCTTCTGGTTCTTGTAGTCACATTTCTGGCTATAAATTCAGAGAGCCTCGGGCGATAAGAGATAATTCAAAGTCAACAGGTTTAGGTATGTATCTGTTACCTTCTTTTTGTTCTGTTACCCACCCATCATAACCTAGACACACGATCACAACACTACTCAATATTATCTATTCCTTCCCATCGAACATCCTCATATTAATCTTCTTTCACTGTGGCTGTTCCTCGACTTTGGAATTCCCTACCTAGTAATGTCAAGGACAGTCACACATCAAACCAATTTAAGAATAGACTAACGAAATATTTTTCTAACGATTCTTGTTAACAATAATAGCTCTTTCAGGTTTCTCTATGTTTAATAGTTATATATATATTACAGAATAAATATTTAAATTATCTCATTATTATTATTATTATTATTATTATTATTATTATTATCATCACTATTTCTTACCAATGTTTATTATTGTCACACTAACATTACTTATCCAACTTTCATTATTTACTTTCATGTTGTTTTATGGTCTAGATATTAATGTAATAACTATGTAACCAATTGTATTCAATTAGAATTAGAGTCTGGCTGGTCGGAAGAGAAGGGCTACTGGCCTTAGCTCTGCCAGATTAAATAAATAAATAAATAAATAAATAAATAAATAAATAAATAAATAAATAAATAAATAAATAAATAAATAAATAAATAAATAAATAAATAAATATTATTATTATTATTATTATTATTATTATTGTTTTAACGGTCGTCTTGTGCCATGTTAACCATATGATCAGAGCGTCCCGCAGTTGTAAATGTCCAGAGTTAATTTAAAATTTCAGCAACACGTTCTGAATAAAATTTATTGTCAGATTTAATTATGATAATAAAAATACTTACTTTTGGCTTTTAAGGAACCCGGAGGTTCATTGCCGCCCTCACATAAGTCCGCTATAGCTCCCTATCCTGAGCAAGATTAATCCAGTGATGATGATGATAATAATAATAATAATAATAATAATAATAATAATAATAATAATAATAATAACACTGAATAACAAATTTTTAGGCCTACTTTTTGTCTTGCTCCGAAACAAAAATACGTGAATATTAGTAATATGTGTGAACTAAATCTGAATTTAAAATCCAAATCGCCCCATCATGTACCCACCGGGGAAAATTATTTCAATTTTTTATGAAAACTTATTGTTTTTTAATCGTTCACTGTTACTGGTAAAATTACAACACACTAGGGATTCAAAATACTTCATAATACTTGAAAAATGTGTACTGGATGCAAAAATTATGTTACATAGTTTAAAACACAACAATAAAAATATTTCATGCGTATAATAAGAAAAATCTCGGAATTTGAAATTAACATTTAAATTAAATTTTTTGATGATTTCTATTTATAACTAGACCCCGGACTGTCTTTTACAAGGAACCAACAATAGTCTGCAAGCATGCTGGATGATGATCTTCCTTTACTATATCGCCTTTCTATTTCAGACATTTCTTGATGAAATCTTTTCCCATGTTCGAAGCTTACCGCTCCAAGGTTAGGAGAAAAGAAATCCAAATGAGAATGTAAAAGTGAATTTTGAGAGACATATTACACCCCATTTTCTCACATGCACTTGACATATTTTCCATAACAAGTTCTATGTAATTATCTGCCCTAGAATTTCCAAGCAAATTTGAGCAAACATCTTTGAATGCGCTCCATGCCATTTTTTCTGTAACGGAAAGTTTTTCCTCAAACAAAGCGACAGCCATAACTTTGTAAATTTTTGGACCGATGAAAATTTCCTCTTAAAGAGGACTTTAGCTTTCGTTTTCGTTTTACAACCCCCAACCCGCGCCAGATATATTCTGGAAGAGCGCTTATCGAAAAGTGAAATCATAATATATCTTCAAAACCTTAAGTTATACGAAGAAAAGAGATGCATTCTCGATTTCAGGACACTTTAAACCATATTCAGTATATTCAGTGTTGTACAGTCAGAGCACACAACATTGTGCAATTGACACAGTCAGTAATAAAAAGTAAACAACAGAACAATAAAATTAATTAAAAAAACTCTTAATAACATTGACATTAAAAAACTCATTGATTTCATAAAATGGTTTGTTGATTAACCAACCAGAGACAAGTCTGTTAAAAGACTTCCTTTCCAGAGTAAAAAGATATCTCGGAAATTTATTTGCTATTTTTAAAGACATAATAAAATAATTATTCATTTTTTTAGTTAGCCTATAATTAGGTATGTCGAAAAGGTCACGGTTTCTGGTGTTGTATACATGAACATCATTCCTATAAGGAACACATTGTTTTAAGTCGGAGAAAAATTCTTGTTGTTCAATGTAATAATAATAATAATAATAATAATAATAATAATAATAATAATAAACATCGAATGTGACATATATTGGATTATGTAACCCATTATCGTCGCACATTGTTAGATGTTACTACACTTCTATCCTCCTTGATGATTTCTTTTTTCTGTTCTTTCGATTAATTCTTTACAATTCTTCCGAAAATTCAGTGTAAATTAAGGAACTTCTTCAGCTTTCAATTAATCTAAAAATTCTTATTTTCATACATATAGTCTGACTTGAAACCAGTCGACGTTGCCCTCTCCATTGGTTGACAGTGGAATGCTAATATCAAGGATTTAAGTGAAAGAAGGTAGCATAGAAAATGTAAAGGATGACCTGAAGCATCTGAAACAATCCAACATTTAACTTAGGCTGTAAGAGTCTAGTCCCAAATGAATACACAGAATTTCACGATCGACTGGGAAGAGTAACACACAAGAAACATCCATTTCGTCATCAAATCTGCTGTCTCGCGATTGGGTCTCGTAGAATGAGGAAGCAATTACAGAGTAATTAACGAGAAGACTCCGCATTGTTAAATTTAAATGCACGGAATATAAAGACAGAAACGAAAAGAATTATCAACATTTTATTTCAAACCCGAAACATCCTCCTCTTGTCATTTTATGATAGGCTATAAAAATTACTTCCAAGTATTCCCCACTCATGAAAATGACATCACTCCTACTTTCAGGGGTGCAGATTCCAGTCAGGAACAGCATATATAAAATCGGTCCTATAGACTCATTTTCCCCCGTTAATCTGAAGAAAGAATGCCCGGAATCGATCATATTTTACCTCCTAATGCAATTTCCAGCAGAATAAGCCAGGGCTTAGCATTATCAAAGTCAAATCTTGTGACGAAAAAAGCGTTCACGGATCATGTTGTCGAATATTTCGGTTCCCTTGCTACTGTGATTATTTCATTTATGCACTATAGTATAGAGCACGGTATAGAAACACAATTTTAACTGGGTAAATTTGTAGCCCAAGGGATAGCTACAATCATGTACCTCTGGAAAAATCACACGTTTCTCTCCCTTAATGTATAACACTAGGGGAGAGTCGGGCAGTATCGGACATCGGGTAATATTGGACAGTACGTTTCTTTCATCTATCAACATATGGTAGTACCTGAATGACAAGGTTACGTTTCTCTATGCGATATCACAGAAACGTAACCATGCCAATGAGGTACTATCATCGTGTGGTAGATGAAAGAAACTCACTGTCCGATATTACGCGCTGTCCGATACTACCCGACTCTCCCCTATATCTCTTTATGAGGAGGAATTGGTTTAATCAACTGTTTCCAGCGCACTCTATTCTGGACAATTAATTTAACTCTCTTCCAGGGGTAGCCAGTTGTGTCCTGCAATATTGGAACATGAGAGGGGCAATCAAAACATTACAAACTCCATCTTATTTCATATGAAAAACTAATCGCAAGCTCTGTGCTAAAATCCTTAAGCGGTTAAAACATGAAGGGGTGGGAGTGGAGAATAGCGAATATTTTTATACCAAGGAGTAACAAACACGACAAGCCCTCCTTCTACAGAGAGAACATCGGCGAATCTCGAGCTTCGCCATATTCGACAAACTTTAACCGAACACAACGCCTGTAATGCACGTCGCTCTCTCAACTAAGCGTCTTCATTTATTTCGTGGACGTTCTTCCTTTCTACTGACCTGGAGGTTTCAATCCAGTGTCATTCTCTGTATGTTACTACTGGTTTTTCTCAGTGTGTAATCGGACATATTATAATGGTAAAATTAAATAAATATTGGTCCCATAATTGAGAGTACTTGACAATATGTGTCAGTACTTACTATACTACTTACTGGCTTTTAAGGAACCCGGAGGTTCATTGCCGCCCTCACATAAGCCCGACAATGGTCCCTATCCTGACCAAGATTAATTCAGTTTCTATCATCATATCCCACCTCCCTCAAATACATTTTAATATTATCTTCCCATCTACGTCTCGGCCTCCCCAAAGGTCTTTTTCCCTCCGTCCTTCCAACTAACATTTTATATGCATTTCTGGATTCGCCCATACGTGCTACATGTCCTGCCCATCTCAAACGTCTGGACTTAATGTTCCTAATTATGTCAGATGAAGAATACAATGCGTGCAGTTCTGTGTTGTGTAACTTTCTCCATTCTCCTGTAACTTCGTCCCTCTTAGCACCAAATATTTTCCTAAGCACCTTATTCTCAAACATCCTTAACCTATGTTCTCTCTCAAAGTAAGAGTCCAAGTTTCACAACCATAAAGAACAACCGGTAATATAACTGTTTTATAATTTCTGTCAGAGAAAGAACAATTGTTTGCATACATCTTAAGTCTGATTAGTATAATATGTAGCTAATCGGCGATGTATGCAATGGAGGGGGAAAAGGAACTGGCCAGCCTACCCCATTATCTCCTGGTCTACTTGCCTCATAAGTGGTGCCACGTTGGTATCACTTGTGAGGTTCAGTCGGTTAGTTGACTAAACAACAGCTGAGAGTAAACACAATTATAAGAAAATATCGGCCAAATATCTTTCAGGAATGGATGGGTCAATTTTTCTAAAACGGAACACAAAAAAAGATTAGATATGCAAGGAAGAGATGCATTTGTAAAGCTAGAACAGGCCAAGATGTAATCTGTTACAGTTTGGAGACAAAGATGTATTTTTTGCTTTTCCATAATAAAACCATAACTGCCACATCCAATGTATTCCTACATCGCATCATCAATACTTCTTCGTCTAACTATCTCTCTGTGAGTTTTAATTTCTTGTCCTCTTATCACAGCCTGGGTACTCCTTCTAAAAATGACCATTTATTACCTATGCCTTGCCATAAAACAGCTCACTATTCTTCCTCTTTCACAGCGTCAGCAATTCGTTTCTGGAACTCCCACCCAGCTACCTCAGGAACTGTCGAACGATATTGCAATTTAAAAGTAAATTGTTTAAACACGTGACCAGTATTCATGTTTAATTCTCATTTGTATGTGTATATATATATATAAATGTAATTTTCCTCAGTGTTGTATAATAATAATTTAATTTGATTTTGTTATGCTTGTAATTTGTAATATTGGTTCACTTACCGCTTGCATATTCATTGAATGTAACTTCTAGCCTTATATTATTTTGTAATTATTATTTAGGCTAGTATGTTTGCATTAATTTACTCAACTTGTGCTTGTATGACTATAAATTTTTTTATTAGTGTTCTTTAAATATTAGTAAAATTGTATCAGCTTCTTTTGTTTTTGGCTAAGTAGAAGAGAAGGCCTGATGGCCTTAACTTCGCCAGAATAAATATATTATTATTATTATTATTATTATTATTATTATTATTATTATTATTATTATTATTATTAATCTCGAATATACTTTACTTTCCAGTTTTAAAAAAATCAAATTGGTAATTATTTATTTAACGTATTTTAACCATACAGGTGTAAGAATAGAATGAGGTAATATAACAGTAACAATGAAATAAAATACAAGAAAAATCGAAATACTTTGAAACCTGAAGAAAACATTGATGCAGTCATATTAAGCATATTATTCAATTAAAAAATATCTTTTAATTTCTATGTAGCTTCAGGCACTCATTTTGCACGATTCAGATATACGTTTATACAGCCTTCGCCCACTTGTCATTAAAAATCATGCGCCCACTTTAAATGTCGACGTCATCGCATAATGTATGATCATGCTATTATCCGCAAATCTCTCTCTCATACACATATACACACACCACACAAACATATTATATATCATATAGTCGCATCAGCTCTGAGTGTTGTCAGCTTAAAAGTCAAAGTGGTCGTATGACATACATCATATTGGGCAGTTCCCAGAACTGCTGCCAGAGTTCGACAAGTCATCAGAATCGCTTTCACGATAAGAGATGGATTTGATGTGTTTGAGGGACACGTAGTTTTGACGTCCGTTTCCGGATACACTTTACGGGAAGTCAAATAATTTTATATTCGTAGCATCTCACTGATGATTGATCGACGGGACTGAATGTATTGACAGAACTGACTGTCACGTTGACTAATTAGAGTCTAATCATTAGACTGACTGACAGCCTCACTGACTAGCTTAGCTGGCTGGGCTGACTGACTGACTGAATGGCTGATTGATTAATTGGCTGAATGAATTGATTGACTAGCTTGTTGGTTGGATTGACTGAAACTGGTTGGTTGGATAGACTAAATGACTAGCTGACCGTTTGGATTCAGTGACTAGGCAGTTGGATTTGGCTGAATGAATTGTCAAACTGACTATATTATCTGGTTAGCTGTACTGATTGACTACATTGTCAGCCTAATGGAATATCTAGTTGGTTGGATTGACTGCTTACTGGATTGTCAAGCTAACTATCTGCTTGGATCTGCATTGTCTGTCTGGATTGTCACAATGACTGACTGAATTGCCAAACTGTCTGACTGGCTGGATGGTCGGACTGACTGAATGAACTGGTTGGTTTGACTAATTTACTAACTTTTTTTAGTGAGTTATTTTACGACGCTTTACCAACATCTGAGGTTATTTAGCGTCTGAATGAGATGAAGGTGATAATGCCGGTGAAATGAGTCCGGAGTCCAGCACCGAAAGTTACCCAGCATTTGCTCATATTGGGTTGAGGCAAATCCCCGTAAAAAACCTCAACCAGTTAACTTCCCCCGACCGGGAATCGAACCCGGGCCACCTGGTTTCACGACCATGTGTGTGGACAGTTTACTAACTTGTTAGTTGAATTGACTACTTAGCTGTTTGGTTGGACTAAGTGACTGACTGATTGGATGGATTCACTGACTAGCCGGTTGGATTTGACTGACTGAATTGTTAAACTGACTGTATTGGCTGTAGGCCTACTGACTGACAGATTGTCAGATTTAAAGGACTGAGTTTCTGATTTGTTGGATTGACTGAATGAATTGTCAGACCGAACAACGGGTTGGTTTGACTGATTGACTAACTTGTTAGTTGAATTGATTACTTAGCTGTTTGGTTGGATGGATTCATGGGCTAGCTGGTTGTTTGGATTCACTGACTAGCCGGTTGGATTTGACTGACTGAATTGTTAAACTGACTATATTGGCTGTAGGCCTACTGACTGACAGATTGTCAGATTTAAAGGACTGAGTTTAAGATTTGTTGGATTGACTGACTGGATTGTCAGACTGAACAACTGGTTGGTTTGACTGATTGAATAACTTGTTAGTTGAACTGACTACTTAGCTGTTTGGTTGGACTAAGTGACTGACTGGTTGGATGGATTCACTGACTAGCCGGTTGGATTTGACTGACTGAATTGTGAAACTGACTATATTGGCTGTAGGCCTACTGACTGACAGATTGTCAGATTTAAAGGACTGAGTTTCTGATTTGTTGGATTGACTGAATGAGTTGTCAGACTGAACAACTGGTTGGTTTGAATGATTGACTAACTTGTTAGTTGAATTGATTACCTAGCTACTTGGTTGGACTAAGTGACTGACTGGTTGGATGGATTCACTGACTAGCCGGTTGGATTTGATTGAATTGTTAAACTGACTGTATTGGGTGTAGGCCTACTGACTGACAGATTATCAGATTTAAAGGACTAAGTTTCCGATTTGTGGGATTGTCTGACTGGATTGTCAGACTATCTGGTTGGTTTGGCTGACTGACCGGATTGTCAGATTGAGTGACTATCTAATTGGTTCGATTGACCAACTGGATTGTTAGATTGACTGATTATCTAGTTAGCTGGATTGACCGACTAGACTGATTGAATGATTAGCTAATTGGTTCTGGATTGACTAACTGGATTTGATTGTCTGACTAGTTGTTAGCAGGCTTGACTGACTGAACTGCTAAACTAACTGAACGACTAGCCGGTTGGATGGATTGACTAGCATTACAGTCAGATTGACTGGTTGGCAGGTTTGACTGACTGACTGATTAGCTGAACTGATTGACATTATTGTCAGACTGACTAGCTGGTTGGCAGACTTGACTGACTAGCTAATTCGCTTGACTGGTCTGTCAACCTGACTAGCTGATTGGCTGACTGGATTATCAGCTAGTTGGTTAGGTTGGACTATCACAGTGACTGACAATGTTCAATAACAAGTGTAGTAATGCAACACTACGTCATAATGTGCGCTCAATAAACACTCCACTCGTGAACTAAACACTCCGTACGCTTCCTGCTGTCCATGCAATCAATCCCCACCAATCGGAATTTTTGGCCTACCGTAATGAAACTGAACGCCCGCTCGAGCTTCTACAGCTTACCGGCGAGTCGAGCAATGGATTGCGTGCAATCTGTTCCCCGACGTCCTCTGTATAGTGCGGTCACTTTTCGCTACCTATTTCTGGTATAAACTATAGGTATTGTAGAGTATTCATCTTACCTATTTGTTGCAAATTCCAGGTTATGTTCTATCATTGATAAGACTGATAAAGCTGAAGTTTTAGATAATCTAAAATGTGTTACAAAATCGGAGTCATCGCAGTCCTGAAAGTATGTGGTGGGTTATTTTAGCCACTAGAACGTCTTCTTTCGTACTCTTGGCCATATTCCTCATCACCAGAGAGCGGAAGTTTAGGCATTATGGATCATTAAAATAAGCAGGCAAAAAGGCATCATAAGTAGCTAAAATAGGTAGGCAAAAAGACATTATAAATAGCTAAAATACGCAAGAAAAGGCAATTACAAAAACCTTGCACTACACCCACAAGCTTGCACTTTCCACAAAGGGATTTCGGAAGCAAGAAAAGCTTTACGTAAGTCGAATGCACATTGAGATTTTCGACTCGATGTTGCAATTATTGTTGGAAGCAAAGAAATCTTCTTCCCAGTAGCATTGGAAAGTGTATTTTTGTGTTTGGTTGTACTGATATGTTCGATGCCGATATGAAATATTTAGCTAGCTACAACAACGTCGCAATGAAAACTGAAAGAAAAATAACCGTTAAAAATAACGTTAGACCCACAATCATTGTTGCATTGTCAAATAAACACAAGCGATAATTAAAACGCTTACTGTTATACATTTTTGCACGGCGGCACTCATTGTTGCAAAGAGAATATGAACTGACTGAAACACAATAATATACATTCGGTGAAGTCACTTTCATTGTAGCGGTTATAGAAATAAATTAAAATATACCTGTAGGCAATGTTTAATAATAAATTAATAAATAGATAAATAATAAAATAAAGACAAAAAGCATTTATTTAGTGTATTAAGCATTTATATTCAAAAAGGCAGAAAAGGGCAACATAAAACTGTGACGTTTCAATCACAAAGGTATAATTCGTACAGAGTTATTTTCAAAATGAAGATAGATTTAACACATTTAAAAAGGCATTCTGCCGAAGTTCCGGTCTCTGCTCATCACTATCACTTTTTATTCCATCAATTCAGTATTCCAATCGTCTACGCTCCATCTTGTTATTCCCATTATCTCAGTTTCTTTTCCTATTTTATACGCCCATTTACCGCCGGTAACGTTTCAAACTGAGGTAATTCCAATTAACCGAGATAATTTTGTTGGTGAATACAAATGTAGCTATTATCTAAGTTTTCTTAGCTAAAAACCGGGATAAAATTTTTACAGACGTTGGTGAATACGGCCCTCGGAATGTAAGAACTCTTTTATCGATGAGTACTCATTGTCCACGGGACGTGGTAGGAAGCCAAAGCCGTCAGTTAACCGGCTGAATCCGAAGTACCAAGAAGAAGCCTGCCGACAAAGTCCTGCCTACTACTGACCGTGCAGTTTTTGGAGAGAACTGAACATCAGTCGCTTTGATGAGACACGGTGAGTTGACTGAGCTTCAATTGAACCTAAAGAGTGCTGCGGTGACATGTTCCTCCACCCACTCAATCAAGTCAACGAGTACCCCTCAGTGATGAGCAATTTATGCGACTATACTACAAATCACCCGAGAAAAAACTTAATGTCACCAAACACGGCAGTACAAATGTATTAGGCTACTTCGATATAATACTGTACGTGATTTGTTATACAATCACAGCGCTCGAATTAGTACGTGCATTCTGTCCAGTCTGGTTTAATGACGCGATATGGCGTGTTTAGGATCGACAGTAGTTTGTTTTAAAATATTGTTCCTTGTCTTGAAAATCATTCTGAGTTACAATAGCCTACTTCTTAATTATGTTTTTCACTCTTGTTATACCTAATAGTTTATGATAAATCGCTATACACAGACAAGGCGAAAATGGCTCTTTAAGTATCAGGAACGTTAAAATGTGTATTTCAATGAGAAAATATTAATTTTTTATTTAAAATTATAGAAAATACAGGTACACATAAAATACAAATAGCATAAAATAATAATCATATAAAATGAGCATATAATAATTTTTAATAAATCTGAGGACCGAATGAGCAGTGCTCATGTTCGGTCGCAGTTCAGAACTATTATTTATTACAAGATGAATATAGAAATAAACTAGAAACTAAAGTAAAATAAGGGCTGCAATGAAATATCACATATAACACAATGTTAAGATAGAGAAGAATTTACATAATTTTGTACTCCAATCAACTAGAACAATTTATAAAAAAATAAACAAAATAACTTCGAGAATACAAATATAATATACGTCAACTGATTTATACACATATAAACTTAATTAATCAAATTGAAAATATTAACACAATTTTTTTAATTTTCTTAAATTTGTTTTATTATATTTTAAATATAATTTTACCAATTAAAAGTTCTAGATGTAATTTAGTTATAGAATTATACAACCGAGGACCAAAACTAATTCTGTGTTTTAAAACTTATTTCCATTTTTATTATACAATTTTAACAGTTTATATTTAGTCTATACATTTGTTCAAATTTAAATACATTAAATTCAGAAGAAACTAATTTAGTAGGTTAATCAAAACGTTCCTTTAAACAAATTTTAGTTATTCGTATTTGTAATAAATTTAACAGATTAAGATTACTTTCTGTAATTCCACTCCAAACAATACCGCTACATTGAACAGTAAACTCAAAAACAGCTAAATAAATATTACGCAGGGTAATTAGCATCGAAGATTAACAGATTTATAAATTGTTTAGGGTGCCTATCAAAATAAATTTCTTTCATCATTACACTGCACTCCTTTTGGACATCGAATGAGGGTGTAAGAACTGTGATGATGTGAAGGTCTGTAAGGGATAATGTGAACAAAAAATATGACATGGTGTATCTAGGGCTGAAACCCTCTAAATCAGGCTTGCGGAAGTGGGCGCCAATTGTGGTGTACGTCATAAGGCGGAATACGTCATTCATCTCTTCCTTCCACTCCCGCGTCACTGACTTGGTAGGGGAGGGGATTTGTGCTCAATGCCTGTGTTATGTGATTGTGTACGGGTCACAGAGGCGTTATTCAACGCGGTGAACTGTGGACGGAGAACCAACGCTTTCCGTATGTTTTCACCCTTTCTCTCGCCAGTTCTGCATCCCTACTCTAAATAAAAAGATGCATCCTGAGTTTCTGCAGTGCAAGTTCTCGTGGAATTTTTAGGCCTCTAACGAATAATTTAGGACATAATGTAGATGATATAGCGGACACAGTAAAACAATGTACACAGTATATCTGGGGCTGCATAATGGACAAGCCTTCCAAAAAAAAAAAAAAACAATGAGTCTAAGAGTCTTTGCACATCTCGTGAGAATACGAAGGCCTATAGCACATAATGCGAAAAACAATGCAGAAAATGTTACAGGGAATACAGAAAGAAATAGGACAAACTAGGCTAGATAGTGACCGAGTCCTTCAAATAAATAAATAGTGCGTCCTGGGGTCTTTTTAATACGTCTCGTGGGACTATAAAGCTCTCTGACATAGAGATGGGTGATAGTCACGACAGTATCGATAGTACTATCGACTATTGCTCCTACTATCGATAGAATTGTATTGCCATCTCCAGTTTGAAACTCTTCTTTATGATATTATGAATGTCTTCCCATTTTTCGATACTATCGATAGTCGACAGAACTATCAATAGTATTGGAAACAATCTGACTATCGATAGTTTCGATAGTTGAAGTCGTAACTATCGATAGTATCGATAGTACTATCGACTATCGTCCATCATTACTACGACAGACAGTACTGGGCATAAAGTTCAAAATATGAGGACGCATAGATATACAATAATCCAACAGGCTGCAGTATACCAGAGGCTGGATAGTGGGCGGACTCTCGAATAATAAAAAAACAGTGCGCCCCGCGCCCCAGAGAGTAATAGTGTGGAATACGTTCCAATTCTCTATCTATAGAGATGCAGCGACATCAGCAGCTAGATAAACTTGTACAAATCTGAGAGATTCATACATGTAAATAAGGATAGAGAGGGTGAAGCGGGTCGAGGGTTGAGGCGATTTCCATTGCAAATGTGGGCGCGTAGACGTGGAAGGTTGGGAATTGTACCTACTGTTGGCGATCTCAGAATGAGGATGTATTCTAGAGCCGTTCTGGCGACTGCACTTCCTCCTCAACTTCTGATTGGCGTAAACCGGCTACTCGAGGTTTCCAAGGAGACGTGTGGCCCTCGGAAGGATCGATGTCGACGCGTGCGGCGCCCCAAGGGGACGGAAATGATTTAAGTGAATCCTCAGAGGGAAGGTAGAAATCTTAGCGCAGACTTATTGACAAGACAATGTCACAGACAGAAATACTTACAAAGAGGAGAAGTTCGCTCCTTTTATTATATTTGAATTCATACGAAACAACTGTATGCTCCGAGCATCTCTTCTATTTTCCTTCGCTATCGGTGAAATCATGTCATTTCCGAATAAAAATCTTGCCAGTAAAGTGGAGATGATTGTAGTCCGCGACAGAAACTAAGAATATACAGATCCCTTGTTTTTATTACTATGCTATCATGTTATTTTGTTTTCTGTTTATACTTAATTTAATTGAAAATTTGTATAGGCCAGGTAGCTCAGTTGGTAGAGCAACTGGCTACCGACTGAAAGGGTCCGGTTTCAATCCTGGGTGACAGCAGGATTAACCTTGTTACCATAACTTCCAGAAAGGCGCCAGAACCCACTCAGCCTCTTGTTAAATGTAGTACCGGATCTTTTCCAGTGATAAAAGGCAGTTCCAACGTAATGCCAACCATAGCATCTCTTTCTACCGTCGAGGTCATGAAAGCATGGAGCTCTACCTCCAATCAAACTCTAAGTGCTTTCATGCAGCATTCAATAATGATTTGATGAAAAAAAAACACGTAAGTGTTTAATAATTTACTCATTCATATAATTAATTTAATTTTGAAGTCCTGTAAAGCCTTGGTTTTTCTGAACCGACGTATGCGACGTGCGAGGTGACCTCGCATCTCGCAGTTATAGAAACCACTCACTATCTCTCGTGTAGTCAGGATTTGTGCCAGGCGGGCCTCGCACCTCGCACGTCGCATGCGTCGGTTCAGAAAAAAAACAAGGCTTAACCAGGTAGTTGCGTTGTATGTTTGCTACGATTCAAGGTCCTTACACGAATGACGACGGAAGGGAGCAAATACTATGAACTTTGTTGGCCAAAGAGGCGATCATTGTTAGACCAACAGCTCTGTACGTGCATATTATCTTGGTAGTTCAGCTACCTAGCGCTCTCTTCCTTCCCTGTAGCTATCCCTTTTGTATCTCGATTCTCTTAAGCAGAAGTGCTGACTATTACAAAACATCGTTAGGCCTAGGTAATTATTTTAGGAGCGTTCGCACTTTACAGGAGAGAAAAGTGTTTATTAAAGATGATCTCATTCAATTCATCTATCTCTCTGTCTATCCGTCTTTCAAACACTGTTTAATAGATTAGAGTGCCTTTACGGATTGCAAGATTGAGAAGGTCATTCATACGACTTTGTTACACGTTTTGTTTTGTGTAATGTGTGTATAGTAAAATAAATGTATTCATTCAGTGTTCTGCCCAAGGGCAAGTCTTTCACTGCAAACCCAGAATTCTCCAATCTTTTCTATTTTCTGCCTTCCTCTTTGCCTCCTCATATGATCCATACATCTTAATGTCGTCTATCATCTGATATTTTCTTCTGCATCGAACTCTTCTCCCGTACACCACTACTTCCAGTGCATCCTTCAGTCTTCTCAGCTAGTGACCCAACCAATTCCTTTTCCTCTTCCTGATCAGTTTCAGCATCATTGTTTATTCACCCACTCTTTCCAACACAGCTTCACTCTTACACTAAAATGTATGTCTGTGTGTAATGCTTGGGAAGGATATGGAAGGCGGATCATTGTTTTGTAAATTAAAATCAAATAAAGAGAAAATAAATTCATTTTTCTAATAAACAATACGTACAAATTATTCCAGAGTGTAGAGTAAACAGCAAAGTTTGTAAGAGTCGTTTTTTGTCATTTTTAAATGGCTGTCAAGCGGTTGTATTTGTGAAGCACAATAACCTACAAAAGTCATTATGCTAAAACTCAAAGAGGAAGTACCCTCTATACAATCATAGATGTCACAAGAACTACGTATGTGGATAGTGTAAAAAGAAAAGAAAGAAAAAAAAACTTTTTTGTCTTTCCTGAAAATGTTTGTCCTATGCACTTACAACCTGTGTTGTTTACACTCTTCAACACAATTAATAGTTGGCCTGGATAGCGTAGTCGGTATAGCGCTGGCCTTCTGTGCTCGAGGTTGCGGGTTCGATCCCGGCTTAGGTTGATGGCATTTAAGTGTGCTTCAATGTGACAGCCTCATGTCAGTAGATTTACTAACATGTAAAAGAACTCCTGCGGGACAAAATTCCGGCACACCGGCGACGCTGACATAAAGCTGTGGTTTGTTTACGGCGATCATCACCGGGCGCACATCGCTGGCGATTGTCGCCTGGAGTTGCTAGCAGTTAAAATGAATGAGCATGGTTTCTTTACAGCGATGATCGCCAACGTACATCGTTGGACGCAACGTAGATCGCCCGAGGTTGCTTCTGAAGCAAATTCAGGTCGCACATCGACGCATACATGTTCAATAATCGATATTTAGAGAAGGCCATGTAGATATATTGAATCGAGTTACGGCAGCAAAACAAATAAAAATTGACAGTGATGTACACTGATTAAGAAACCACTTCCTGACGATCATCACTAGCGTTTATAATCGCCGGCGATGTGCGTTCGGCGATGATCACCGTAAACAAACCGTACCTTAACTTCGGCAGTTGCGAGCGTCGTTAAATAAACAATAATTTATTTAACACAATTAATACAAGAGGAATCAAAATAATTCACACTATAAACTAACTCTCTAGCCATTGTTACCTAACCTCCAATTACAGTAACTATATGAGATACCTTTAATTCAGTTTGCCGTACAGAAATTAAACTAACCAAAACTCTCAACACATTCATGGCTGAGGAAATGTTAAACTGTATTAATCGCATTAATGTTTATAGTGAGGCATTTATTTGTTTTTTGTGTCATCTAGTGAACAACTAACCACATATCTTACAACCTCTCTCTGCACAGGGTGGCCCGCCGAAGTGGTGTGCAACTTGAAAGTGGGTCACAGTCCTGCCATCTACCCGCAATATGCGGAACCCGAATCATGTAAGTGAAGGGTAGGCATTGGATACACACACAACCTCCCTCTCCTTACTGTGAAAGTCTTGGTGCATCTCATATTCCTATCAGACATTGCTCCGACCTAAGAAAACAAATGTATTTTATTCCACTCGTACATGGGGTGCAGGCGCTACCGCTAGTATACCACCTCTCTACCCCGCGTGTCCCTATTACAGCTACCAAGATAACTTGCGGAAACAATAGTGCATTGGCTTTCCACTGTTTAGCTGCAAGTAATTCCCACTTGAATTTATGATGGACGAAGACAGGTATTAGAGTTGGTCTTCTCAGGTTATTCTCGTCTCTTCTACCGCCTATTCACCAAATTCTCATCACCATTTCATCAAAGCTCAGTGAGTAAGTGATGACAATTCCCTCGAGGTAGGTACAGAGTGATGAGAGGATAACGAAGGCAGAGAGAAGACAATGAGTTAAGGAGATGGACACAGATAGCACAATTAGGAGATTAAGAGTACGTACACGTTGGAGCGACGATAAACGATAAAAGAAGCAGCGTTACTATATCAGAGAGAATTGAAGCATGCATTGTCATTGAGGTGTGCATATTGGAGTAACGATAAAAGCAAAGATACACGATAAAAGCGACGAAAAAGAAAAATTGGATTTTCTTCGCTCTTGTCGTTTGCAAAGCCATTGGTTATTAATATATCCGAGTATTAATCGATGTATGATTATTTCGGCATATTAAACTAATTATCATGGATATTGACAAATTGATCAGTTGTGTATTTATTCCTGATACGTTATGTGATCACAAGAACCAATCACATCACAATGAATTTATACTAGCTTTGGGATAACAAACGGGTTCAATTTTGTACGTATTTAAGTTATATTAACCTTGAACCTAGCAGCTGATATTTTCTATATATCTTCTTTCATTAAGTGATGTACAGAATATCTTCTACTGACTACTACACTTTTACTACGTCACACTACTTTCGACTAATAAAACGGTACGAAAGGACGTCTTTCAACCAATTATGGCTGCTTATCGCACAATTTTATCGCGTCCCTAGCATTTGTTTAATTTTATCGCGTCCCTAGCATTTGTTTATTTTTATCACTGCCATAGCATTTGTTTCTTTGTTTGCCAACATTTCAAACTGCACTGGTCTGGACGTCAAAAAACAGAAAATTACAAACCACTCCAGTCGATGCACAGCACTTTCAAATATGACTCACATTGGCATTCAAGAACAAGAATTAATAAAGATCATTGGTCACAGCTACGCATCTTCCCTGAAACCCTATTTACAAATAAATGAAGAGCACCATTCGGAAATCCTGAATAAGTTGAGGAAAACACCATGCACATCATCGAGTTCACTTCTTTTACGCACACGTCCAATATAACATCAACTGAACCACCAACCACTAAAACATTCAAATTTGAAAATTGTACCTACTTTCAATAATTGTTTCTTTTAAAATTATTCATGTTTATTTTTCATTTCATCATCGTTAATTAAAATGTTTCTTGTTTATTTCATCATCCCTAATTAAAACTTTTCTAACACTCGTTTATATTATTTAGGTTATGTTATAGCTTCTGCTATATGATATTATGTATAGTGTGATGTAGTTTATGCTGTGGGCAATTTTATTGTTTATGATGCCTGTACTGTTTGGTTTATTTTTCCTGAACGCACCCTGATCTTCTCCTCCGCTCATTGGAGGAGTGACACGCATCGCGGGCCTCGGCTGGGAGCCCGGGCTAACGTGCAGTTGATGAGAGAACTCGACGGAGTTACGACATCAAGAGAGAAACGGGCAGTCTCCCGTCTCGGCTGAGATAGTCGTCACCTCATCGTATTACGTGGTTGCGGTGGTCGAGGTGACCCTGCTGATTTGGATAGCTACGACTTTCGTCTGTGTGGTATAATTCATCGGTGGAACATCGTTTGGATATCATCGCTTTACAGACTAAGGGATCGTCTGTTTCATTCCTGGCAGTGCGCTGGCCAGCATTCCTGATTTTCATATTCTACACTACGAGGGATCATTAACGTCCATAAACCTACAGGGAGGTTCTCTGGCGTCGCTACGCCATTAATGTACACAACGGCTTACTTTGTTACCTTGTACTTCCCATGGATTTGAACTTTAATTCAGCTAAAGGTTGGAGACTACAACTTTATATTTCTTATTTGAGCCCGAGTCTATCCGGACTGTATTTTCAATGAGTGTTTAATTTACTCTCTGATACATCACCATTCTTACATTCATTTTGATGGCAGACAATAATTTTCTCTCTTTTATTATCTCACTACTTTATATTGTTATTAGATTTATAATTCTTTGTTTTTGTATTTTTACATTAACTTATCTCTCTCAGTTTGTTAATATTAAATTGTTATAATTATCATGGCGTTTACTTTATACTATTTGTGAAAGACAGCCAAAAATACCTAAAGTTACGATACTTTTTCCTTTCCTGGGTTTTACTCAGGCACGCTGATACAACAATAGTCACGTATCAGAGATTGTTTAATACTAAGATTTATTGAAAATCATATGTCAAGTGACGTTGATTACTGGGATCGGGATAATTGAAGTGGAATGCAACTGTTTTAATAAAAATGAAACTGAATCAACAAAGCCTTCTTGACCAGTAACCGTCCACAGAGTTCAATGCAGATTCCATAGTTGGCACAACTGATAAGAAAACAGCTATTCATAACATACTACTGGCATCTATTAGCGTAATATTTATAATGTTGAGATGGTACAAATTTGAAGATAGTTTTGTATTTTCGTAAGTCAATTAATATTTTATTGTATTGGAGTACTTCGTTACTTCTAATCTTTATATACTTACTTCTAATCGTGTAATAGTCAATTAAATCCCACTCGAGTTTTGATTTTCTCTAGATAAATCAAAACCTCTAGTGAGATTACTGTTGATAAATCAAAATGTTCGCTTCCCGCGTCCTCGTTGCTCCGATATGAACACATGATTCTTTGATAATACCAAAGAGTCGGTAGGTCGTTTCTTTTATCGTTTATCGTTGCTCAAACGTGTACGTACCCTAAGAGAGCTGCGGAGGAAGAGTGCTGGATAGAGAGAAGAGCAGAAAAAGCTCTGAAATAGAGAGATAGAGAGGATATAGGAAGGCAAATAAAGTAAAGAATAGGTGGAGATACTGATAAGGCGAAAAAACAAAAGTGAGTGAAGTGAATGAGTGAAGCAAAGGTAGGAAGTGTGGCGATACAGTAAGGGAGGGACTTGATGTGAGGGGAAGGACAAGAAAGCGAGACAAAGCGGGATGAAGAGGTAGATATAGAGGAAATGTGGAAGTGTGAGGGGCGAAGAAAGGGTAAGAGCGAAAGGAGAGAGAGCTGTAGAAAGAGAAAACGGGTGCGTGGAGAGAAAAACACGAGGAAGAGTGGGACAGGGAGGAAGGCTGGGAGTTGGACAGAGATAGACAGGAAATAAATTGAGAAAAATAGAAGACCAGAGGGAAGAAAATGTAAGAGAATTCGAAGTGAAGATGATAAAATAACGGGAAGAGAAAGACGAAACGGAAAATAAAAGTAGAGAAAGAAGGAACAAATAGAAGTTACAAATAGAGAGTGAGAGAAACAGAGAGACAGAGGGAGCTAAACAACCGGAGAGATGATTCTCAACACGAATTTCAATATACAGAATTCTCCTGCAAATCGTGATTCGGGATTAGAGAAAATGAAATTTTGAGAATGAGGAATACTATTTGTAACATTCCTCAAAGGCTTTAGCGTCTTGGTCTTCCGAAAGGATTGCTTCCTACAGGTTTTTCAGGAACGTGAACCGAGGCGAAGTGAAGTCGGTTTGCTTGGATTGATTCACGAGAGAGACACGGAAATGCAGAGGAGGAGCTGCCGGCTGTGCAGCGGCCTGTGGATAATGCCCGGCCCAACGCAACTCAACTGCCGAATCCAAATACCTCACAATCCTACAAAATGAACGAATCGATCGGAGAAGTTTCCCACCTGCGCTATACCGGTCTGCTGTCAGATATAACAGAAAGATATAGAACTGAATCTGAATAAATTAATTTTGTAATTCATTATGAAGGAATTTTCGGATAACTCTTTGAAATTCAATTAAGTGGACTTATTACTTTCCGTCAGTGACTTAATATGCCATATACAAGATACAATTCCTTTATATTACATATTTAAATCGTCGTATTAACGTTTGCATCGCTCTTCATTGCGACATCATCAGATACGTTTGTTGTTTTACAAATTACAATATGTTAAGCTCTTTTTCTGCATATCATTTGAATATCAATGTCAATAGAGTTAAAAACTTAAAAGTTAAAAGTAAAAGATTTAAAATATATTTTTACAAGCCTTCATTTATTTGTTTGTGGTCCTATTAAAAATATTATATGGTTAAAATGCAAACAATTATACAATGAAATACAAGAAGACTTGTTTACAATACATATACAAATTAAGTTTGTTCGATATCATATAAAACTCCGTTTTGTGTTATGTTGTTGCATGTGATCATAGTGCTGCAGCACCCCCAGACATTTGTGGCTCTTGTCTCGTTTTATGTTGTGAAATACATTTGTTATACGGTCTCTATTTAGCAGCTCGAATTTTTTAAAATTTCGCTCTCATTGACATGCACGCAATCGTTAGTGAAGTCACTTTCTCCCCTGGTGCTGTCAGAGCGAAGCCAGAGACAAGGACTATGGGTGAAGCCACTTCCTCCCCTGGAGCTGCCAGTCTCGTCTCGGATGCTTTGCGTGTTAGTTTTACCCCTCCCCCTGCTGCCCCTCGCCAAGAATCCAGAGTTTCCAGGCGCTGCAAAATTTGCAGCAGCTTGTCAGTAGCGCGCAGTTTTAAATACATTTTCTTTAATGTTGTGAGTATAACAAGTGCAACAATGTTTAATTCTGTACAATATTTACAGTCTATTCAGTTCAGTACCGTAACAATTCAGGATAAATGTGAAATTAAGTGTCCATCAGTTGAATCTCATAACGGAAAGAGCCGCTAAACAAAATACAAAGGCTCGCATTTTTTTTTCTGATTTATCCAGTATCCCTGCTTTCTTCTCTCGATCTCCATACAGTCTGTATTAGATTAATGTGTTTCAAAGACAATTACATCAGCTGGGGCAACAAAATGGAGTTTTAAAATAAGAACAGTAAAAGTAGTTCATGAGAAGAAGGAGCCATTCCTAGAATCTTTTCAAACCATAATGGAATCTGAAACATCTAACGACATCACAATAAATGAGGCAAGCGCCCTGGTACGTGCTCTTGAAGATCCTGAATTCAATTTCTGGCTCAGTTTTTTTCATTTATTGATGTATCATATAGATATATTATACAACCAACTACAACATCGCCAGTTCGATATTTCTAAAGTTCAAATCTGCATATAAAAATTAAATTATGGTTTATTTAACGACACTCGCAATTGTAGGGGTTATATCAGCGTCGCCGGTGTGCCGGAATTTTGTCCCGCAGGATTTTTTTAAACGCCAGTAAATTCACTGACATGAGCATGTCTCATTTAATCACACTTAAATGCCATCGACATGGGCCGGGATCGAACCCGCAACCGACTATGCTACCGAGGCCGACTCTGCATATCAAGATTTCTTAATGCCATACAGACAATACGGAATAGTGCACAGTTGAACAGCGAGATCTGTGAAAATGAAAACCCTAAAAAGTGTCGTAAGGTCGAAGCGATTGAAACAAGGGTTGCGGCAGCAAGGAAATGTGTGACCTCATTATCACACAAGCTAACACCCGATTCCAGTTCATAGATCATCTGATATCATCTTTTCTTCTGTGGCAAGAAAAATTTGAATGCGACAAAAGCTCATTTCCTGAAAGTGACCTAAATGTATGTGTGAAGCGTTTTCTAATGTTCGATAAAGACAAACTAAAAACGGAAATCACTGTGTTGTATCAGAGACAAGAATTCAGAAATATAGTGACGCAGTCAAGCAGGCCTCATTTTCGCAAGTTGTGAAACTACTGCGCATAGTTATCACCAGACTTCGTGGAATTACCACGAGAATCGCAAGGTTTACTGCGCACGCGGTATAGACTGTATGAGAAAGGGGCGTGCAAAGGATTGAGTATGCCTCTGATGTAAACAATGAACAGTATACTGCGGTTACAATAAAACCTGTATCCTGCATTCAAGATATATAATGAATGATCATTGAAGTAGGAAATGTCTAAATATGTAAATACACAATTATTTTATAGTGAGATATATTAACTCTTAAAATTTAATGTAAGATACTCACATCATCCTTGAATATGTGCATTGCAGTGAAGAGTTACGTATATTTTGAGCGACTGCAAAGTAATCTCCTCCGATGGTCACTTAAACAGTTTTTATATTGGGAAATGTACGCTCAACATCACACGATGTAATACGTGCATATTTGAAGAACGGAAAGTCACTACTTTTTAGTACACCAACTTCAGACGTCTTGTCGTGACCTGATAGTACATCATTTATAATACGAAGTTGTGAATAGGCAGAATTTTTAGCAATAATGTTTCTCAACTCACATTTCACTTTTTCTGAAATTAGTGAATTGTTATTTTGGATAACGGTTTGTGATACTTTATCCACTATATTAAGGGCTTCTGAGAGTTGTAGTTTAGACGATTCTAACAGGGTGATCTTTTGGACACGATTTTAAAATTGGAGTCAGTGAACACAATATCTTCCAATATTCAGAAGGCAATGATTTTACAGCTGCAACAGCGGAACTGTCTGTGCTATCCAATGCATCAATTACCTCCATTATTTTACTGTAATGTTCTGCATAATTCTTGTCTGCACTGAACAAATGTTAAGCTTTGACTATTCCAACCACAGTAATGCAAAAACAAGTGCTTACATAGGTATACATTAGCTGTAGCTGCTCTATCTATTTGGACCGGTCACAACTCTTAACATGAACTGCTTATACTACGAGACCGGGCGGTCGCTCACCTCTTCTATACTACCGTACATCGGCAACCTGATAGCATGCTGCGTGTGGCAATTCAACGAAGTCTAGCTATCACCATACCAATGACAACTTCCGAACCAGAACGTTGCTTTTCGTGTTTGAAGAGAGTAAAATCCTATCTTAGAAATACGATGAGAGAAGAGACCCTGACCGCATTAGCTATGTTTTTCATTAAAGACTATGTTAAACGACATACCGGATTTTAATAAGAAGATGATTCAAAAGTTTGCAACCTACAAGACCAGGCGCATGGAACTAATTATTTATAAGGTAAGTTGCATGGTTTATTTTGTATGTAGCCCCCCTGAATTCAATACCCACGAGCCGCCACTGATGAGCATGAACCCATTGTACTAAATAAAGTGTGAAATCCTACTTCCACATCTACATCTTCATCTTCTAATTCCATGTCCATTCTATCTAAACATAACAAGTGTTCATTTAAATTAATGTATTAATCAGGTTATTTGCAATTGTATTATAGAATGTTTAAATTAAATTATGATTTCAGCAGATAATGAAAAGGTATTTCTGTTATAATAACAAGAGAAAAGCGCAGGACATTTTTAAACCTGTATTTCGCTTTTCTCAATTGCCATTACTGAATCACATTCAATTTCTTTATTGCAATAAACAATATTCATCTATTTCAACTTCACAATGTCTGAATAGGTTAAGTATTCATAAATATACAATTATTAACATTTTGTGAGCGAATTTTAGGGATATATTATTTACATTTTTTATTTTATTCACGAAATAGTCCTAATAAATGTCACTCGAGGTCTGAGATTTCCTAAATAAATCCACTCGCTTCGCAAATCTCAGATCTTGTAACATTACTATAGATAAATCTTAAAGAATTTTCAGTACAATTATATATTACGAGATGAGTTAGATGGCCTAGACGGTTGATCTCACTGTATATTAATATATTCAATTAGCTTTTTTCTCAATTTTTTTTGCTTCCTCATCGTCTTCATATTTTGATGAGATTACATACTGGCAATAGAACAGTATCTGATCAATATGTTAAAGCATATCGGCCGAAACTGAGATGCGGCAGTTGTAAAAACATCCGAGACCTACGCAAAATAATCTTAAACTTGGACTTGTTTTATTAAAATGAAGGATCCTGTCAGTTCGGTCTGCCCTCAAGACTTCAGAAAGTTTCTCTCTGCCCTGTACCAATATCCCTCCCTCTCCCAGCATATGTTATCTTATGTGAACTGAATTCACATGAAAAGAAACTTTGCCATTACTCGGAGTAGGAACCGTAAATCCCTGATGATCAATGAGACTGCCGCATCACTACAACAAATTCCAAAGGGCATTAGCGTGTAAAGAACAGAAAAAGGTATAGTGGCGGATCATTACAGAATTAGTCACTTTCTAAGTAGTTATAAACTTTCAATTCGCTAAAATTTAATTAGTAGCTAAATAACATTGAACATTAATCTTTTTCTTTTAGAAGGCTTCCAGGTAAGTTGTAATGAAAGACGACAGAATATAACAGAAGTCAATAACGTTTTATGCTTGATTGCTTCAATAATAAGAATAATTGCAAGATATCGTGTAAAATTTCATTTAATTATTCTCAGAACATTTCTGTTTGCATCTAATGTACATTTAAAAACATTATAAGACGTATTAAGTATGGGAAACATGCACGGTTCACCAGGCGAATGAAGTCGTTAATCAGAGAACGAGGCAGTTAGCATTTAAAACATTATAACTTGCATCGACAAAGCCATAAGCGTACTGTAAAGTACGTAAGTAAGCAGGTTTTTAGAGCAGAGATTAAGAGCGACTCACGTGATGTGGAAAGCGATGGCGTCTAAATCACTCGCTTACCTGCAACAAAACAAATGTTTCAATTATATTACAGCTGTTCGAAACAAGTATTCCGCAAAGACTCAATAAGTTTGAAGTAAATGTTACACATACATTAAAGGTTTTCAAAATGTGTACTTAATAAAGATTACAAATTTTCTAAACAAATTAGATATGTATGTATGTGTATTTATTCACACTGCAATGGGTATATACCCGGTGGCAGTGGTAACTAATTACACTCAATAATGACAATAATAAACTTATAAATTCAAAATACAATTAATGATAATACTACTAATAATAATAACAACAACAACAGGGAATATACTAAATTAAATGAAACGATCACTTAAAATAACATTTGAAATATTCTAATTTGTATCTTAAAACTAAGATCGAAGATATGTTCATATCTGCAAAAGTACCTTTCAACATTACACTCATTTCACTGTCAACTCACTCACTGCACTGGAACTACGACACATTTCACTGATTCTATCCTGATTTCA
This sequence comes from Periplaneta americana, assembly GCF_040183065.1. Lineage (NCBI taxonomy): Eukaryota > Metazoa > Arthropoda > Insecta > Blattodea > Blattidae > Periplaneta > Periplaneta americana. The sequence goes on from NC_091117.1 coordinate 161,697,413, forward strand.
CTAACACTTCAAAAACATTTCACTGTTCAAATACTTTGCACTGCCACTATAACCTATACAGCTTCACTGACAGGAACACATTTCACTTACACAGCACACTTCACTGACACGACATACTTCTTCACTGATACAACACACTTCACTGACACAACATAATTCTTCACTGATACAACACTTCAATAACAACATATCATTTACACCCTTTAAGTACTGTGTATAATTACCGTCTATTAGTAAGGTCCTTAAGCCTATTTTTAAATACATTTTTGGTTGTTGGTAAAGGCTTTAGTAAGTCTGCAGGTAAAGCATTCCAGTCCCTGTACACAAAAATAAAATTATACTTATTAGATATAAGTAATCAGATTTCAGTTCTTCAATACGAATATTACACTCAAATTCCTGTTTCAACAATCAAATAATTATCCCTGATTCAAGTTTATTGGAATATACACCGTGTCCCGCTTAGAGGAATCGAGAAATAAGTGCTAATTTAAAGTATAAATAATAGTTTTATAACATAACCTTTTGTATGACTTGATGTAAAAGCCCTCCGAGTTTCGGAGAATGTAAGTGCAACTCGATGTGTGCGCCTCGAGCTACCCTGAAGACATCCAAAAGGTACTCAACTTTCTCCCAAGTGTTTCATAACATTTGTGGAGTGAATAGCGCAGCTGCATTTATTATGCATTGTCCCAGTTTTTCCAAAGTGTCAATTGTACCATGTTGGTACATAACATTCGTCATAAAGCCCGAGAAAGAGGTCAATGGGCGTCAAGTCGGGTGACTTAGGTGGCCAGGCAAGGGTTTTCCTTGTTGCTGAAAAACCATCCTGGGGGAGTTGATCAATAACAAAAGTTCTGAACATGTGCAGATACACATTCCCTTTGATCGTCGCCTCGATGAAAAAGAATGGACCAATGACGGAATGTTCTACTGAATGACGCAAGGCTTGTTTCCACGACAAACGCATGCGCATGAACATGAAACTCTTTTTAAATCATTGATGCATAAACTTGGGCAGTTTCTGCATCTTGTCAGATTTAAATCACAACGATATCTTCATCTGATTTTAAATGGCGAGCATTTATTTCTCGATCCCTGTAAGCGGGACACGGTGTACAGTAAATCCAGCTTCTATTTCCTGGAAACGGCTATTATGCAACAATTCAAGATATTCGGAACAAATAGTAGGCCTACACTCAGATTCAAGTTCCTGGCAACAAATAACCCAGAACTCAGTTTTTCGTAATACATAGTACACCTAGATTACAGTTTTGTCAACAAATTGTACTCTCAGATTGGTTTCTTCAACATATGGTACACCCAGATTACAATTTCTTCAACAAATATAGCACAACCAGATTACAGTTCCTTCAATAAATAGTACACCCAGATTATAATGTCTTCAACAAATAGTACACTTACGTAGATTCAAGTTATCTATACTAATAATAAATCTGTAGCCAAAATTTTTCTGGTAATTTTCGATTTTCTAAAAATAATTGGTGTTAACACGTATAATTAATCATCCTGAAACCGAAAATCGCTTTTTTGAAATGTTTGTTTGTATGTCTGTCTGTCTGTCTGTCTGTCTGGATGTTTGTTACCTTTTCACGCGATAATGGCTGAACCGATTTATATGAAAATTGTAATATAAATTAAGTTCGTTGTAACTTAGATTTTAGGCTATATGGCATTCAAAATACTTTATTTAAAAGGGGGGTTATAAGGGGGCCTGAAATAAATCGAAATATCTCGCTTATTATTGATTTTCATGAAAAATATTACATAACAAAAGTTTCTTTAAAAATAATTTCCGATAAGTTTTATTCTATACAAAATTTCATGGGACTGATATTTAATGAGATAAATGAGTTTTAAAATTACAATAACAACGCCATCTAAGGCGCTGTTCTGAAATAAAAAGAAATGACTTCGTCTATAAGGGGCCTTGGACAACAACAATCGAAAGCTATTAAACATAGCCTAAGAAAATGTTTCTGTGTTTGTATGAAGTAATATCGGAAGCTAATTAATTGTTTAATTACTATTTCACCATTGTAAAGTGTAGTTTCTCTAGATGGACATAATTCTACAATGTTATTACAGTAACTTCTGAAACATATAGCAAGTAATATAAAGTATTCACATTAAAACTAAATGATATGTCAATCTTCATTAAACTATAGTTGCGTGTAATAACAATTATAACAATTTTAATAAACATGTTAAAGAAATTGTCATCGCACCAAATGATTGCTCTCTGGACCAAAATGACCGCATTTTAATTATTTAAATACAATTTAAATTAAGTAACATATTAAACGATTTATCTTTCTATCAAACACGAAAGTTCCCTGGATCAAACGTCCTATTTTAATTATGTAATTACTTTATATTTATTTCTAACAGGTGCAGCGGAGCGCACGGGTACGGCTAGTACGATATAAAATTACACGTAGTTTTTAGTTCCCCGCAACAAATAATACAGTCTGATCCGTTTGGGTATGGATAATATTAATTTATTATTATAAAGCTATTATGATAGTATGAAAAATTTCTTGCGGTTATATTATGATTAAAAGATAGGAGTTTCCATATATGACAATCAACAATGTATAATCTGAAAGGACAAATGAAAATCGTACATGATTAAAATGGTTACTAAAAATCAACAGCGGATACAATTCTTCTTGGGTATGCTAAATTTGAGAGTGCTAAAAGAGTTCAAAGGGAACTTTTGACGTGAGTATGGTGTACATAATGTAACTAAATACAATTACATAATGTTGTGGTATCGAACATTTGTAGAAACAGGTTCTGTGTTAAAAAAAACATAGGTATACAGTACGAGAAGCAGCTATCTCTCGGCTTGGCCCCCAAAGCTTTTCAACAAATCACTTCTCTTATGTTACAACGGACATGGGCTGAATTGGATCACCGTTATGAGTTGTGCAGGGTGCGCAATGAGGGTCATGTTGAGCTCTGAGGAATCTCTCATCTTTCAGTGTTGTATGCACAAAGTTTCAACAAATAAAGTTCAATAGTAAATGTTTTACAGTGTTTTTATTTTATCCATACCCAAACGGATCACCCTGTACAACTACATTCCAGTTTCATGCAACAAATACTACACACATTCAAGATAATTAAAAAAAAACAGTGTTCCGAAATTCAAGTACCAAGCAACAATTATTACACTCAGAATTCAGTTTCTTGTAAATCAAATAGTAGACCTACATCCAGATTACAGACTATAGTTTTGTGTAACAATTAGTACTTACACTCAAATGCCTTTTAGCCGAAATAAACTGTATTTTAAGCTCAAATTTCAGTTGTCAGAAACTATTATAACACTCAAATTTCAGTTGTTCGAAACAAGATTACATTTCGACTCAATCAGTAATATTGTTCCTCCTTATTTCACCCGCAAAAACGCACAGCTAATACTTCAAAATAGGTTGACTCGAATTAGGCCAACTAACGAGCCCAATAGAGTAGGCGACTCCTTTCGACTTAATCTAACTGCCCTGATGATGGATCCTGTATGTAATTCCGGCTCAGGATATGGTGGAATACCCAACAGCCTAATTCTAACCATCAGCATCACATCTTGCAAGATTTAGGCCCATAAGACCTGTTCCGGTTCCAGATCACAATTATTGCTCTAGCCATTTTCCAATCGGTCTCCCAGGGTTTCTGAATCCCTGAGGTCTATATTGAAGTAAATTGTATGATATTCTATTTGCATTATATTTACGTTCTGAAACCATTTACAACAGTATTCATTTTATCATTCATTGACAATATTTTGAGTTCTTCCCATATTTCTTTATTACATTTTTTATCTGATAATTTATATCCAGTCACTTGTCTTAAAATCTAATTTCTGCAACTTCAGTTCTCTTTAACTCTAATCATAATTTTTAATTATATTATTTTACAAACTCGCACATTTAAATTAAATTACAATACATTTGTAGTTGAAAATGTTACTAATCAACAAATTAAACGAAAAGTGTCAAAGTTAAAGAACACCGGTAGCAGCAGGGCTAGTAGTAGTATACAATCTTAGCAGTAACAGTAGTAATAGTGAAGCAAGAAGAATGTAGTAACCGTGATTCTTTATTCACCCCTTTCTTTTAAACTGGTACTTATGATATTTAAAAACAAAAGGATTCTGCAAATGTAATTGCTGATGTTGTTTGATGGTGATGGTGATGATGATGATATGAAAAGTACGAAGTGATGGATTGAGAGTGGCAGGAGAACAGAAGTACAGTAGAACCTTGATTATCAGTCGTAATGAAATAGAGAGAAGGTACGGTTAACCAGAAAAGACAGATAATCCGTTACGTTTGTTCTTACCTTATTTGTATGTTCTTTTAAAGTGTCTGTCACTTTAATCTGAACGTTACTACCAACAGTTATTTTTTCTGATCTCCATTCTAATTCTTCGAAGTAAAATAATGTCCGGGAATGAGGTGTCATCCATTTATTCCAAAACTCTTATGAGGGTCTCCACTGTTTCAAGTGCACTTCATAGTGGAACACGCGATTCAAATACCGTCAGTTAATCGAGAGACGGATAATCGGGGTTCAACTGTATTGGGAAAACCCTACTTTACATACGATTCTTTCGTTTACATAAAAATAAATATGAGCAGAAAAGGAGCAGAAAAAATATAAAAAAGAGGCATGAGAAGGAGAAGGAGAGAACAAAAAGGCAACAACAATGTATATACAAAATAATCCTTTAATCATGTTTCTCACATAAGAAGAAAGAATTTCATCTTTATCATCACCATAATTAGGTTTTGTTCAATAACAGACTAAATTTCTAGCCTCCTTAGTTCTTCATTAATTGTAACAGATCTAGTCTTGAATATGCCTTTAGTGCATGTGCAATTTAATTTATGACGAATATATACCGCTCTCATCTTCACTTTTATTATCAGCACTCACATCCGTACTGAGAGGAAATTGATTATTTCGTTTGTAATTATTTTTAGCGTCAGACTACGATCAATAAGAAGTCTTGGTCATGTCTGCATTGCTTCAATAACGGAAATTAAGGAAATAAAAAAACAGGTTCACAGTGTTGGCATCAACCCTTCATTCCGATCAATTTCCTTAGTAACGCCAAGTTGCTCCACTTTCCCCTACGGAACCCGAGATACCAAAGAACTATTGACAAACAGTGACTTCAATTTCCTCTTCAAACACAGGCGACTCGCGGGCTGCAGAGGAACAGGGGCAGCTAGCCCGCCTCTAGGGAAGTCTCTTTTCTAATTAATGGTACTAATCAGAAACGCTTTTAACACCAACACATCATGGCCAGCAATATGATACTTCGAGGATCTCTACAATTTAGCCGACGAGAAAGAAATCGAGGGACGAAAATACCAGAAAAATTAGAATCAACAGATGGAGCTATATACCTAGCACTACAAAGAGATCAATTAATACTTTTTCGAGGGCTATGCTTATCCTGACTCAAGACGGGAACACTATGGGACTCCCGTCATGAAATACCAGCACGACGCGACGCCTCGACTCCAAGGTAACACAGAATATCACATTGTCAGCAGACAAACATTCATGCTTGATATTCAAATTACAACCGTCAAACTTATTATAATAATAATAATAATAATAATAATAATAATAATAATAATAATAATACTTACTTACTGGTTTTTAAGGAACCCGGAGGTTCATTGCTGCCCTCACATAAGCCCGCCATTGGTCCCTATCTTGAGCAAGACCAATACAGTCTCTATCATCATATTCCACCTCCCTCAAATCTATTTTAATATTATCTTCCTATCTACGTCTCGGCCTCTCCAAAGGTCCTTTTCCTTTCGGCCTCCCAATTAACACTCTATATGCATTTCTGGATTCGCCCATACGTGCTACATGCCCTGCCCATCTCAAACGTCTGGATTTAATGTTCATAATTATGCCAGGTGAAGAATACAATGCGTGCTGTTCTGTGTTGTGTAACTTTCTCCATTCTCCTGTAAGTTCATCCCTCTTAGCTCCAAATATTTTCCTAAGCACCTTATTCTCAAACACTCTTAACCTATGTTCCTCCCTCAAAGTGACAGTCCAAGTTTCACAACCGTAAAAAACAACCGGTAATATAACTGTTTTATAAATTCTAACTTTCAGATTTTTTGACAGCAGACTGGATGATAAAAGTTTCTCAACCGATTAATAACAGGCATTTCCCATATTTATTCTGTGTTTAATTTCCTCCCGAGTGTCATTTGTATTTGTTTCTTTTGCTCTAAGATATTTGAAATTTTCCACCTCTTCAAAGGACAAATTTCCAATTTTTATATTCCCATTTCGTACAATATTCTGATCACGATACATAATCATATACTTTGTCTTCTCGGGGTTTACTTCCAAACCTATCTCTTTACTTGCTTCAAGTAAAATTCCCGTGTTTTCCCTAATCATTTCTGGATTTTCTCCTAACATATTCACGTCATCCGCATAGAAAGCAGCTGATGTAACCCGTTCAATAATAATAATAATAATAATAATAATAATAATAATAATAATAATAATAATAATAATAATCTTGTGTGCGACAACTCATGAAGGGCTCAGACCCACCAGTCGATTGGTCTCATGTCCACATGTCTTGACAGAGGTAAAATATCATCCAACCAGTAAGCGGATAATATGTGGCCACACGAACTAAAATATTTATCTAAATCTGTAACTAAATGCATTATTTACTGAGCGACAACGGAACATAACACTCCAAAACAGTTTTTTAAATCTTTTACTTCATTTCATTCTAAACCTATACACGCTTTTCAGGTATGGTAGGATGATGAGTGTAGCAGAAGTGGAAAGTCATAAATCAAGAGATCATAGATAAATGCACAGAACAAACTCATTCCAAACATTAACTACAATTTCCAATACTCAATTCATCAAATCTCCTTGGCACCAGAGACATTATCGACGTCAACAAAAAAGTGCAAATATTGTGCTATTAATTAGCAATTTGCACTTATCGACGGCATCACAGCAGGTAGACAGGAAGAAGTGACAATAAAATCCAATTTAAATGCAGTGAGTTTGTGTAACTGGAATTGAACACATGCGCATAAATTGAGGCGACCGCAATTCCGATGAAAAATGACTTTAAAATGAGTTGTACACCATTATGCATTCAGCAATGGAAATTAGATTTACGGCGAAATCAAGAGTGGACTCAATTCAAATTAACCAGCGTCACGCTACCGAATGATCATAATTACGTACAGATTAATGTCTTAACACACATTCCGCTGAAAGTACATGAAATAATTTTGTATACAAAGCGAGTAGTGAGGTGCTTCAATACGATACGTTATAAAACGTAGCCTATTCATTTAGTGCTTGCAAGCCGCATTAAGTTTAAGGGGAGAGGATGGTACTTTTTTTAACTTTTTTCCTATTTGGTGTAAAATATTAATTGTTTGTATGTAGAGAGCTCATAGCTGTGGCAACTCAACCAAATAAAAATATAAAAAAAAATTATTTGGGGGCCCAAATTTGAATATATATATATATATATATATATATATATATATATATATATATATATATATATATACCCAATGCAGGACTGTACTAAAACTGATATATCTAAACAGTTTTTAAAGATAGATTCAAACAGATTTTTGCAATGTATTTGCAAAAGCATGTTCTACAAACTGTCTGTAAAGGAATTTTGATATTAGTCCCTACGTTTGTAAAATAAACAATTAAAATTTAATAACAATTTTCTGATTTCCTTTCTTGCAAACAAACGGACGTATTATTAAAATGAAATCAATTAACAAAATTCTGTTACAGAGAAAAGTTTCCTAATAGTCTAAAGAATGTGTGTGTTCTAAATTTCATGCATGTATATTTAATAATTCAGAAATTATATCCATTTTTGTCTGGCAACGTAGCAAAAAAAAAAATGAAGTTACTGGAAACCGATAAAAGCGGGCGTGTGATTTAAAAATCCTTAGGGTAGGAACTTTAAAAATGACGTCTCAACGTCCGATAAGGGCACAAATACCCACAAAATGTTATGCAATGCATTCCACACATATAAAAGGGTATTTTAAATATATATATATATATTTTTTTTTTTGAAAATTCAATTTAACGGAAACAACATAAAAGTGAGCGAGTGATTTAAAAATCCATAACGCAGGAATTTAAAAATGGCGACTCAGCATCCGATAAGGGCACAAATACCCACAAAATGTTATGCTATGCATTCCACACATATCACATAGTATTTTAAAGATTTTTTTTTAATTTACTCATTTTTGACCAAAAATACCATCCTCTCCCCTTAATGTAACCTAAAATTGCGACTATCGTTACGAACAATAATAATAATAATAATAATAATAATAATAATAATAATAATAATAATAATAATAATAATACATATGCAACCACAAGTAACACTATCTCTAGCTAATAAAGAATAAATGTTATGTATTTTTTATTTTATTTTTAGTTGGTTATTTAACGACGCTGTATCAACTAGTAGGTCATTTAGCGTCGTTACTTTCAGTTTTTGCACAATTACATCGTTTGGTTGGAAGTTTGACCAATTCTATCCTGCTGTTTCTTCTCGGGTATTTAACGACGCTGTATCAAATGCTAGGCCATTGTGTTGATGGGATTATTGATAGCGTGGTGGTATTTGTCAAAATGAGGATTCGTCAAAATTACCTGATATTCGCCGTACGGTTGGCGGAAAGTCGGAAAAAACCCAACCAGGTAATCAGCGCAAGCGGGAAACGAACCCGCGCCCGAACGCAACTTCAGATCGGCAGGCAAGCGTCTCACAAGAAAACGTTCTAAGGGGGGCAGATAAAAAAGTTAAATTTTCTTCTTCCATCATGTTAATAATGTCAAAAGAAGTGCTTATACAAATTTCGGCCACTCGACCGCAATTGTGAGGGCGTATAAAAATAAGTTCGCTTGGGGCCGTTAACAGAAAAAAAAACACAATTTCATCGGACAAATTTATTGGAACAGACACAGCAATTATTGAGCTATTTTTCAACATATTTTCCACCGGAATTGAGACATTTCTCATATCATGGGATCGACGGAGAGAAGTGCAGACACAGTCAAACGCTGGTTCCGATCTGAGGCGGCTGACTTCTACGACACAAAAATTGATGCCATGCTATGACAAATGTCTCAATTCCAGTGGTGTATATGTTGACAAATAGCGCAACAATTGCTATATCTGTTTCAACTGCATGCAACTGAGCTTTTTTCTATAAACTGCCCCAGGGAAGATCACTTTCTGGGCGGCCTCGTAATTGCGGTCGAGTGGCCAAAATTTGTATAAGCACTTCTTTTGACATTATTAACATGGTGGAAGAAAAGAAATTTATCTTTTTTATCTGACCCCATCGGAACGTTTGCTTGTCACCCAACTGAGCTACGCCGGTGGCTGTTATGCAGGCTTATTTAAAAGAGTTAAATGCGAAAATGATCTTTAAAACCAACTGCTTAACTCTAATGTGAAAAGCCGAGTTTCAACTCTTTTTTAATGCTCCCATGGGAAATATTTCACATGTAAGTAAGTTCCAATATTTGAAGGAATATAATATTATATTGGAATCTAAACTATGTTGATGATGGTAGGCCTAATAATAATAATAATAATAATAATAATAATAATAATAATAATAATAATAATAATAATAATAATAATCACAAATCAGAAAGAGTAACTCTAGTTAGAATCATGTATAATATTTTGACTGATTCATTGTGAATAAGTTAAATCGGAACTGTTTCAATGTACAACGCACAGGCTGAAAACACAAACCATTATGATGGACAGCTGTCATTTATTACATCATTCAGCAATCATACGCAATAACCGCAACTTAAAACATAACAAAGAGAACGTCAACAAAAATAAACAAGCTGCCACATAGCACACAACTTGCTACAATTTGTAACTACGTCCTCATTGGCGACGACAGAGTAGTTCAACTGAGGGTCTTCCAAACGAAGGTAAATAATAATTTTTATTGAACAACCATGGGACTGTTAGATAATGCGACAATGAAGTAAGGGCAGATTCATATGAAGAGCTGAAATTAAATAAGGCAAAGGGACAGTGATACTGAAGCAAAGGTCAAATGAGATGATAGACAATGAATAAATAATGGAATAGAGATAATGAAACTGACAATGAAGCAATACTGGAGTAGCGCGTTCAGGTGATGGGAC